>NC_060073.1:33997500-34308333 GCF_922984935.1 Meles meles | reverse complement strand
AAGCATTATTATATACTAAAGTATAGTTCTTCAACAGTCTCCCTCCCTCTTCCTCGTCTTCACTTCGTTAATACTTCTTGTTTGTTTTTACATATAAACTTCAGAATCCTTAGGCTACCAAGTGTTATTTTATCAGTATAGCATTAAAGTCATCAAATAACTGTTTCCAAAGTTCTCCCACTTAGGTGTTCACATTTTAAAAACTTATTTCCAAGTATTTTATCTTTATCACTAACAATTTATTTTCTTTACATCTATTAACCTTTTTTTTTGTTTCTACATTAAAAAGCTACTGACTTCTGTGCATCACTTTTTCTTTTACCTTACATCTTTACTGAATTATCATTTATACTGTTTTTTCTTGATTCTCTCAGGTTTTCTTGATAATCATCTTATCTGCAAGTGAACAAAAAAAGTGAACACTTTGCTTTCTTTTTTCCAGTTTTTGTGACTTTAGCTTATTTATTTTATCAAATATTATTGGTTAAAACCCTAAAACAGGGGCACCTGGGTGGCTCGTGGGTTAAAGCCTCTGCCTTCGGCTCAGGTCATGATCTCAGGGTCCTGGGATCGAGCCCCCAATCGGGCTCTCTGCTCAGCGGGGAGCGTGCTTCCCTTCCTCTCTCTCTCTCTGCCTGCCTCTCTGCCTACTTGTGATCTCTGTCAAATAAATAAAATCTTTAAAACCCTAAAACAATGTTAAATGGTAGGGATGGTGGTGGGCATTTTTATCGTTTTCCTAATTTAAGTGCATCCCTATCATGCATGGTATTTGTTCTCTCGAGATATAGAAATAGTTTATCATACTGAGGAAGGGTCAATTATTTCCCCCTTCTTATTGAGACTTTTAAAATCAAGAATGGGTGGACTTTTAAAAAAATGCTTTTTCAGGGGCACCTGGGTGGCTCAGTGGGTTAAGCCTCTGCCTTAGGCTCAGGTCCTGATCTCAGGGTCCTGGGATCCTGCCCCACATCAGGCTTTCCACTCCGCAGGGAGCCTGCTTCCTCCTCCGCCTCTGCCTGCCTCTCTGCCTACTTGTGATGTTTCTCTCTCTGTCAAATAAATTTAAAAAAAAAAATGCTTTTTCAGCATGTAAATATATGATCATACAATTTGTTTTTCACATTAATATATTTCCTAATGTTGACCCAATATTGTATTCCTGGATCAAAACACATTTGGTCATAATGTATTAGATTTCTAATGGGCTACTGAATTCTGTTCACTAAAATGTTATTTGTGATTTTTTTTATCCAATATTTATAGTAAGATAACCATAATTTTCTTTTTGTATAACTTTTGTTACGGTTGGTAATAAAGTAATGCAGACATTTAAAAACAATTTTTAAATTGCCTTCTTTTCTGTATTGAGGACTATGCTCCAATCTGGTTACTAAGGAAGAGACAACATCATTGAAATAATGTGATCTTTGGGGCACCTGGGTGGCTCAGTCAGTTAAGGGTCTGCCTCAGCTCAGTTCCTGATCCCAGAGTCCTGGGGGTCCTTTGATCAAGCCCCACCTTGGTTTCCCTGCTCAGTGAGGAGTCTGCTTCTCCTTCTGACCCTCCTCCCTCTCATCCCCCCATCCTCCTCTTGTGCTCTCTTTCTCTGACTCTCTCTCTCCAAATAAATAAATAAAATCTTTTAAAAAAATTGTGATCTTTAAGCATGAGAAAGAATTCCCCTTTGAAACCATGAGGGACTATTTCTTTTTGGGAGAGGGGAACATTTCTTATACTACTTTTGCCATTTTTTTTTTCCCCTAGGAAAATAAGTCTGTAAACACATTGTTTTCTCATTCTAGAAGTTTTTAGGGGGTGGGGGTGGGCAGAAAGGGGGTAATTAAGCAAGTGACAATGAAGCACTGGAGAAACAATTATTAATTACTCATTGAGGAAGAAGGGAGACTTTTAGGTGATTATAAAGTGCTATTCCTTACATTTAATTCTCACTAAAACTCAGACAAGTATTACCTTCTCCATTTTACAAGTGAACAAAATGAAGTTCTAAGAAAGTGATGGAAATTTCTAGGCAGGTGAGTGTGATTCAAACTTTTGCCTCTGTGACCACAAACTCAAATATTGTAGGTTGCACAATTTTTTTTTCTGTTCTGATTTCATAGATGTGATGCATAATGTATAACTCAGGAGATATAACTATCATTTAGTTATTAAAATGTTTAGAGTCAAATAGTCAACAGTTTATATAAAAACGCAGGTTGTTGTTATATCTGCATACAATCGGCTCATCAAACAAGAAGAAAAGGATGTTGAGACCCTCAAGGCATTGAGAGGTCTGACTTGGTAGTGAGAAGAATGGAGCTAGCTTGTGCTGGTAGTACTGAAACATACTGGACAGATTGGTTTCATACTGAATGGCTCATTAGTATAATCATCTTGTCATCTCTTTTCTAGTATCACATTGGGCCAATTCCTAAAGAAATGGTTAACTTAAAGGAGAAAAGTTTTTATAACAAATGCAACCTATAACTGTGTTTACCTCATTAAATATGTCTTAGACTCTTTTTGTGAAAAGAACTGTCTAACTGCTTTATCAATGTCTCAGTAATGAAGCTCACAAGGGAATGGAGAAATAGTAATGGAAAGTGTGAGCCCTTCCCCCCAAATCTCATCTTAATTTATTTCCCCCAATAGCATTTGTATTTCAATCATTTTTCATTTGAAACCCAAATGTTTCTAATTCTATAATTATTAAATTAGCTTGCTTATTTTTAATTAAATCCATATGTCGACTCTTTGAGTTACCTGAATATGACAAATAACAGCTTTATGTACACACACACACACACACACACACACACACACACACATAAAAAGATACCTGTCCCTATTCTTTTCAAAAGATTATATAATTGCATTTTGTGATTGTTTTCCATATCATTAAGAAAAGTTGGACCAAAGGAAGACCAGAAGTAAAGCTGTCCAATAATATTTTAAAGTTAAGTTAAAACTATGACTCTCATATAAATACAAAATGAACACATATTAAAAATGTATGAAGATGCTACTATACACCTCCAAGAAAGGGGATAAGAGGCATAGAAAGACAAATAATTGACAATATTAATTGTTGTTGAGAGTGTCAAGCAAAAGGAACTCTCATCCATTGTGGTTAGGAATGGAAATGATATGGCCACACTGGAAGATAGTTTAGTGGCTTCTTACAACACTCATATTGTTTTCTCATACCATCTAGCCAATGTCCTCCTAGGTGTTTCCCCAATTCATTTCACAATTTGTGTGTACACAAGAGCCTGCATGAGAATGTTTAATTGTAATAATTGCCAAGGATCAGAGGCACTCAAGATCTTCCTCGATAGGTAAATGGATAAACTGACATATAGCCACACTATGGAATACTATTCATCGATAAAAAAGAATGAGCTACCAAGCCATACTAGTTGTGTACCTTAAATGCATATTACTAACTGAAATAAGCCAGTATGTAAAGGCTACATACTGATCCATTTATATGACATTTTGGAAAAAGCATAACTATACAATTTATGAATGGAGAGTAGTTGCCAGGAGTTCAGGTCTGTGTGTGTGTGTGTGTCTGTGGCGGGTGGAGGGGTGGTCCTAGGGCTGGGATTTTTTTTTTTAATAATATTAAAAACACAAGGGATTTTTTTTTTTTTTAGGATAGTGAAACTATTCTGTATGATAGCATAACAGTGGGTATATAACATTATGCATTTGTCAATATCCATAAAACTCAACAACACAAAGAGTAAACTTTAATGTATACAACTTAAATTAAAAACTGTTTAGGGACACCTGGGTGGCTCAGTGGGTTAAAACCTCTGCCTTCGGCTCAGGTCATGATCCCAGGGTCCTGGGATCGAGCCCCACATCGGGCTCTCTGCTCAGTGGGGAGCCTGCTTCCTCCTCTCTCTCTGCCTGCCTCTCTGCCTACTTGTGATCTGTCTGTCAAATAAATAAATAAAATCTTTAAAAAAAAATGTTTAGAAGATGGGGCATCTGGGTGGCTCAGTTGGTTAAGCCACTGCTTTCGGCTCAGGTCATGATCCCAGGGTCCTGGGATAGAGTTCCACATCGGGCTTCTTGCTCCGCAGGGAGCCTGTTCTCCCTCTGCCTCTGCCTGCCACTCTGCCTACTTGTGCTCTCTCTCTGACAAATAAATAAATAAAATCTTTAGAAAAAATCTTTAGAAGAGTGAAAGATCCCAGGATGGATTGTAGACTATGAGAGAAAGGGGGGGAGGAGTCTAATTGGATTATGAATGTATGAAACAACCTCACTGACAGGAATGGGGGTAAAAATGCTAACCTAAGTGAGTTTGAAAACAAGTGGAGTTTGAAACATCAAAGGTAAAAGCAATAGTACATACATTACCATTGAGGTGATGGAGTTGTTTCCCATGGAGACATGGGTTAACAATTGTGAAATCTCTAACCCTGCATTGTAGAATCCAACAATCAAGTAAACAGATGGGAGCACGTTTTCACAGCACTGGAGTGAGGTCTAAGATGGTTTTTATGGAAGCAGTCTTTGCAGAACATGTAGAAAAATCTTAAAAAGCATATAGAATCTCAGCAACTAGAAAAAAGAAGAAAGCACATTTTAGTGAGAGGAAGCAGCTTTAATCAATTGTCCTCAAACTTTGAGGTCTCAAAAACCCTTTATATATAGAAAATTTGTCTAGCACCAAAAAGGACTTAATAATGTGCATAGAGGGGCGCCTGGGTGGCTCAGTGGGTTAAGCCGCTGCCTTCGGCTCAGGTCATGATCTCAGAGTCCTGGGATCGAGTCCCGCATCGGGCTCTCTGCTCAGCAGGGGGCCTGCTTCCCTCTCTCTCTCTGCCTGCCTCTCTGCCTACTTGTGATCTCTTTCTGTCAAGTAAATAAAATCTTAAAAAAAAAAAGTGCATAGAAAAAATATATTAAAAATGTACATGTATCTATTGGTATTCTCACATTGTGAATTAAAACTGCTAAAAAGGAACACCTGGGTTGCTTGGTCAGTGTAGTGTCTGACTCTTGGTTTTGGCTCAGGTCATGATCTCATGGGTCTTGAGACGAAGCCCCAGCCTGGCTCCATGCTCAGCAGGGGAGTCTGCTTGAGGATTCTCTCCCTCGGTCCCTCCCCTGACTTGCATAGGCATGTGCTCTCTCAAATAAATAAATAAATCTTTAAAAAATAAAACTGCTAAAAATTTAAAATATACATTTATTAATTTATTTTAAAATAAAATAATAAACTATTTTATGTCAACCTAGTCTCTGGAAATTTCCACTTTATACTCATGTGAGAAAGAGAATGGAAAGGAAAGGAATATCTTAATATTTTTATGAAGATAGTCTTAATCATGGAGACCTTGCAGGAAATGTCTTGGTGATAGTGTTTAGTAGTGATAACACTTTGAGAACCACTGGCTTCAGTGGAGCACAGAGGAAACAAAACCCCCAGAACACTGAATGGAAAGAAGGCTTAAGTTAGTAATAATACTATCAAATTTGAATGGTGTAATGACATGTAGCTAAATAATTAACTGACGATTAAATTCACAGATATTGCAGAGGTTTGAATGTTATGCAGAAGTAGTTTGATTGGCTTACTGGTTTATTTTGTTAACAATCAGGGAGAGCAGGTTTTTGAGAAGAGTAATGGTACTTAATATTTTTTTAATTTAAGGAAATAACTTCTAGTAGAAACATATAAACTGGATGGTTAAAAGTTTATGTCAGAGAACATCACCTAGGAAGCAATTTTAACAGTCTCTGTGAATCATAATGGGACCTAAGAATGTTTAAAAGGTGGTGAATTTTACAGTCACTATAAAGGTAGAATGAAGAGTACTGGGGATTTAGTAAATACATGGTTGAAGGAAAGAGAGAGATGTGAGGGACAGGGGAACTTGAGGCCATATTTGGAAGAAGTCCATATAACAATGTACTTACATGCTCTGTACCTATACCTATTAGAGGAAACTTGTAGTAGACTTTCCAAAGACAGTTATTTTTTTTTTAAGATTTTATTTATTTGTCAGAGAGAGAGAGACAGAGAGAGAAAGATCACAAGTAGGCGAGAGGTAGGCCACGGCAGAGGGAGAAGCAGGCTCCCTGCCGAGCAAGGAGCCCGATATGGGACTTGATCCCAGGACGCTAGGATCATGACCTGAGCCGAAGGCAGCCGCTTAACCAACTGAGCCACCCAGGCGTCCCAAAAGACAGCTATTTTTGTTTGTTTTTCAGGGATGGCTGAAACTGTAAGAAGAATATCTTAACAAGAGCAGTCCTCCTAGGAAGATGAATGAATATCTTAGAAATATCTCTTGGATTTAGGGCTAGGGCCTTACAAAGGGCACTTTTGAGAAACTCTATATTGACTCCGTATTTTTTTAAAAACTGGCCACTGTAGTAACTATACAAGGATTCTTACAACTTATCTGAATGAAAATGGTATGTTTGGTTAACTGGAAGTTTTGTTTTGTTTAGTGGGATATAAAGACAAAAATCCAGGGGTGCCTGTGTGGTTCAGTCATTTAAGCACCCAACTCCTGATTTCAGCTCAGGTCATGATCTTGGGGTCCTGGAATCAAACCCTGTGTCTGGTTCTGCAATGAAGGCTGCTTGGAATTCTCTCTCTCTCTCTCGCTCTCTCGCTCTGTCCCACCCAATCCCCCAAATTAAAAAATATATATATATATTATTAAAAAAATACAAAAATTCAAAGCTGGATTTCTTAATATAGGAAAAATTGGAAAGATGGCATTAAGGAGTGAATTGTATCCTCCCAGAATTCATACATTAAAATTCCATCACTTAGTGCCCAAGAATGTAACTGTATTTGAAGATAAGCCCTTCAAAGAGCTAAAGTTAAATAAGGACATAAGGATGGACCTTAATCCAAGTAAATATATTTGGAGATAGGGGCTTCAAAAAGGTGATTATGTTAAAAAGAGGTCCAAAGGACTTATAGGGACTGAAGTCCTTATAAGAGAGATCCTAGGAATGCACACATACAGAGAAAGGACCATGTGAGCACACAGTGAGCGAGGGAAGGCGGCCTTCCGCAAGCCAAGAAGGGGGCCTGTGACCAACCCTGCTAACATCTCGACCTTTGATTTCTAGTCTCCAGGACTGTGAAAAAATAAATTTCTGTTGTTTCAGCCTTCCTGTCTGTGGCAGTTTGTATGATAGCCCTGGAAAACTAGTACAAGTGGTAAGGGGGAGAGAGATCGGAATGATAAATTTGTTTAAATAATGAAGAAGAATATTGGGGGAAATGAACACATACCTCTAATGGGCATTCTGTTTACTCTGCCTTGTGGCAATCTATGACTTTTCTTTCCTTTTTTTTTTTTTAAAGATTCTTTTTTTTTTAAACGTTTTCTTTATTTATTTGAGAGAGAGAGAGAGCGAGTAAGAGAGAGCAAGAGAGGGTAGAAGGTCAGAGAGAGAAGCAGATTCCCTGCAGAGCTGGGAGCCTGATGTGGGACTAGATCCCAGAACTCTGGGATCATGACCTGAGCTGAAGGCAGTCACTTAACCAACTGAGCCACCAGGAGCCCAAGCTATGACTTTTCTTTAACTCCCACAGGCTCTTTAGTAAAACCTACATTACTTGGAGCATTTTGGAGTTGATTAGGTTTTTTGTTTTGTTTTGTTTTTAGCTGACAAGACAAAACTTCAAGGCAAACCTGAGCTCAATAGAGTTTGCACATGAAAACCCAGCTCATCTGAGTTAAATAAACAGCTAGATTTATTCAAATGTGAAATATTGACATAATGAAATGAGATGAAACCAGAGAGGGAAACAAACCATGAGAGACTCTTAATCTTAGGAAACAAACTGAGGGTTGCTGGAGGGGAGGGGTGTAGGGGATGAGGTGGTTGGGTGATGGATATTGGGGAAGGGAATATATTGTGATGAGCTTTGTGTGTTGTATAAGACTGATGAATTACAGACCTGTACCCCTGAAACAAATAAAACATTATATGTTAATAACTTTAAAAATACATAGGTATTAAAAATAAAATAAATTAAAAAGAAAAATGGAGCTAGAGGGGCTATTGCAAAGAAACTGTTTTATCTGTCTCTGATTGAGTCAAAACCATTGGACTGGGCAAAATGACAAATATTTTAAGCAATTGCTTGAGAAATCAGCAGGCAGATGGACATATGATCTCAAGACTGATGGTTGTGGACTTTCAGAAGATAGAATCAGTGATCAATCAGTGTATAACCCAGAAAAGCTTCGCTTGCTAACATCCCTAGAAAAAACAATTCTTTTTTTCTTTTCCTCAGCTCGGATAATTGTCCCCCTTCCTTTTCCTCATAAAAACCCCTGGTTCCACAGAACAAGCAGGGCACTATTTTAGTTTCCACCTGAATCTGTTTACCCTGAATTGTAATTCTTTGATCCCAAGTAAATATTTGTTTGCCTCATTGCAGCTATTTTCAGGTTAATAAGTTTTGACTTTGATTTATATGCTTCCCATATGCTACAATTTCTTTGATCTAAAGACAGAAAATTGACTATTACCATCGAAGGGAAGTTATTTATTTACTTTCTCTTCTTATAAAGGTTTAGAATCTCATTTACACAATTTTCTGGATCTTCTGGTAACATTTTTAAAATAAAGGTGATCTTATTCTTTATGCTCTGAAAACAAGTTCTTCTCTAGATTGGTCTGCCCTAGATAACTGTTCTTATAAAACAAGAGTTTCAGGTAAATTCCAAGAAAAATTGACCCTATTGCTTTATGGAAATGGCAATATAGGAGAAAAAATGAAGATTCAGGATTATTTTCATATTTTACTCAACAGATAGACTTCTCATCCCATTTAGAAAAAAAAAAAAAGACTATTATAATCATGCCATCCACTTTCCTAGTCTTTCCCCCAGCAAAAAAGTCATGATTATTTGGATTAAAATATATATATATATATATATATATATATGCATAAATTTTACCTTTCTCACTTCCTAAATGGATGATTTGGATTAGTCATATAATCTCAAATAACATTTCCTATTAGGTATAATCAAGAAAATTATACCTTTCTAAGAGAATAGCAAAGAATTTTTTTTTAATTATAAAAAATAGTCCAGTATTTGCCATGATGGTGACTATGTTTTCTTTCCTCCAGATTTCCCCAAATAAGAGAACCACAATAACTACTCTCAAAAGTTATTCTCTACTTAAACAGAACTTTTCAACAAAGTGTCTCAAAATATACGTCTGTTTCATTTGGATTGGACAGACAGCTGCAAGTGGCTTCATCCACTTTGCAGATCAAATATATCAGAGTGGAGGTTTCTGTGATTAATATGGCTATAAGGATTATTACCCACTTTAAGAGTAGCCGAAACAGTCAGACTGGGTATATTATGTTTCGTTTATTTCATAAATCTACAGAAAGCTTCAGGTAAAGGAATGTGAGCAATTTATTTATCTTTACCTTTAGTTGCTATGCCCTGGGCAAGGATCATAGAAAATGCAGACACAGTGGAAAGCTTACAGAAGCTTCCAATCCTAAAGCCACAAATAGTCCAAGGTAAATTATTTACTCATTTGGTGAAAATAATAGTTAATAAATGGAGTGATTTTATTTTTTAATAAATTTTATTTATATGTTCTAATCATAAAAGGTAGTAATTTAACATTATATTGTTATAAAAGAAGACAAAGAAAATTAAGAAAGCTGAACAAGAAACCACATAATCCCATGATAAAAATGAAACCCTAACTGATGTTTTCTCACTAGAAAACATATTCATGTTTATAGTTATATTTAAAGAATTTATAAAATAATATTAACTCAGCAAACTAAATGGGATAATATTGCATATATCGATTCGCAACAATAAACTTTTCTATTCAATATATCATAGATAAGTTTCCAGGACGTTTCATGGGTCATTGTACTTTAATGTATAGCTACATCATGTTATATCTGCTTCTGAAGGAGATATATACATATATAATATAGTATAATATAATATAATATAATATAATATAATATAAATATATTTTCCCCTTAGTTCTAAACATTGCCACAATGAAACTATTTACTGGTTTGTACAATTTTTTTTTGTTTTTAAGAAGTAAAATTCTAGAATTGGAGGACCTTACCAAAAGGTCTAAACTCTTCTAAGTCTTTTGAACCTCAGGTCAAACATTCTTCTGGAAACAGCAAAAATACTATGTTAAATAATACAGATTGTGGAAGGATTTCAATTTAAAGTGGACCTGGATGATATGAAATAGAGAATCTCACATGTGCATCTCAGAAGAATGGAACTTCAGAACTGAGAAACTAATTTCTGTTAAGTACCTCATTTACAGAAGACTAAAACTTATTCCATGCGCAGTGACCATCTACCAAGAATCCCTCCACATCGTTAAGCCAATCACTTTATTGCTGGGATCTTATGTGGATTTACTCCTCTTCGCACTGCTTGCTCATAAATACAGCCTGCCCAAAACCTCAAAGGACTCACCTGCAGCTTGCTATGAATGTGTTTCTCAAATTGCAATCCCTCTACTATTCTTGATAAACCCAATTTCTGGAAATTTGAGGTTGCCTCAGTTTACCTCTTTAAATAATTTGACAAAGACAAGTAAGAAAGTGTTCATTTCCCAAAGCTTGTGTCTATATTAGACATTTTTGATCTAATATATTTAATGTTCTGTATTTTGTCAGTCTGATACCAAAAATAACAAGAACATCAACAAAAAATGATCCTACTTTTTTCCTTAAAAGTTAATGAGTTTAAATATAACACTTTGTTTCTTACCCAAAGAAAACAAAAATACAAATTCAAAAATATGTGCATCCCTATGTTTATTGTAGCCGTATTTACAATGGCCAAGATATGGAAGTAATGCAAATATCCATCCGTAGATGAGTGGATAAAGAAAAATGATATATATACTTAATGGAATATTACTCAGTCATATTAAAGAATGAGATCTTGTCTTTTGCAACAACATGGATAGATCTAGAAGGATAATGCTAAGTGAAATAGGTCCAAGAAAGATAAATACCATGTTATTTCACTCACATATGGAATTTAAGAAACAAAACAAAGAAAAAAAAGAGAGGGGAAAAAAAAAAGCCAGACTTAAATACAGAGAACAAACTGGGGGTTGCCAGAGGGAACATGGGTGGGTAGAGGGGTTAAATAAAGGGCATGAAGAATATACTTATCTTGATGAGCACTGAGTAATGTATATAATTGTTGAATCATTATACTATACACCTGAAATTAATATAACCATCTATGTTAATTATACCTGAATTAAAAATAAAGGTAATGACCTCAAACTAAAATATTTATTTTTTTTTAATCTTTATATTCTTTACTCACATGTATTGTTACTTTGGGTTTCCTTTTCAAACTCTTTATCCATTTGTCTTTCTGATCTTTTTTGCCCTCTTATTGACTACTAAGGTACAAATTTATACATATATTATATGTAATATGATATATATCTAGGACACTATACATATATAGTATCTACCTTTTGCCTTCTACAAATATTGTATCTTTTTAGCTTGTTATTTGTATAAATTTTGCTTGTTTTCCTTCTGGGGTCATATATTCTGCTGCTCTTCATTTCCATTATTATTAAATAGTTTTTAATTTTTATATAGTTAATGTCTTATTATATTTCCTACCATGTACTCAAAGTTTTTCCTGTATCAAATTTCAAAACCCACTTTTTTGTTTTCCTTGTTGTTAAAATGATCACATATCTAATTCATTAGAGTCAGTGTGATATAAAGTATAAGAGATCTAAATTTATATTTTAATTATGTACTATTAATCCACACTGTTCACTATTTCTCACTTTCCTTATATTAAAATATCAAATTTTTTCATTAAAAATATTTCTTCCTATGCATTGGTCTTATATTATTACTCTCAATTTTTGCATGTATTGTGAAGCAGTAAACATATATATAAGAATGCATATAAAGAATATACATAAAGAAAAAGTACATATACGAGACCAGTGCTCTAACTCCTGAGCTATGGAGCCTTGCTAAAGAAAAAGTACATATAAAGAATATATAGAATGCATATATAGAGGTACACATAAAGAATATATGTATATATAGAATATATATACATAAAGGATATATGTATATATAGAATATATACATATATATAAAGGATAACCAGTTTTCACAACATCATTTATTAAATAATCTTTCCATGTTTTACAACCTTCATTCTATAAAATACCAAGTGTCTATATATGCTGGGGTTTGTTTTGAGACTGTCTTATTTTATAATTTTATCTCTCCCTGTATCAGTACTACAATATTTTGTAACTTAACGTCTTGTAGGTTACATCCTCGCCTCTTCCAGCATTGTATTCTTCAGGTATGACTTGGATTATCTTCACTCTGCTTTTCCACATGAATTCTAGAATCAGCTTAGAGGATTTTTTATTGGAATTGGAATTTTGTCGTTCATTACAATAGTGAATTCAGTTTTACTATCCAGAAAATGGGATATTTATGTCAGTTTAGCATTACTGTATGTTTTTAAATTTTATTTTATGATTTCTCCTAAAAAGACTTGCACATATTTTGTTAGATCTTAGTTTCTTTATATTTTTTGCTAATGTAAATAGTATATTTTTAATAGCTGCTAATTTTTTTGCTATCATATAGGAATATCATTGAAGTTTTTATGTTTATCTAGTGTTTAGCATATTGATGAAGTTGTGTTTTATCTAAATGTTTATCTGTAGACTCTCTTGGATTTTCCATGTGGATAATTTTATCTATCACCTGAAAATTATAATACTTTTTCTATACAATCCTTATGATTCAAATTTAATATAATTGTATTGCTGCATAAGCTAGGGCAGCTTTCTTGCCTTTTCTGGGGTCAAGACATGTGATACTATATTTCACAGTAAGAAATACAGATTTGGATTTCATCCTCTTTCCTGGCACAGAGCTCCTGAAAGCTGGTGAGATTTCCTATGTGCTAAGAGCTCTAAAAGAGAAAAAGTCTTTTGTTATTCATAACAAGCCCCTTTTAACCACACCTGGATATACGTTAATGAAGTTATTTTTGACAAATCCATAAGAATGGGTGTTGGTTGCCAAAAGAACCAACCTTAAAATTAGAGGGTTGGAATTTTTACACACACACACACACACACACACACACACACACACACACACACATTTTAGGGAGGTTAAATTAATTACTGATGGCCAATGATTTAATCATCATGTTAAGTAATGAAGCCTCCATAAAAACCGAAGTGGATGGGATTCAGAGAGCTTCCAGGTTGGTAAATATGTGGAGGTACTAAAACTGGTATGGGTAGCATAGAGCTCCTTCCTATACACCCTGCCCTATGCATGGCATCTATCTGGCTATTCCTGAGTTATATTCTTTTTATAATAAACCAATAATCTATTAAATAAACCCTCTCTGTCAGTTTTGTAACCACTCTAACAAATTAATTACACTCAAGAAGGGGATTGTTGGAACTTTGATTTATTGTTGATCAATCAAAAGCTCAGATAACTACCTGGACTCTTGATTAGCATCTGAAGTGAGGAGCAAGGGAGATCTTATTGATGTGGGAAACAGAGGCAGAAGAAAACCATTAAAATTCCTTACTACTGACAAGCCCTTGAAATAGGCAGAGTGGCTCTCCTCTAGGGACTCACTGCTCTCACCTTGAGGTTTTGCTAAAGGCAAAGGACAATCTTAGTCTGACCAATCCCCTACCCACAACCAGGATTCTGTAAATCTACTTTAACAATAACTTTAGGAAACTTTATCTCTAAACCTCCAAGATAGTATTGACAATCATTCCCAAGCATATGACCTACTGATAAACATCTAAAGGGTCTCACTAGAAGGTTTTATTACCGGTAATAAATAACCTTTCTCCCAAACAATAGCTAGCCCCTCAAGGTCCTAGAAACCTTGCTTCCAAAATTCCTTAGAGACATATGCCATCCCTAACCCCCTCCCAACTTACAAGTATATAATAGACCACTCCCCACATCCCCGGGGCAGCATCTCTTCCTGCCCACGGGTCCTGTCTCCATGCTTTAATAAACCACCTTTTTGCACCAAAGACGTCTTAAGAATTCTTTCTTAGCCATTGGCTCCGGATCTCGCCCTGCTGAACCTCACCTAGATCCCAGAACTTCATCATTTGGCGCCCAACGTGGGGCTGTGAGTTTTTACATCTGTACTCTGAGATTCGGTGCAAAATTGGTGAGTACTTTCTCTCTTCTTCCCTTTACTCTCATTTCAGGGCTTTTCAAGGAGTGTGGTCTTATTGGAACACCTGCATGTCAATTGCTCAGGCTGTAATCCTCCAATCTGTGGCTACTCTATGGGGAGGAGACCGTCTGCCTTTTGGCTGGAAGTTAGTGCCCTGGCCGGAATGGTAATAAGACCCAGAAACTTGATGCCCTCTCTCTGTTCTTGTTCTTATGTAGAGTTGTCTCCCTTGGGCATGGGACAGCCACCTAAGTCACCAGGACAACTGCCAATCTTAAGACTCCTGTGTGAGGTTTCCTCCTGATTGATCTAATGTGATCCCCTCCATATCCTTGGTCTAGCCACTTCTGGCTGCGGGACCTCCTTTGGGAGCCGGCTGAAACCAGTACCTGATTGGATTAACAAAACCGGGGACCATTTCCTAGGGAAGTTGGCTGTAAGGACCACATGTGTTGGAATGTCGCATAAACCATGATGGATTTCAGTCTTTACTGTTTCTTATCAGTGTCTTCTACTAACTACTTAAATCTAAGAAATTGGGTAATTTCCCCTTGCCAAACTTTTCTTATATTTCCATGGGTTAAAATGGCAAAACAATATTCAGTCTTCAGGACACAATGGCATGACATGGCACAGTATCCTAGTCCATTTACCAGACACCCATCTGTAGCCTAGGATGTGGTGGGGAAGAGGAGGGATGCTGGCACCCCTCCAGGGCCTTTTATGGCAGGAATGCCTTCACGGGAAGGTAGAATGGTGATCAATAGCGATTTTTGTTGAGGGGCACCTCTGGTCGCTTTTGACACTCAGAACCTCTGACATACCCTGCATGGGATGCCACCCAGAAGTTGGGGGAAATCTTGGTAATGGACCTTCTTTACTTTTTTTAGGAACATGGATCTTCCTCTTCTGTGCCCAAGGACTCTCCCTTGGGATGCCTCTTAACCCACTGGAATCAATTCAAACTACAAGTTTTAAGAAAGAAAAAGATGATCTTCTTCTGTAATACTGAATGGCCTCAGTACTCCTTAGGACATGGGGGAAAATGGCCCATAAATGGGACTTTAAATTTCAGGCCAATCTATCAGTTAGACCTCTTCTGCAGGGAAAAGGAAAAATGGACTGAAGTTGTGTATGTCCAAGCCTTTATGGACCTAAATCAGGATCTGGACCTGTGGACCTCTTGTAGGTTAACAGCACCCTCCCCCCTCAGGTTATATTGGATGATGAGTGTCTAAACAGGCTGATTCCTTTCAACAAATCCGGGATGTTGAAGGAATTGCCAGCCAGTCCAAAAAAAAAAAAAGGGGGGGGGGGGGACACTGACTCTGTTGCTATCCCTCCTCCTCACAAACCCCAAGACCCTTCTACCCCCAGCACCACTGGACATACCAGGAGAAGGACTCCCTATTTACCAGGAGCTCCATCTAAGTATGGGATGCATCCTCTTAGGGAAGTTGCTAATGGAGAAACAAGCACAATAAGGGTCCATGTCCCATTCTCCATAGCAGACCTGGCTCAGATAAAACAACAATTAAGACAATATTCTGAAAATCCCTCTCAATTTATTGATGGCTTTCAAGAAGTATCTATTATGTTCGATTTGACCTGGAAGGATATATATATATATATATCATTTTAATTCGTTGTTGCACCCCTGAGGAAAAGAGATGAATCTGGGAGGGAGCAAAGGAGTTTGCTGATGAGTTAGCAATAAGAGATAGGGATCATTACCCAGTTGCGGTTACTGCTGTCCCTAACACTGATCCACACTGGAACTATCAGGAGGATAGTCCAGGGAGATAAAAAAAGGGACCATACGATCCCTTGTTTGATATAAAGAATGAAAAAAGGATTTTCTAAACCTGTAAACTTTGACAAACTTCAGGAAGTTACACAAGGAACTGACAAAAATCGAGCCCTATTTCAGGTGCGATTGGTAGAGGCCATCTGTAAATACACAAATCTGGACCCAGCTTCACCTGAGGGAGTAATCATGCTAAATATGTATTTTATAAGCCAATTGGCATGTGACATCCGCTGAAAACTAACTAAAATGGCTTTAGGTCCTCAAACTCCCACCCAGCACCTATTAGAGGTAGCGACCGAAGTCTTTAACAATAGAGATATGGACTTAAGGCAAGAAAAGGACCGGGGGACTAAATTGCATTGTAAGATACAGGCTAAAATAGTGGCTGCCACTATTGCGGATTCCCCACAGCACCAGACTAACCAGGGACAAAATAAGGGGCCGGCAGTGGACAAAAAAACAGGTAAGTCCCCATGCTATGCGTGTGGCCAGATCAGACACTGGATCAGAAAATGTCTGAACAAGCACTCTCCACCAGAGCCATGTCCTGTTTATAAAGAAACAGGACATTGGAAGAGAGACTGTCCTCATCTCCAGAGAGAGAGGAAGGCAGGAACTCACTTCCTGGCCTGAGAGTCGAAGCTGGAAGAACTGGTATGACGGGGCCCTGAGGCTGGTCCGGCTCCTTTTGTCATCAAGATGACTGAGCCCTGGGTTACCCTGGACGTGGGAGGTAAGTTTATCAATTTTCTTATTGATACTGGACCCACTTACTCTGTTCTTATTCAGCACTCCAGCCCTACTTGTCTTTCTAAACTTAAAATTGTTGCCATAGAAGGTGAAACTAAAACATGCCATCAGACAATGCCTTTAACCTATAAATATAAGAGTCAATTGGTAACCCATGTTTTTCTAGTCCTTCTGTCTTGTCCCACCCCATTACTTGGGCGAGACTTAATGTATAAACTGGGTAGCTGATTTGGTCTTAATGTACAGGGGGATGGCTTGTTCTCTTTAACGTCTGGAGAGCTAAAACCATACCCTACTATCCCTTCCAATGTCTGGAAGGAAGTAAACCCACAGGTCTGGGATTGTGACATTCCAGGATGGGCTCTTACAGCCCAACCCATCAAGGTGACCTTAAAAGACCCAACTAATATACCTCATAAGAAACAATATCCTCTAAAACCTGAGGCCAAAGCTGGGCTACAACTGCTTATTGATAAGTTTCCAAGATATGTTAAAGCCTTGTCAATCTCCTTATAACACCCCAATTTTACCAGTAAAAAAGCCAAATGGGGAATATCGGATGGTACAAGATTTAGTATCTATAAATGAGGCAGTAATGCCTATTCATCCTATAGTACCTAATCTGTACACTATTCTCACCCACGTCCCTGGTGACACCAACTGGTTTACAGTACTTGACTTAAAAGATGCCTTTTTTTGCATCCCACTAAGTGAGGAAATGCAGCCACTATTTGCTTTCGAATGGACTTCTTCAAGCCCACAGACTGCTCAGTTACCCTGGACAGTCTTACCACAAGGATTTAAAACAGTCCTCATCTATTTGGAGCTGTACTTAGCAAAGATCTCCATGATGTATCCTTATCTAAGGGGACAATAATTCAGTATGTAGATGACATTTTAATCTGTAGTCCCACAAAGGAGACATCTGATGAAAATTCTATAACTTTACTTAATTTTTTGGCAGATAGAGGGTATCGTGTATCCCTAAAAAGGCACAAATACCTCAACACAAGGTACACTATTTAGGATATGAACTAACACCCGGTCACCATATTCTATCTACTGATAGAAAAAGGGCTATACTAGATCTTGAGACTCCAACTACAAAAAAACAACTTCGTACTTTTCTAGGTATGGCAGGATTTTACCGCCTGTGGATTCCTGGGTTTGGACTCTTAGCCAAACCATTATATGACTCAATTAAAGGCCCCGATGAGGAAACTTTGCTCTGGACTAAAGCTCAGCAGACAGCCTTTCTGACGTTAAAAGCTAAACTTCTGTCAGCTCCAGCTTTGGCGTTGCCAAATTTGGAAAAGCCTTTCACTCTATATGTAGCAGAAAAGCAAAGCCAAGCCTTGGAAGTTCTCACCTAAAAATTAGGGAATGAAACAAGGCTGGTGGGCTATTTTTCAAAGTCACTTGACAAAGTAGCACAAGGGTGTCCAACTTGTCTTCGAGCGATGGCTGCCACAGCCCTTCTGGTAGAAGAAGCCTCAAAGCTCACAATGGGACAGTCCCTGACAGTGAAGACTCTGCATCAGGTCCAGAATGTCCTAGAAACCAAGGGCCACCAATGGATGATGGGAAGCCACCTTACTAGATACCAGGCTATGCTTTTAGATACACCTTAAGTAATACTTAAAACCTGTCAAACTTTAAACCCAGCTTCTCTGATGCCTGTACCTAACCATCATACCTCTGTAGAATTAACTGCTCAGAGGTTATTAATCTGTCTACTCTAGCAGGTCGGATTTATAGGACTCTCCTTTTGAAAATGCAGATGATAACTGGTTTATAACTGATTTACTGATGGCAGCAGCTTCATGGACAAGGGAGAAAAAAGGGCTGGATATCCTATAGTCAGTTTGATTAAAACTACTGAGGCAAAACCCCTTCCAATAAATACTTCTGCCCAAAGAGCTGAAATAGTAGCACTTACTCGTGCTCTTCAATTGGCAAACGGTCTAAGAATTAACATTTATACTGACTCCAAATATGCCTTCCTGGCACTACATGCCCATGGAGCTATTTGGAAGGAAAGGGGATTGCTATTAAGCCATAACTCCCGAATCAAATATGGGCCTGAGATCATAACTCTTCTTGAGGCTGCACACCTGCCCAAGGAGGTAGTGGTAATTCACATCAAAGGACATCAAAAGGATATGACCTTAGAATCTAAAGGAAATAATTTAGCAGACCGTGCAGCCAAAGAGGCAGCAAAAGGTAAACAGATATTAAGCCTTACACCAGTCTTAACTCCACTGGAGTCCATAACTCCAGTCTATTCAGACCAAGAAACTCATACTGCTCAGGATCGAGGATATACTAAAAATACACAAGACTGGCTTGTTAACAATGAGGGAAAAATTTTATGCCTAAAAATAGTCAATGGAAGATAATACAGGGCTTGCACCAGGCTACTCATTTGGGCAAAGATGCTTTAAAACATTTAATTAAGGGGCGCCTGGGTGGCTCAGTGGGTTAAAGCCTCTGCCTTCGGCTCAGGTCATGATCCCAGGGTTCTGGGATCGAGCCCCGCATCGGGCTCTCTGCTCTGCGGACAGCCTGCTCCCTCCTCTCTCTCTCTGCCTGCCTCTCTGCCTACTTGCGATCTCTGTCTGTCAAATAAATAAATAAAATCTTAAACACACACACACACACACACACAAAACCACACATTTAATTAAAAATATATTTGAAAGGGGCGCCTGGGTGGCTCAGTGGATTGGGCTGTTGCCTTCGGCTCGGGTCATGATCTCAGGGTCCTGGGATCGAGCCCCGCATCGGGCTCTCTGCTCCGCAGGGAGCCTGCTTCCTCCTCTCTCTCTGCCTGCCTCTCTGCCTACTTGTGATCTCTCTCTCTCTGTCAAATAAATAAATAAAATCTTAAAAAAACACACACAAAAAAACCCACACATTTAATTAAAAATATATTTGATGGAGTAAGTTTGATAGCCACAATAAAACAGGTTTGCCAATCCTGTGTTATCTGTACCCAAGTAAACCCGGAAGGTGGAGCTCGCCCTCCCCCTCTTTTAAAAGCAGTCCAAAGGTGTGGATCCTATCCAGGAGAGGACTGGCAACTTGATTTCACACAAATGCCACCTTGCAAAGGCTATAATTATCTACTAGTATTTGTTGATACCTTCACGGGATGAATTGAGGCCTTTCCATGTAAAACTGATAGAGCCGTAGAAGTATTTAAGATTTTGTTATGAGAAATTATCCCAAGATTTGGCCTTCCTCGATCTCTTCAAAGTGACAATGGTCCTTCTTCTACTGCTCAAATAACAAATAGCCAAGCCTTAAAAATTAAATATTTCTTGGGGCGCCTGGGTGGCTCAGTGGATTAAGCCGCTGCCTTCGGCTCAGGTCATGATCTTAGGGTCCTGGGATCGAGCCCTGCATTGGGCTCTCTGCTCCGCAGGGAGCCTGCTTCCCTCTCTCTCTCTGCCTGCCTCTCTGTCTGCTTGTGATCTCTCTCTGTCAAGTAAATAAATAAAATCTTTAAAAAAAAAAAATAAATAAAATAAATAGAATCTTTAAAAAAAAATTAAATATTTCTTGCATTCAGCCTGGCATCCGCAATCCTCTGGAAAAGTAGAAAAAAACTAATCATACTTTAAAACATCATCTTACTAAGCTTAGTCTAGAAACTCATGAAAATTGGGTTACTCTCCTACCAATAGGACTTACCAGGATGAGAACTGTTCCAAAACAACCTCTAGGATTCAGCCCTTTTGAGTTATTATATGGAAAACCATTTCTTTCTGTAGACCTGTTATTAGATGAAGATTATAATGCTTTGTTAAATTATTCACTGGAAGCTGGTTTAATTCATAAGCTACTCAATGAATATACTAATCATATATTCCCCAAACCTGATAACTTTAACAATTCCCTTAGGAAACTTTATCTCTAATCCTCCAAGATAGTGTCAACAATCATTCCCAAGCATATGGCCCACTGAAATACATCTAAAAGGTCTCACGAGAAGGTAATAAATAACCTTTCCCCCAGACAATAGCTAGCCCCTCAAGGTCCTAGAAACCTTGCTTCCAAAATTCCTTAGAGATTTATACCATCCCTAACCCCCTCCCAACTTACAAGTATGGAATAGACCACTCCTCACATCCCCGGGGCAGCATCTCTTCCTGCCCACAGGCCCTGTCCCCATGTATTAATAAACCACCTTTTTGCACCAAAGACATCTTAAGAATTCTTTCTTAGCAGTTGGCTCCAGACCTCGCCCTACCAAACGTCACCTAGATCCCAGAACTTCATCATTATGAAGCTGAACTGTAACCCACGAGATCTGATGCTATGTGTCCAGGTAGATAGTGTCAGATTTTAGTTAAATTGTACAGCACCCAAGTGTTTGAGAATTTCACGGTGTGGGAAAACCCTCACATATTTGGTGACCAGAAGTGTCAAATGAGTTAGGAAAGTACTGGAAATGAAATGTAGTATCAATGAGGAGGGAATAGAAGGCAGGTTGAGGACAAAGCAGAAGCTGACACCCCACAACCCTCCTCCCCTGTGGGATGTAAGTGATACTCCTCAGGTACTCCTGGCTCCCCTAAAGCTAAGGAAAGGAAAAATAAATAGCTAACCTATAGAGATCACAATCCTGCAAGACCTGAGTCTACCTCAGTTTGCAAATGTTTTTAGCAATCTACAAAAAAAAAGTGTTTCCAGCAATAACCTAGCTTCTATAAGGAAATGGGGATACAATTAAATGTCCTTATAATCTGCAGCCCATTGACATTTACTTGAAGCAGGCAGAGTATAATGTTCCTCTAGGAAGTTCCCAACTGTCTTCATGTTAATTACTTGCTAGAGGGAAAAACAACCTTAACTTGATAATGGCAAGGCCTCTGGTATCCTGTGAGTCCTCTTTAACATACGGAAATCGTTTTGAAACTTGCTTTTTCCTTACCTCCCAGAACCCCATAGTACAAAATCAGCCAGCTCTCATAACCCTAAGGCAGCAGCTCTTTACGCCTTCAGGTCCTATCCCCATCCTTGAACAAACCACCATTTTGCACCAAAGACATCTCAAGTATTCCTTCTTGGTCGTTGGCTCCAGACTCCACTCCACTGAATCTCACCGATATTCCAAAATCCCCTCATAAGTAGTAAAGGAAATTATAGTAAGAATACTATAGAGTATTCTTACTCTTCTATTTTTATCCTCTATTAGCTTATCTATACCTCTTTTTGTTTACTTTTAGTAGTGCTTTAGGGATAGGAATATAGATTCTTAATTTACACATGCAGTAGGGTCAATATTTCACCTTGTCACACTTGACACTTCACTACTCAGTTCCCAAGTCACAATTCTCTCTTCCTACTTTCCTTATTACATTTTACACTTTAACATTTTACACTTCAAAATCTCCATTTCCAGAATGTTATAACTTACAATATTATCACTTAGTTTACCTACTTCCTTTCCTTTGCACTGTTATAATTTATATTTCTGAATGCATTATTAACTCTAAGTTACATCTGTATTATTTTTACTTTTAGTCATTTTCAGAGAATTATAAAAAGGAATAAATTCAATACTTCTTTGTTTATCTACTTAATTACTATTTCTAGCACTCTTCATTCCTTTCTGAGTTTTCTACATGGCATCTTTTCCCTTCAGCCTGAAAGCATGTTAAAGCATTTTTTTATAGCACAGTTAAAGACATACTTTCTCAGATTTAATCTCTCTGTAAATATTTTTAACTCTTGTTTCTACAAGTTAGTTTTACTGAATAATAAATTCTGGATTGATAAACTTTTTTTTTCTTTATTTTAATTAATTAATTAATTTTTAGATTTTTAATAAACATATAATTTATTTTTACCCCCAGGGGTACAGGTCTGTGAATTGCCAGGTTTACACATTTCACAGCACTCACCATAGCACATACACTCCCCAATGTCCCCCTCTCCCCCCAGCAACCCTCATTCTGTTTTTTGAGATTGGGTCTTTTATGGTTTGTCTCCCTTCCGATCCCACCTTCTTTCATTTTTCCTTTTCCTACCCTCCAAATCCCCATGTTGCATCTCCACTTCCTCATATCAGGGAGATCATATGATAGTTTTCTTTCTCTGATTGACTTATTTCACTAAGCATAATACCCTCTAGTTCCATCCACGTCATCACAAATGGCAAGATTTCATTTCTTTTGATGGCTGCCTAATATTCCATTGAATATATATATACCACATCTTCTTTATCCATTCGTCTGTTGATGGACATCTAGGTTCTTCCCATAGTTTAGCTGTTGTGGAGATTGCTGCTATAAACATTCTGGTGCACGTGCCCCTTTGGGTCACTACATTTGTATCTTTAGGGTAAATACCCAGTAGTGTGATTGCCAGGTCATAGGGTAGCTCTATTTTCAGTTTTTTGAGGAACACTCCACAACCAGAGTGGTTGTACCAGCTTGCATTTCCACCAAGAGTGTAGGAAGGTCCCCCTTTCTCTGCATCCTTGCCAGCATCCTGACTTGTTAATTTTAGCCATTCTGACTGGTGTGAGGTGATATCTCATTGTGGTTTTGATTTGTATTTCCCTGATGCTGAGTGATGTGGAACATTTTTTCATGTGTCTGTTGGCCATCTGGATGTCTTCTTTGCAGAAATGTCTGTTCATGTCCTCTGCCCATTTCTTGATTAGGTTATTTGTTCTTTGGGTGTTGATTTTGCTAAGTTCCTTATAGATTTTGGACACTAGCCCTTTATCTGATATGTCATTTGCAAATATCTTCTCCCATTCTGTCAGTTGTCTTTAGGTTTTGTTAACTGTTTCCTTTGCTGTGCAAAAGCTTTTGATCTTGATGAAATCCCAATAGTTCATTTTTTCCCTTGCTTCCATTGCCTTTGGCAATGTTCTTAGGAAGAAGTTGCTGTGGCTGAGGTTGAAGATGTTGCTGCCTGTGTTCTCCTCAAGGATTTTGATGGATTCCTTTCTCACTTTGAGGTCCTTCATCCATTTTGAGTCTATTTTTGTTTGTGGTGTAAGGAAATGGTCCAATTTCATTTTTCTGCATGTGGCTGTCCAATTTTCCCAACACCATTTGTTGAAGAGACAGTCTTTTTTCCATTGGACATTCCTTCCTGCTTTGTCAAAGATTAGTTGACCACAGAAACTTTTTTTTAATTATTATTCAGAACTTTAAAGATATCATTTTATTGCCTCTGCCTTTTTTCTTTCTCTAATGAGAAATGACTATGCCTACTTCCTCTCATGTGTTTTTTTTCTCTTTCATTTCAAGATTTAAACTTTACTTCAACTTAAAGAAATTTGGTTATGACTTGCTTTGGCACAACTTCTTTTGTACTTGTTTTGTTTTGGATTTGCTTAATTTATTAAATCTCTAGATCAAAGTCTTTAATAATGTTTGAGAAATTTGGGCCCTACTTTTTTTCAAATATTTTTTCTACCCAATTGTCACTTTCTAGACTCAAATTACATGTATGTTGAACCATCTTAGGACCCTGAGATCATGACCTGAACCAAAGGCAGAAGCCTAACCAACAGAGCCATCCAGGCTCTCTGGTTATTCTTTAGAAGGATATTTCCTTTAGCTTCTAGTTTTTAAATTACTTATATTGCTGTTTTAAGTATTTGCCTACTATTCCCAATTTTATGCCATCATGAGGTAAGTTTCTACTGATTGATTAAAGACAAAACCAAACCAAACCATGGGGTATATTTTCCAGTTTCTTTACATTTCTGGCATTATTGATTATACATGGGACATTGTGAACTACACTATGTAGATATTAGAAATCCTGTTGACATTCTCTGAAGAGTATTGATTTTTGTTCTGGCACATGGGTGGGTGGTTTACTGGATGCTCACCTTGAACTTTCATCAGCTTGGTTTTATAGTTTGGTAGCACAGATCTATGGAAAGTCCACAGTGTTTCCCATACTTCTTTAACTTGTTAGAACTTAGCTTCCAAACTCCGTGTGTCCATGTCAGTCTTGTTAGAGCTTAATTTTAGGCTTTGTTCTTACTCTAGGACATAATCCTTATTACAAAGTATCCTCTTCCTATATCTCAACTAGAATGGGATGGTAAAGATATTAATGAAGATTTAAGGTCCCTCCATTTTTGCCAGATCCCAATGTCTTCAGCACTTCTCAGTCTTTGCTATGTCTATTGCAATCTCCATCCCACAGCAGCCACTTCCCAAGTCTATGGTAGGATCATCTTACCTATTTGTAGTGAAGCCCTCAGTCAAAGACTTGGAAGAGACTTCCATGCCCAACTCTGGGGTCTGCTCTATACCAATTTTTCCTTAAAGTGTTTTATCTAGATGCATCCAGTCATTTTAGTTTTTCCCTGAACTCAAAAACTCTGCCTCCTCCTAGGACTCTACTTGAATTGTTGCACTGGAGTTATGAGTATGCACACGGAGTTATAGTGGAATTATGAAATTTTCCTCTAGCCAGGGCAACCCTTGAGAATTTCCCCTCTTTTGTGGATTACAGTCTTGTGTTATCACTTGTCCGTGGCCTGATGAGAGTTGTCTTACATAGCTTGTACAATTTTACAGTTGATTATAGCAGGTAGACTAGCTAGACTGCACCATAGCCAGAAGCAGAGATATTTGAAAAAAATATTTTAAGGTATTTCTTCCAGTCACCTTTCCTATGTAAATTTTAATGCAATGTATTTGTGATATATATAACATTTTGAATATTTCTATTTTTGCCTAACACTTGAAGTAGTCAACATTGCTTGAAATAATTATTAACCATCTGAAACACTTACTAGAAATAAATAGTTGGACCTGCAATAATTTTCTGTTTATAATACAGAACTGTAAAAATCTTCCACTTTGTAACTAATCTTGCTATATGCCATAATTATTGTTCTTTCAGACTTTTGTATTTAATCCTTGCTGTCAGTCACCCCAAAGCACAATAACAGTTGTCACATGAAGAGCAACTCAATTACAAATCAATGCTTATAATCTGAAGTGACAAATGTGATTTATCACTAGTAATGCCAAATATGACACTCAGAAGTAACAGTAGGTAATCGAAGTGAAGAGGTTTGTTTCAGATAAATGCTTATTCACCTCTACTATTGCCCTTCATTTTAATTTATTTATAGCCTCCTTCATCATTTTTTTAAAGATTTTATTTATTTATTTATTTATTTATTTATTTGACATAACAGACAGAGATCACAAGTCGGCAGAGAGGCTGGCAGAGAGAGAGGAGGAAGCAGGCTCCACGCTGAGCAGAGAGCCCAACGCAGGGCTCGATCCCAGGACCCTGAGATCATGACCCGAGCTGGAGGCAGAGGCTTAACCCAATGAACCACCCAGGATCCCCTCCTTCATCATTTTTAAAAACTACCTCCATTAAGAATTTAGAGGGCTTTGAGGGAAATTGGAAGGAGAGGTGAACCATGAGAGACTATGGACTCTGAAAAACAACCTGAGGGTCTAGAAGGGGCGGGGGTAGGAGTTTGGGGGAACAAGGTGGTAGTTATTAGTGAGGGCACGTGTTGCATGGAGCACTGGGTGTGGTGCAAAAACAATGAACACTGTTATGCTGAAAAGAAATTTAAAAAAAAAAAGAAAGAAAAATAAGAATTTAGAGGGCTTCATAGGAGTGCTGGGATGGCTGAGTCAGTTAAGGATCTGCCTTTGTTTGGCTCAAGCCCTGATCTCAGGGTTCTGGGATCCAACCCTGTGTCAGGGTCTCTGCTCAGTGGGGAATCTGCTTCTCCCTCTCCTGTGCTCTTTCTCTCTCAAATAAGTAAACAAAATATTTTTTAAAAAGAATGTAGAGGGCTTTGTTGCGTTAATAACAGACTTTAATATGATCTTTATATTGACATAGCTCATGCTGTTAGACTCATCTTTTCATTTCAGGTATGACATTAGTAGCAGAATTCAGGCATTGAATCAAAAGTATGTTCCTTAGCACATACATATGGACTTGAGATTTATGTTTGAAAGCACTGTTTGTCTCCTTTGTTTTAACACATATGCCATGTCTCTTCATGTCTGAACCCACATATACCTCATGCTAGAGTTTGGGTTCAGTTTCAGTAAAAGCTCCTGTTGCTTCCAGTTGGCAGCAGTAGGCAATAGTGTACTGGAAGCATATTAACGACTGTTTCTCAAAAACAAAAAAACAAATGAAATTTTTTTAAAAACCTGAAAGACCCACTTAGTGGAACTACTTGGGAAGAGATGTACATGATTTGCTCCACAACACACAGGGCCTTTTCCTCGGTTCTTGGAGGATGACTGATTTCTCATTGCGTGCTCAAACATTCCTGCTCTCAGGCATCAACTTCAGCTTTGCTTGATAAAATTCTTCAAAAAGGTCACTAAACACATGTTGCATTGTACATCATGTCCATGTGTCTTTAGAACAGCCTTTCCCCCCAGTGACTATTTAAGTAGTCATCTTTTTGAGTGAAATTCAGGAAATTTCAGAGTTCTTGTTTCAGCTTTTTTTCCCCCCAGATTAAATGAGGTATAATTGACAAAACTATAAGATATTTAAAGTGTGCAATGTGATGATTTGGTATAAATATACACTGTGTAAAGATTTCCACCATTGTGTGAATTAACATATCCATTACCTCATACCTCATGTTTACCTCTTTATCTCTTAGTAAATTTCAATTGTGCAGCAATACAGTGTTTCCAGCTAAAGAGACCATGTCATACATTAGATCCTCAGAACCTATTCATGACTAAAACTTTGTATCATTCTAGCATAAATATAGCATGAGACTCTGGAAACCACTTATTCACTGTTTCTAGGAGTCTGACTTTTTTTTTTTTTTTTTTTTTGGTTCCACTTAGGTAATACTATGCAGTATTTATCTTTCTCTGATTTATTCACATGACATAATGTCTTCAAGGTCTTCCCATATTTTCACTAATGACAAGATTGTCTTCTTTTTAAAAGCTGAGTAAAAATTCCATTGTGGTATGTATATTCCAATATACATACATACACATGCCTGTTTTTATACTAATACTATACTGCTTTAATTGTTATTGCTTTTTAATATAATTTGGAGTGAAGAAGCGTGATGCTTCCAGCTTTGTTCATTTAATCCCTTTGGCTATTCAGGGTCTTTTGGAGTTCCAGATAAATCTTAGGATTTTTTTTTTTCTCTTTGTGTGAAAAATACCATTGAAATTTTAATATGGATTTCACTGAATCTATAGATTGTTTTGGGTAGTATGGACATTTTAATAATATTGATTCTTCCAGTGCATGAGCACAGGATATCTTTCCATTTATTCGTAACTCAATTCCTTTCCTTAATGTTTTCTAATGTTCAGTGTACAGATCTGGTAGCTCCTTGGTTAAATTTATCCCCAGGTATGTTATTCTTTTTGATGCTACTATAAATGAGATTATTTTCTTAATTTCTCTTTCTGACAGTTCATTGTTGTATGGCTAGCTTTTGAAGGTAAGACTTAGTATAGATCTTTGGTGCTTTTCAGGACCACAATTTGTCTGATTTTGTTTGTTACACATTCACTTTGATATATCCAGAAAGACACACACACGCACACCCAGGCAACATTTCTTTCTGAAGTTCAAGCTTTCTCAAACCTTTACTTAACTGGTAGAACTAAAACTACAAAGTACAGATTTAAAAACAAACAAACGAAGCCACTTTTTTAAATTTCAGGATGGCTAGCTGGTATAATTATTTAAACATACTAAAATATAAATGAAAAAATAATAGCTTAAAGATCATCTTGTTATTCTTAGAGATGATTAGTCTGGCCATCCCTATTATTCTCTGTCACCTTACTTTATTTTTTACCTAAACATTAATAACTATTTGGTATTATTTATTATTCCATTTATAACACCTGGAATAGGATGCAATAAAAAATAAGGATATATCAGGGCATCTGAGTGTCTTAGTCAGCTGGGTGTACCACTCTTGATTTCAGCTCTGGTCATGATCTTAGGGTTGTGAGATCAAGCCCTGCATTAAGCTCCATGCTCTTGGCACTGGGCATGGAGCCTGCTTAGGGTTCTCTTTCTCCCTCTCTTTCTGCCCTCCCCCTCTCAAAAAAGATATATTGAATAAATTAATAACCTTAGAAAAATTTATTAGTATCTGGAATCCTCAGCACCCCCAACAAAAATTTCCACTGGAGTCAATTAAAAAAGCAAATTAACAAATATTCTGAACTTTACTCATGGAGATATTTAAAATATTTGTGTCAAAATGCTCTACAAAATAAGAAAGTAACTGAGCTGCTACCTTTATCTAAAGTTAATTTCAGTGTTTCATATGACTACATTTTAGGTCACAACATCTATACATAGTTAAAATCCATTTAGGAGTTTAGCCTCTAAAATAATAACCAGAATGATAGAACTAGCTAGATATACTTATGTTTATTTACATATATGATTGAAAAGAGCTTTATCATTTATATTAAAAGTTATTTCTGGAGGGGAGTCAAGATGGCAGGGAAGTAGGAGGAGGCACCATTTCAACCTGTACCCTAAAGTGAGCTGATTACCTACCAAAGAACTCCGACCACCCATGAAATCAGCCTGAGATCAGAATTATACACGTCTGGATCTCTACAGGAGCAGAAGACGCCAGTGGCAGGTAAAGCAGACTGGGAGCATCGGACTGATATCGGAAGATAAACAAAAGGGGGAGGGAGCCACCAGAGGTGACCAATCAGAAAGTAACACCCCAACACGAGAGTGCTCTGCATCTGGGGACCAGCATTAACTTGGAGTCTGGTTGAAAGCACTCAAAAAACAAACAGCAAAGGATCGCAGTGGGTAATAGCAGGAACCTGGGCAGTTAGGGTCAGGGACCTAAGTCCCCAGACCCAGGACAGCCTCCCCTGGCGCGGAGCCAGAGAGAGTGCTGCGGAGAAATCAGGTCTCCGTCCCTGAGCGGCCAGTGCACCTGAAAGCCAGCGCGCCCGAGAACGAGTGGGGTCTGGCTCCCCTGAGGGGCTGGGAGCCTGGCCAGACGGCAATCCTGAAACGCGCGCGTCCCACACCCTCCCTTGGGATAGGTGCTCATAGGCGCTAGCCTGGAGCTCTGGCAGCCAGAAAAACCAGACATTCCCAGCCCGGGACAGCTGGAAAATCTCAGTGTGCGATCTCTGCTCCATACCTCTCTGGCGGTCTGGAGCTGCCTAGACAGCCACCGCTGCCCTGGTTTTGGGTACAACGAGGAGCTCCTGCATCCCCAGGGACAGTGACTCAGAACCAACTTTGCCAGCAGCTTTTGCAAAACAGTCTGAGGCTTCTCTCTGAGAGGGAGGTCGGGGTGCTGTTTGCTCTCCTCTAAACCTCCAAAAACCATCAAAAGCTGTCAAGGCGAGAGAAAGCAGATGAAAGAACATAAAAACCCCCAGAGAACAAAAGGCTGAAAAAAACAGTTTCCTGAAAAAAAAAAGAGCTCACCCCCTTGAGGGGAGCGGGAGGACCTAACTCAGGGAACATCATTGTCTGAAAACCCACGTGGCAGGCCCCTCCCCCAGAAAACCAACCAGGAAGGAAGAAAAAAAAAAAAAGACTACAAGAGAACAATCACCACTACTTCATAAATACAACTTTTATTTTTAACTCTTTACCAATATTCTGGTTCTTTTTTTTTTATACATACAGATAATTTTTTAACCTATTTACCATCACACCGAGATGTCCAGTACATCAAATTCTTTAATAACCTTCTAACCTGAACTTTTTGATACATACACCCGTGTTTTTCTTTTGTTTTTCTATTTTTTTAATTCTTTTTTAATTTTAACTTAGTTTAGTCTAGTTTATTCTTTTTTAATTTTTATTTTCTACTATACATATAGAGTTAAACTTCAAGGTAATCCCCTTTCCCCAATCAATGCTACCCCTATAGGCAAACCAGTTTCTAATCCCCCTGTAACTTAGGAAAGTTGAGTCCCTTAACAAAAACATCAAGATACCTTCAGGAAGAATCAAAATAACCTTCCTCACCCACACTGAGAATCTATAACCATTCTCCCAATTTTTCCTTCTGTCAGTGTTTCTGTGAATTTGTGTTTGTCCTGATAATATATAAACCTTATACTTGGGGTTCTTTCTGATGAGGTTCTTCCCTCTTTTTTTTTTTGCTTATATATACATTTTTTTTCTCTTGTCATATACTTTTATCACTCTTTTTGTCTGTCTGTTTTTGTTTGTATACTCCACAAATCTTACCTTGTGGCCCATTTGGGCTGAGCCTTCTCTTTTATCTTCCCTTTTTTTCCTATCTCTCTCTCTCTTTTTTTTTCCTTTTTTCTTTCCCCCCCTTTTTTTTCTTTCTTCTTCTCTATTTCTTTTTCTTCTCATTTTTCTCTCATTTGGGTGGGGAATCCTGATTGCACAGAAGCGTTCCAGGGTGCACATTGACTGCACCACAATTGATAAGTCCAGCTGCATCTGTTTGGTCATCTCTTACCAAAATGACTAGGAGGAGGAATACCCAACAGAAGAAAAATACAGAGGATGGGCCTTCTGCAACAGAGCTAATGGCTATCGACATAAACAATATGTCAGAAAAGGAATTCAGACTAACAATTATCCAGGCAATAGCTAGGTTGGAGAAAGCCATGGATGACCAAACAGAATTGATTAGGGCAGAACTGAAAGCCACCAGGGATGATGTTCACAATGTTAGGGCAGAACTGAAAGCCACCAGGGATGATGTTCAAAATGCTCTCAATGAGTTCCAATCCAATCTAAATTCTCTAAAAGCTAGGGTAACTGAGACAGAAGATAGAATTAGTGATCTGGAGGACAAACAGAGAGAAAGGATCAGGAGGAAGCTTGGAACAAACAGCTCAGAAGCCACGAAAACAGAATCAGGGAAATAAATGATGCCATGAAACGTTCCAACGTCAGAATTATTGGAATCCCTGAAGGGGAAGAAAAAGAAAGAAGTCTAGAAGATATAGTGGAAGAAGTTGTCTATGAAAATTTTCCCAATCTCACGAATGGAAACAAAGTTCATGTACTAGAGGCAGAAAGATTTCCTCCCAAGATTTTAGATTCTCGAAAGTCCTCACGGCACCTTATCGTTAGAATGGGGAATTTTGTTTCAAGAGAGACCCTCTTAAAAGCAGCTAGGACAAAGAAGCTTCTTACATACAGAGGAAAGCCCATTAGAATAAGGTCAGACCTTTCCACAGAGACCTGGAAAGCCAGGAAGGGCTGGCAAAATATATTCAGAGTACTAAATGAGAAGAACATGCAACCAAGAATACTCTATCCAGCAAGACTGACATTTAAAATGGATGGAGAGATAAAGAGTTTCCAAGACCGGCAAGGCTTAAAAGACTATGCAACCACCAAGCCGACACTGCAGGAAATATTAAGGGGGGGTCCTATAAAAGAGAAAAAAATCCTAAGAATATCATTGAACAGAAATATAGAAACAATCTACAGATAGAAAGACCTCAAAGGTAACACGATGTCAATAAAAACCTATCTCTCAATAATCACTCTCAATGTGAATGGCCTAAATGCGCCCATAAAACGACACAGGGTTGCAGATTGGATAAAACGACAGGACCCATCCATATGTTGTCTACAAGAGACCCATTTTGAACCTAAGGATACACCCAGACTGAAAGTGAAGGGATGGAGAAGCATCTTTCATGCCAATGGGCTTCAAAAGAAGGCCGGAGTAGCGATTCTCATATCAGATAAATTAGATTTTAAACTAAAGACTGTAATCAGAGATACAGAAGGACACTACATAATTCTTAAAGGGACTATCCGCCAAGACGATCTAACAATTGTGAATATCTATGCCCCCAATATGGGAGCACCCAATTACATAAGAAAACTATTAATCAAGATAAAGAGTCATATTGATACGAATACAATAATAGTAGGAGATCTTAATACGCCTCTCTCAGAAATAGACAGATCATCGAAGCAGAAAATTAATAAAGAAATAAGAGCATTGAATGAAACATTGGACCAGATGGACCTCATCGACGTATACAGAACATTCCACCCTAAAACAACAGAATACTCATTCTTCTCAAGTGCACATGGAACCTTCTCCAGAATAGACCACATACTGGGTCACAAAGCAGGACTCAACCGATACCAAAAGACTGACATTATTCCCTGCATATTCTCCGATCACAATGCTTTGAAACTGGAGCTCAAGCACAAGGAAAAGTTCAGAAGGAACTCAAACACCTGGAAGCTAAAGACCACCTTGCTTAAGAATGCTTGGATCAACCAGGAGATCAAAGACGAACTTAAACAATTCATGGAAACCAATGAGAATGAAGACACCTCGGTCCAAAACCTATGGGATACAGCAAAGGCGGTTCTAAGGGGGAAATACATAGCCATCCAAGCCTCCCTCAAAAACATTGAAAAATCCAGAATACACCAGCTGTCTCTACACCTTAAAGAACTGGAGAATCAACAACAAATCAAACCAACTCCACATGCAAGAAGGGAAATAATCAAGATTAGAGCAGAGATCAATGAGGTAGAAACGAGAGATACAGGAGAACGTATCAATGAAACTAGAAGCTGGTTTTTTGAAAGAATCAATAAGATCGATAAACCATTGGCCACACTAATCCAAAAGAAAAGAGAGAAAGCCCAAATTAATAAAATTATGAATGAAAAGGGAGAGATCACAACTAACACCAAGGAAATAGAAACAATCATCAGAAATTATTACCAACAGTTATATGCCAATAAGCTAAGCAACCTAGATGAAATGGATGCATTCCTGGAAAGCTACAAACTCCCAAAATTGAACCAGGAAGAAATTGACAACCTGAATAGACCGCTATCTAGTAATGAGATTGAAGCAGTGATCAAAAACCTCCCAAAAAACAAGAGCCCAGGACCTGACGGATTCCCTGGGGAATTCTACCAAACTTTCAAAGAAGAAATAACACCAATTCTCCTGAAGCTGTTCCAAAAAATTGAAGCAGAAGGAAAACTTCCAGACTCTTTTTATGAAGCCAGCATTACCCTGATCCCCAAACCAGGCAAAGACCCTACCAAAAAGGAGAATTTCAGACCAATATCACTGATGAATATGGATGCAAAGATTCTCAACAAGATCCTAGCAAACAGGATCCAGCAGCACATTCAAAAGATTATCCACCATGACCAGGTGGGATTCATCCCTGGGTTGCAAGGTTGGTTCAACATTCGCAAATCAATCAGTGTGATAGAACACATCAATAAGAGAAGAGAGAAGAACCACATGGTCCTCTCAATTGATGCAGAAAAAGCATTTGACAAAATCCAGCATCCGTTCCTGATGAAAATGCTTCAAAGTATAGGGATAGAGGGAACATTCCTGAACTTCATAAAATCTATCTATGAAAGACCCACAGCAAATATCATCTTCAATGGGAAAAAGCTTGCAGCCTTCCCGTTGAGATCAGGAACACGACAAGGATGCCCACTCTCACCACTCTTGTTCAACATAGTATTAGAAGTTCTAGCAATGGCAATCAGACAACAAAGAGAAATAAAAGGTATCCAAATTGGCAAGGAAGAAGTCAAACTCTCTCTCTTCGCAGATGAAATGATTCTTTATATGGAAAACCCAAATGATGCCACCCCCAAACTACTAGAACTCATACAGCAATTCAGTAACGTGGCAGGATACAAAGTCAATGTACAGAAATCAGTGGCTTTCTTATACACCAACAATGAAAATACAGAAAGGGAAATTAGAGAATCGATTCCATTTACTATAGCACCAAGAACCATAAGATACCTGGGCATAAACCTAACCAAAGAAGTAAAGGACCTGTACTCGAGGAACTACAGAACACTCATGAAAGAAATTGAAGAAGACACAAAAAGATGGAAGACTGTTCCATGCTCTTGGATTGGAAGAATAAACATTGTTAAAATGTCTATACTGCCTAGAGCAATCTATACTTTTAATGCCATTCCGATTAAAATTCCACCGATATTTTTCAAAGAGCTGGAGCAAATAATCCTAAAATTTGTATGGAGCCAGAAGAGACCCCGAATTGCTAAGGAAATGTTGAAAAACAAAAACAAAACTGGCGGCATCACGTTACCCGATTTCAAGCTTTACTACAAAGCTGTGATCACCAAGACAGCGTGGTACTGGCATAAAAACAGACACACAGACCAGTGGAACAGAGTGGAGAGCCCATATATGGACCCTCAACTCTATGGTCAAATAATCTTCGACAAAACAGGAAAAAATATTCAATGGAAAAAAGACAGTCTCTTCAATAAATGGTGCTGGGAAAACTGGACAGCGATATGTAGGAGAATGAAACTCGACCATTCTCTTACACCGTACACAAAGATAAACTCGAAATGGATAAAAGACCTCAACGTGAGAGGAATCTATCAGAATCCTAGAGGAGAACATAGGCAGTAACCTCTTCGATATCAGCCACAGCAACTTCTTTCAAGATATGTCTCCAAAGTCCAAGGAAACAAAAGCAAAAATGAACTTTTGGGACTTCATCAAGATCAAAAGCTTCTGCACAGCAAAGGAAACAGTCAACAAAACAAAGAGGCAACCCACGGAATGGGAGAAGATATTTGCAAATGACAGTACAGACAAAAGGTTGATATCCAGGATCTATAAAGAACTTCTCAAACTCAACACACACAAAACAGATAATCATATCAAAAAATGGGCAGAAGATATGAACAGACACTTCTCCAATGAAGACATACAAATGGCTATCAGACACATGAAAAAATGTTCATCATCACTAGCCATCAGGGAGATTCAAATTAAAACCACATTGAGATACCACCTAACACCAGTTAGAATGGCCAAAATTAGCAAGACAGGAAACAACGTGTGTTGGAGAGGATGTGGAGAAAGGGGAACCCTCTTCCACTGTTGGTGGGAATGCAAGTTAGTGCAGCCACTTTGGAGAACAGTGTGGAGATTCCTGAAGAAATTAAAAATAGAGCTTCCCTATGACCCTGCAATTGCACTGCTGGGTATTTACCCCAAAGATACAGATGTAGTGAAAAGAAGGGCCATTTGTACCCCAATGTTTATTGCAGCAATGGCTACGGTCGCCAAACTGTGGAAAGAACCAAGATGCCCTTCAACGGATGAATGGATAAGGAAGATGTGGTCCATATACACAATGGAGTATTATGCCTCCATCAGAAAGGATGAATACCCAACTTTTGTAGCAACATGGACGGGACTGGAAGAAATTATGCTGAGTGAAATAAGTCAAGCAGAGAGAGTCAAGTATCATATGGTCTCACTTATTTGTGGAGCATAACAAATAACATGGAGGACATGGGGAGATGGAGAGGAGAGGGAGTTGAGGGAAACTGGAAGGGGAGATGAACTATGAGAGACTATGGACTCTGAAAAACAACCAGAGGGTTATGAAGGGGCGGCAGAGGGCGGGGGGGGGGCTGGGAGGATGAGGAACCAGGTGGTGGGTAATAGGGAGGGCACGTACTGCATGGAGCACTGGGTGTGATGCCAAAACAATGAACACTGTTATGCTGTAAATAAACAAATAAAAATAAAAAAAATTTTTTAAAAAAATTTAAAAAAAAAAGTTATTTCTAAAAAATTCTAGAAAGTATTTTGGACAATCTCCAAATGGTCGCATAATAGTATCTCACATTTCCTCATGAATGTGGATCTGATTGGGACCTATGTGATCACCAAGGGCCACTGACTTTCTCTGGCACGCACCAGGCAGGTCTATGTCCTCTGATCACCACTATTCTTGCTGGGTTCTAAAATGTTAAGGAGGAATGATGTATAATCATTCTACATTTACTGAGAATCACTGTTGCTGTGATTCAAATCACATGAATCAAATACTATAGCCTCTACCAAGTGGTATGACTACCATTTTCGCCTGCTTCAAGGTGAACAAGAGTAATACCAGAGTCTACCACGGATTCCCAGGAAGCACTCCAGACACCAGAGTGATCTACCCCAATGTGGGAAAAACGTCACATCTTGTATTACACCAAAGTAGTTTTAGTTGTGTCTTGATACCAGAGAGGAGAATTAGCTTTACTTTTTGACTAATCATCCTTTTCCTGGGAACATGGGAATAGCTGAGAGTATTCTCAAATGACAGATTTGGATCAGCCCTTTCTTTGTCCCCAAGACTTTACTGCATGACAAAGCTTCAGATATTTGGTTTGTTTTCTCCATAGGATTGATTATTTTCTAGCTTCATCCTCAGGCACTCATTCAAACTGATTTTTAATAACTCTCCCTCCTTCAACCCTCTTTCCCACCAGTTTATGAATCATAAAACAAACTTGAACTGACACTGTATAACCACTACTAACTAGTTAGTTTTCTTTGAGATCCAGGGATCCAAAGACAATGGGTGGTTTAAAGTCTTCTTCCTACTGTAATGAAAATCTTGAAGTTTAAACTCTTTTCAGGGTTAGAAGTTGGTTAGGTATGCATGTATGTATGTATGTATGTATGTATTAAAGAGGTTATTTATTTAAAATAGAAATGGGTTATTTGGGTAAAAGTTTTGGTAAGTTTTAGTCTTAGTATATATTTGAAAGTAAATATTCTTAGCTGATTTTTACTTCTTGATAATCCCTTTCCTAATCTCAAGAAAGCAATTTCTTCATTAAGCAATTTCTGTGGTAAAATAACTGTTATTCTTTAAAATGCCTCCTTCACTTGCTATAAATATAACTAACTATATTAATAATGTATCACATATAAATATGAAAACATAATTCATTTAAAAATCTTTACATCAGTCCCCTTGCTAGCAGACTATTATTCTTATAAAATTTTGCAATTATTTAAGCTTTCAAGTTTGAATGCCAAGGTTTAGGATCAAGCTTTGAAATCTTACACCCATAAATTTTGTGCATGTTAATACACAAAACAGCTTCTCCAGTCTAACATGAGATATTGGCAGCCTTGATAGTACGTCATCTCCCTGTCTTATCCCTCACAGGGAATTAAATGAATGTCAACCTTCAAGAGTTTCCATAAGCCTATGGAAAACAATGGTAATTATATCAGCTCTTCTTGGCTCTGAACTAAGCAATTCCTACTCTGTGATTCAGTGAGTCGTATATGCCAGTATTACGCTTTGTCCTTGTCAACATTAATGCACCAGCTATTGACATTCAAAATTAGTTTTCTAATGTATTTATAATTGCTGAATAATTTTTAGACCTTTCATCCATTTTCCTTATCTCTTTCTCCTACTTTTTACTAAAAAGACAAAATAAAATATGTATAGTAGATAAAGCAGTGTGTATGTATAGATGAAAACACCCGGACTAACTTGCCAACAGAATTGGAAGGCACATTAATGTAAATGTTTAAAAATTTATCTTATAAGCCTGTCAAAACAACCTAAAAACAGGTCTTATATAGGACTATACAAGTTGAATCTGCTGATTTATAAAAGAAAATTATCATGATCCTCTTTTTTTAATATTTTATTTATTTGTCAGAGAGAGCAAGCACAAGCAAGGGGAGTGGCAGGCAGAGGAAGAAGCAGGTTCCTGCTGAGCGAGGAGCCCAGTGTGGGACTCGATCCAGGACCCTGGGATCATGACCTGAGCTGAAGGCAGATGCTTAACCAACTGAGCCACCCAGGCACCCCATCATAATCCTCTTAATCGTTATCCTCAGATATGATTATTGAATGCCTAAGGCCTTTACTAATTTTATTAGTTTCCCAGCACTGCCACAATAAATTAAATGAACTTGTTGACTTAAAACAACAGAAATTTATTCTCTCACAGTTCGGGACACCAAAAGTCTGAAATCAAGCAAGGTTATACTCCACCTAAGAATATAGGGGAGATTCCATTACTTGCTTCTTCCTATTTCTGGTGGTTGTCAGCCTCTTTGAGGTTGTGGCCACATATAGGACTTAACCCAAATAATCCAAATTAAGCTCATCTCAAGATCCTTAATTTAATTGGAACTGCAAAAACCCTTTCCTAAGATAACACTCACGGGTTCTGGAGATTAAGGCATGGACATATCTTCTTGGGGGATACTAACCCACTAGGTTTGCATTATTTCTAATCATCACAAATATGGAGGTCAACTGAAAATGAGAGAGGTTAGCAATTTTTTAAGGTTCCACAGATCATGAGTGATAGCACTGCTTAAGTAGAACTCATCCCATTGTATTCTGGTATGTTTTGTTTCATTTTTATTACAATATTGATGAACAAGTATATATTTAATGTGCATGTCTTAATGAATTTAAAGATAAGCTTACACTTGTGAAACTGTCACTATTGCATTTTACTTGTTTGTGTACTGATTTGTATCATTCTCTGAGTCAAGGTGTCTGAGACATCTCATTCTGTATGTTCTCCATGCCTTACTTGCAACCTTTAAGACAGACTAGGCACTAAATAACAAGCTATTGAGTAAATGAATGTATGAATTCTCACCAGCAAGTCCTCTATCAATAACAAGCTATGGCCAATATCCATAACAGAAAGAAAATGTATCTGTTATTTTACAGCTATTCTACAAAAACATTGTAAAAAATCAATAGCAAATGCTAACGTCTTTCCAGAGAAATTTAGTATCAAAATTTAATTCTTTAGACTTCGTTTCTCAAAGAACAAGCTCCAAGATGCAGCTCTATGAACAGGAATTGACCATTTCTTACCTCCTTCCTGTTCATTTTTTTTTATGATATTTGTAAAAGTCAGGGATAATGGAAAGAAGATGACCTTGACAAATTAGCTCTTTGTTAGGCACAGCCACTGCCACATATTGATTGATGTGAAATATGTACAGAGGAGCAAAATCCAATTTGTTTCCTAGTTATTGCCGGTGACTAGTTGTCAGTTTGTTTGTTTTCCCTCAGACAAATTGAGTGATGATTAAAGATGGCCAAACACCACCTTGGAATTGTTTAGTCACAGTGGCAATTGTTTTGTGAATGAATCATTCAGCCTGCTTTTCTCTCCTTGAGGGAATTTAGTCACATACTTCAAAAGGCAACTACAATTTTGATGATATAGAGGACTAGGATTGAAAATTGTAAGATCTCATCTATTTGATGAATAATTTTCTCAAAGTTACTTTTTTTCCCCCCTGAGTTATTTCATTCGTTTTTTGTTTTGTTTTGTTTTGTTTTTTCTTTGTTTGTTTTGTCATTCATTCATTAACCTTTTCTATGCTAGCTAGGATAATTACCATCCAGTAAATCATAGTGTTTTACCATAGACTTCTCATTTGGTTCAGAGGTACTTTCTTCTTAGGTGGTTTCAACACTGGGATTCCTTATCTGTTCTCTAAACATTCCTGAGTTTGGCAAGAAGGCTTTGGGCATTTGTAAGGGAGATAACCAAATTTCTATCATGGGTCACCGAAAGGGAGTTAGGAGTTGGCATTGGCATCAGATTCATGGATTTGAGAATGGAGAGATTTGAAGGAGTTCAGGGACAGAGGAGTTTTAGGCTTGAAATATAACTGATTTGAAGTATATCATTGAAATACCCTGATACAGATGTACATGAGCCACAAGAAACTAAACCTTTCTAGTATTTCTGATGTTCAATTTCTTAATTTATATGATGCATATTATATTATACTTCAACTAGAGTTCACATAAAAATTAGATGAGTAGTTCATATTAAGCATCTAGCATAATGCCTGGAGCATATTAGGTGCTCAAGTATTAAAAACTTAAAAGAAATTGAAGTAGGGCAGATAACTTCAGAAAGTTTTATCCATATTTTGGGCAAAAATTTTATAATGCCATTATTAATTTATTACCTTTGTAAGTTCTCCAGTGCCCAATGTTTACTCCTCAAGCATACTAGCTCAATAAACTAAAATTGAGAGAGCAGATAAGTTTCAGAAGGAAAAGTCTGCATTAACCAAATTTATGGCACTGGCAGATAGAATTAGAATGCTAATTTCTTAATTTTCTGGTTAAAGCATAATTGGCATGCAGTTTGAAGTATTTGAGCCCTTTTAATTTTATCTCTGTTGGCAGACTTCAGGGGAAACCAAATCATAATTAGAATACTATGTGGAATCTGAAGAAGGAAGTGTAGATGAACAGAATTTTAATTACTGTCAGGCTTACGTAGTTCAACAGATTCCTCTCCACAACATAGGTGGTCTTGTTACCAACACTGGAATATTTGCATTTCACTGTCTACTTTTCCATTTCCTTTGAATATTGGTTGGATGGATAGTACATTTATTGTTTCTATTCCTCAACTTTTATGATCAACCTCTTGGCAGATCAATCTTTTTCCTTCAGGATTTTTGATGTCCTCAGTCAGAAATAGTTCTTACTTGCCAAGAGCAACTCTCTTTATAAAACATTCTCATCTTTCAGCATTTATTCATTGTGTGATTTTTAAACTACAAATGTTAGAAAGCAATCTCATTTTTCTTGTTTCCATAAATCTTGGATAAGCTCTAACTGAAGACACTACTTAATTTTTTTCTGGCTTTAATGAAAAATAATTGACATAGCCCACTGTATAAGTTTAAGGCATGCAGCATGATAATTTGATTTACATATATTGTGAAATGATTATTGTAATTCGTTCAGCTAACATCCATCATCTCATATACACAAAATAAAAAGAAAAAATTTCTCCTTATGATAAGAAATCTTAGGATTTGCTCTTTTAATAACTTTCTTAGATATCACACACTAGTGTTACATCCCTAGGATTTACTTATCTTAAAATTGGATTTTTGTACTTTTGACAATTATCTCGGATTCTTCCTTCCCCCACCCCACTGTCTCTGGTAACTACATGTCTGATCTCTTTTTCTATGAGTTTATTTTTCTTTTTTTAGATTCTACTTATACGTGAGATCATACAGTATTTGTCTTTCTGTCTTACTTCTTTTCATTTAGTGTCATGCCTTCAAAGTCCATTCATGTTGTTGCAAACATTAGGATTTCCTCATTTTTTTAAAAGATTTTATTTATTTATTTGACGGACAGAGAAGAAAAGTAAGCAGAGAGGCAGGCAGAGAAGAGAGGAAGAAGAAGGCTCCCTGCTGAGCAGAGAGCTTGATTTGGGGGGAAGGGTTCTTGATCCCAGGACCCTGGGATCATGACCTGAGCCAAAGGCAGAGGCTTTAACCCACTGAGCCCACCCAGGCACCCCCCTCAATTTTTGATAGCCGAACAATATTTGTGTGTGTGTGTGTACATAACTTCTTTAATCCATTTATGGACACTTAATTTGTTTCTGTCTTGGCTATTGTAAATAATGAGGTTTTGAACATGTGGATGCAGATAGCCTTTTCAGTTAGTATTTTTGTTTCCTTTGGAAATACTCCCAGAAGTGGAATTGCTGGATCATATGGAAATTTTATTTTTAATTTTTTGAGAATTGTCTACACTGTTTTTTTGTAGTGACTATATCAATACATAAAGCCACCAACAGTGTCCAACTCTTCCCTTTTCTCCACATTCATGCCAGCATTTGTTATCTTTTGTCTTTTTGATGATGGCTGTATCTAACAGATACCACATTGTAGTTCTGATTTGCATTTCCCTAATAACTAGTGTTGCTGAGCATCTTTTCACATTCTTATTGTTCTTTGTGTATCTTTTTTGGAAAAAAATGTCTATTCAGGTCTTTGCCCATTTTTAAATTGAGCTGTTATATCATTGTTGTTGTTACTGAGTTGTATGAGTTCTTTATATATTTTGGATATTAACCCCTTATTAGGTATATGATCTGCAAATTTTTTTTTTCACATTCTGTGAATTGTCTTTTTACTTTGTTGGATTCTTTTGCTGTGTAGATTCTTTTCAGTTTGATGTAGTCTCACGTGTTCATTTTTATTTTACTACTTGTGTTTTAGGTGTCAGGTCCATAAATCATTATCAAGATCCAAGTCAAGTAGCTTTATTCTTGGTGTGTGTGTGTGTGTTTTAGGAATTTTGTAATTTCAGGTCTTATGTTTACATCTTTAATTCACTTCAATTAATTTTTGTGAGTGATGTAAGATAGGGGTCCAGTTCCATTCTTTTATATGTGAATATCCAATAATCCCAGAACAATTTATTGAAGAGACTGCCTATTCTCCATTGAATATTCCTAGCTTTCTTGTCAGATATTAATTGAATGTATATGCTTGGGATTATTTCTGGGCTCTTGATTCTGATCCACTGGTTTACTGTCTGGTTTTATGCCAGAGCCATAGTGTTTGGATTACTATAGAGATCAGAGCGTGTGATGCCTCTAGTTTTGTCCTTTCTCAAGATTGCTTTAGTTATTCCAGGTCTTCTGTGGTTCCATACAAATATTAAGATTCTTTTTCCTATTTATGTGAAAGATTTTTTTTGTTTTTTTTTTTATATTTTATTTATTTAACAGAGAGAAATCACAACTAAGCAAAGAGGCAGGCAGAGAGAGAGGAGGAAGCAGGCTCCCCGCAGAGCAGAGAGCCCGATGTGGGGCTCGATCCCAGGACACTGGGATCATGACTTGAGCCGAAGGCAGAGGCTTTAACCCACTGAGCCACCCAGGCACCCCTATGTGAAAGATGTTTTGATTGAGATTGCATTGAATTTGTAGATTGCTTTGGGTAGTATAAATATTTTAACAATATTCATACTTCTGATCCACAAACATAAGATATTTTTATACTTGTGTGTGTGTCTTCAATTTCTCTTATCAGAGTCCTGAAGTTTTCAGAATAGAGATCTTTCACCTTAAATTTATTAAGTATTTTATTGTTTTCTTTAAAAGATTTTATTTATTTACTTGAGAGAGAGAGAGAGAGAAAGAGAGCGCGTGCACAAACAGGGGATAAGCAGACTCCTCACCAAGCAGGATGCCCAAGCAGGATGGAGAAGCTCCATCCCCAGACCCTGGGATCAGGACCTGAGCTGAAGGCAGATGCTTATTGTTTCTGATGCTGTTGTAAATGGGGCAATTTCTTTATTCCATATACAGAAAATTCATTCTTAATATATAGAAATGCTACTGATCTCTCTTAATGTATTCTGCAACTTCAGTGAATCCATTGATTAGATGATTAGATGTAAGAGTTTTTAGATTGAACGCTACTCCTTCTCATCATTTAAAAATGGAGATGATGATATTATCTTTCTCATATTATTTTGAGAGGCTTAATAAAATAGTACTTTCAAAGGCCTTAACATAGTGCCTACATATGTATTGACTCAGTAAATGTTTTTACAAAACTCTAATTCCCCTAATATTTAATATTTTTTTCTATGACCTGACTTGTCACAAAAAAGGAACCCTGCTATAGCAGGACTTTTCATAATACATATAGCTTGCTCTATATGCCTAACAATTTCCCTATAATCATTTGAAAGAATAAAGACCACCTTTATTTTGATTAGCTGGAGAAAGATGTTGGAAATTCTGAACTCTATTTTATAAGGGTACCTGGAAGTTGGAGTCTTAGATCTCTACTTTGAAGAGGAGTCAGGCACACTAAATAGGATAATGCACACAACTGATCTTTAAAAGGTGGTTAAGGGGGTGCCTGGGTGGCTCAGTGAGTTAAAGCCTCTGCCTTCGGCTCAGGTCATGATCCCAGGGTCCTAGGATCGAGCCCCACATCGGGCTCTCTGCTCCGCAGGGAGCCTGCTTCCTTCTCTCTCTCTGCCTGCCTCTCTGCCTACTTGTGATCTCTGTCTGTCAAATAAATAAATAAAATCTTTCAAAAAAAAGTGGTTAAAATATATGGCATATAAAGAGGGTAATCATTATTCTTAGGAAAAGGATGGTAACTTTGTAGATAACATGGGAACAGTACATGCAACAGAGAGGCTTTCTGAAGTTGATAAAGGGACAGATTCCACAAACTTCCATGCAATTCCTCTGATTAAAAAATCTTGAACAGTCACTTGCTTCTATAACAATAAAATTATCACAAAGCAATCTAACAACATAAGACAAAGTGCTCTGGCTGTTAACGCCTTCGGGTGACATCTCCTGAAAAAGTATCTCCCCTACAGAGATTACAGAATGGTATTATTCTTGCTTCACTATTTTCATATGCAGCAAGAAGAAACTACAGGCTAATGAATCAACACGTCACTTATCCAGCCTCCTCCTTTCAGCAGCATTGCTTTAAATAATCTCTTCTTTGAATTATTCAATAATTTCACCAGAAGCACAGCAAGGATTATTAGTCAATCTTTCCTACACCAGACATGGTTGGAAGGCTTAATAGTTTGAAACTTAAAATTATTTCTTAGTTATGTAAATGCTTGTGATCTATCATTTGTTCATGAAATGTTTCATGAAATAGTGAGGCTAAAATAAAACTTTCACTTTGAAACAAGAAACCATTTACTACAAGAAGAAAGTATTCATAGGTTTATCAAGTAGATAAAGCAGACATGGGGCTGTTAGTCAAATACACACATATTAAAATCTACAAAGAATGGAATTCTTAGGAAGAAGTGGATTCCAATGCAAGCTGCCTCCATATAAATTAGCCCATCATTCAACTAAAAGCAATCTGTTGGAAAGTTGTGTGTGTGTGTGTGTGTGTGTGTTTCCCCCAATACATTATTCCAAATTGAAACCCCAGAAATTTCTTTCTAACAACATCCTTGTGTAGAACAGCTGTCCCATGCTGGACATGCCTTGGTTGCTGCCATCTTGGGCAGAATCAGTTTGATCTAGTTTGATCTAGGCTCATGTTGCAAGTCATTCTAATTGCCAATAGCTTCTATTGCTCACATTATCAGAATGGATGAGAGCATGTGTTAGTAGTATACCTCTTCAAAGATCAGAACCTTTATGCTTATCTGCTTTGCCCTTGTTTGACTGGAACAATCTGGACAAAATATCTTTATTCTAATGGAATAATGTATGATCAATCCATGCAGCTCTAATATGTCATGTCCTGACATTGTAGGGAAGCAGATTCGGGTGCTTCTGTTTTGAGATCAAACCAGGAGAGAGAAGCAGGCACAACATAAACAGTTTTTGGTAACCAAAGAGGCTTAGGCTGAAAAATTAATTAAAAGTCACGCATTTAACTGCATATGTTTTCTTGTGGGGAGTTCTTCTAACAAAATATTTACTTAGCATCCCAAAAAGAAACAATACCAGACATCTGTGAGATAACCTCAAAAGCTGTTGAAGCATTATACATTGATTTCAGGAGCTCAGTTAGATTTTCTGAGCATGACTATGTGCAGTAATAGAGTTGGGCATAGTTTAACTCCTCTTATATAGCTAATAGTCTATGGATGTTCAACCTTACTCATAATTAAATAGAAATGAAAGATGGGGAGTAAGAAATGAGGTATAGGAAACAAAATGAAAACGAATACTTTCCATGCCTCCATTGCAGGCTTCCAAACCTGAACTAGGATAAACCATGGGGATAAAGGGGAAGCTTTACATTTAGATTTAGATTTAAATTTAGATTAGACACTTCAATATGTAAGAGTCACTGGTCACTGGAAAGGCTTTTGGATCTGCCCAATTTTTTTTCTGGATATAGAGGAGAGGAAGTCCATTAAGTAAGTTTGACAGTGAAAGAAAGAGAGGGGGTTGGAGGAGGAGAGAGAGAAAACCTCAATGCTAAGCCATCTGTTAGATTTAGTCCATTCAATAAACCCGTTACACATAGAGCAGCTACTGACTATTACAATGTAAGGGTAGATGAATCAATGCATGCATAAACAGATAAATAAATGAGCACCTTAAAATACGGGAGTCATTTTTTGAAAGTTGGGTCTGGGTTAGCACGGTCATAGGAATAAAACAGTATGATGTTAGGGGCTGCTAGAATTAGAACTGAATCTGCCATGCCTCTTTTTCTCTTCTGGTTTTTCTCCCTGTGTAGTGGTTTTATTCAGTCAGAGGCCATATTCTTACAATTCCAACTCCAGAGAGGAAAAGAAACTTAGAAAAAAAAATCCCAGAGGAAGGCTCCATTGACTTGGTTTTTGTCATGTGCTCATAACCAGACAAATCACTAAGGTGGAGGAGGAGGAGGAGTGATACGTGGTGACTGGTAAGCCCACCAGGAAACACATGGGAGCAAAGGGGAAGAAGTTGCTCCCCAACAAAAATGGGGCACGGTGGAAATATTCTAGAAAGACAAAAATATTATGGGTCTATTCCCTATGCCCTCCAATTTTGTTCCTAAAAAATAAATGGCTACAGTGCACCTTTCACTGGTAAGAGGGATGACAGACATATGAGCACTGAGAGCCAACAGTTTTTTTTTCAGTCATTGTGCATACTTACGGACAACCGCAGTTAACAATGTCTGGGGGGGATAAAAAAAAAGTAATAAATATTCTGAAAAAGCTAGGAAAGTAATACTTTCTAATACTTTAGGTAAAGAAATGCTGCTCATTATTCAGAAACTCTGCTTCCTGATATGAATGGCAAGGTCTTCAGGCAATTCTCAGAAGAGGTTTGTTTATAAGAGTATCGCTATTAACTGTAATTTTTTTCCTACCTGCATATATTCCATATAAAACAAGAGCTAAATTACATTAACTGCATTTCAGAACACAGAAGTGATCAAACATTTTATGACGTATTTGTTTTTAGTTGGCTTATCTGGATTTGTAGGGCTAGACTTTTATAGCCAGTTTTGACAAGAATATAATTTTCCAACAACTTAAATAAATTTCCACTATGTAAATACTGATATCTTGGGTATGTCTTTATGATCCAAAACTCATCTTATCATAAAAGTACAAGTAGTATTAGAACAATTTTACCTTTTTTGTTATTGTCAGATGAGCTTATCTTTTTAGTCTGTATTTATTTTTTATTTTAGGGAGGGAGAGAGAGAGAGAGAGAGAGCGAGCACACATGAGCCGGGGATGAGAGAGGCAGACAGAGAGAGTAAGACCACAGTCAGTATGGAGCAGATGTAGGGCTGCATTTCACAACCCATGAGATCAGGACCTGAACCAAAATCAAGAGTTGGGCGCTGAACTGACAAGCCACCCAGGTACCCCCACATGAGCTTATTTTTATAATACATTTGGTAAAATTCATTTCCAAACATTTAAAGAACCCAAAAAACTACAAAAGAAAGTTACCTATATTGTTTTTGTTTTTGTTTTGTTTTAAAATTTTATTTATTTGTCTCAGAGAGAGAGAGAGTACAAGCAGGGCGAGTGGCGGGCAGAGGGAGAAGCAGGCCTCCCTGCTGAGCAAGGAGCCTGATGTGGGACTGGATGCCAGGACCATGGGATCATGACCTGCCACTGAGCCACCCAGGCATCCCTACCTGTAGTTTTTTAATGGTAATATTTTTCCTATAAATTATTTTCTATATATTAACTGTATAACCAATTACCTTACACTTCCTTAGCTTTTAAAGATCATTTTTAGTTAATTCCATCAGCTTTTCCAAGAATTTTATTGGATTTTTATTTCTAACTTTTTAATAGAACTCTATATTTAGTAATATTTGGTGGCTGTTTAATGCTGCGTTTGAAGCTGCATGTTTTCATCTGAATATTCTTCCATGGGTACTTCAATTCTCTGGACATTTATAGGATTCTTTTTATTTTAAAGTTTCTTTTTACTTGAAGTTCAAGAACCTCGGGATGTTTTTTTACTCATTCTCTACTTTCTACTATTTTATGCTTTTCTAAATAATATGGAGTCCTTTTTGTTTTCTAGGTTTTTGTTCTTTTTTAATTTGGAAAATCTTTGGTTAAATTTGGATATTTTCTGTATTTTTTTAAAGATTTTATTTATTTATTTGACAGACAGAGATCACAAGTAGGCAGAGAGGCAGGCAGAGAGAGAGGGGGAAGCAGGCTCCCTGCTGAGCAGAGAGCCCAATGTAGGGTTTAATCCCAGGACCCTGGGATCATGACCTGAGCCGAAGGCAGAGGCTTTAACCTACTGAGCCACCCAGGTGTCCCCATTTTCTGTATTTTATTTGTTCATTTCTCTTTACATTTTAGCCCTCTATTGTCTGTCCTGTTCTTTGCTTTTTTTTTAAAAAACTATTTGTATCTAGCCTGCTCAAAATAAAATTCCATTTTCTTTACTGTTTCTATATGATGCTCTTTCTAATTTAACTTGAAATACTATAGTGTCATTAATTTTCTTTTAAATTTCTTTTTTAAAAAGATTTTATGTAGTCATTAGAGAGGGAGAGAGACAGAAAGAGCACAAGTGGGGAAACAGGCAGCAGGAGAGGGAGAAGCAGACTCCGCGCTGAGCTGGGTACCTGACATGGGGCTCCATCCCAGCACCTGGAGATCATGACCTGAGCCGAAGGCAGATGTCTAGCCATATGAGCCTCCAAATTTCTTATCTGGAATAATTCCCTACTAATTTTGTTCCATTTTATCCTTATCTCCTATCTTTTACATGTTTTAGTTTTGTTCTCTTTTCTTAATGGGTTTAATTCCACACTTTTGCTTCACAAATGAAGAATTTAGGACCACAGAAATTGAATGATTTTCTAAAAGTCACAAGGAGATGGATTACTCTACACATCTCTCCATGTTGTCTCTCCCTCTCTACAACTGCCATTTCAATAACAATGTCTTGGTCAGACTATAGGCTATAAAATTTGCAAATTCAAAAGGAAAAACACACTTTAAACAGTGAATTGTTTATCTAGTGGCTCCATAGATAAATATGGTCATGTTAAGAGCTAGTATAAAGTGAAATAAACCAGACTCAGAAGGACAAATACTGTATGACCTCACTTATATGTGGAATCTAAAAGGTCAAACTGAAAGAAACAGAGTAGAATGATGGTTGCCAGGTTCCAGATGGTGTGGGTGGGAGAAATGGGGATTGTTGGTCAAAGGGTTACAAAAGATCAGTTCTAAGAGGAATACATTCTGAAGTTCTATTGTATGACATAGTGACTACAGTTAATAATACACTATCGTATACTTAAAATTTGCTAGGAGAATAGATCATAAGTGTTCATACCACACACAAGAAAAGGTAAATGTGAGGCGATGGGTGAGTTAATTAATTTGATTATAGTAAGCATTACATTAAATCATCATGTTGTACACCTATAAAAAAAAAAGTGTTAGCACAGTGGTAAAGACAGACATTGGAGCCATAGTCCCTGGGTTGGAATCCCAATTCCTCCTTTTCTAGTGCTGTGCCCCTGGAAAAGCTACCGAACTGCCCTAAGCCCAGGTGTCTTCATCTGTAAAAAGGAATGACAATACCAGTATTTACCTGGTACAAAGGGTTGTTGTAAGGATTAATTGAGTTAATACATATAAAACCCTTAGAAGTGCCTGGCAAATATTCCACAGGTATTATTGTAGCATTGTTCTTAATAGTATTGAACCATGGATCTTTGGGCCATGGGGCTGAATCATCATGATGTGATGAGTGATGAGGGTAGAGACTGGCATCCAGAACGCTGCATAAAGACATCTGAGAGAAAAAAAGGAAGAAAGTAATATGCTGCCTTGCTCAGGTCCCTGACTCCTCAGCTTGGTGTGAAAATGAGGTTACACTCTTTGTTTCTGTCAGTTACATGCCTGTTATGTAAGTATTTAATTAAAAGACATATATAACATATGAAATATAATTAGGCACACTGTAACTGCATTGGAGCAAGATGGGCCACTTAAAAAAATCAGGATGCCTGAGTGGTTCATTTGGTTAAGCCTCTGACTCAATTTTGGCTTGGGTCATGGTCTTATGGGTTCTGAGATCAAGCCCTGCATGGGGGTCCATGCTCAGTACAGAGTCTGCTTGAGAGTCTTTCCTCCCCCTCTTTTCCTCCCCTTGCTCATGCTCCATGCTCTCTCTTCCTCTCTCAAATTAATAAGTACAATCTTAAAAACAACAACAACAACAGATTACTGAAGGGAAAAACTATTTACACAAGTATGGTCAGGGTAAAGGAAATCAAACTAGGGATGATAGTAATGTATCCTCAGGTGAATGACATCTGGAAATAACCACTATTCCTAAATGCAAAGAGAAAGAATGGTTCCCAGAATGAGGTGAGACCTGTTGTTTTAAGGAAGTGTTGCTCCACTGAAGCTACATCCCTCATAAAGAAAGACAGCTAACACCAGCCTGTACCAGGGCAAGAAAGGAACCAAGAGAATAAACACCCCAACTTTTCTATTTTCCCATTGTCCAATCTCTTGCTTGTACCACTCATTGACTAAATTCAGTGACAAACCAAAGGACAAGGATCTCAGCCTCTAAGGTGTATCCTGGAGGTGGTGTCAGCTGTTTAGATGTATGTTAATGACTGTATTAGTTTTCATCTTTTGTCTGACATTCAAGACCTCAACCAATTAACTCCAAATTACTGTAGGGCTCTGGGGTGGATGGCATGATTTGGCTCACTCAGCCTCTACTCCATCTGCCTTTTAGGATGCTTTCCTCTATTGTGGAGGCTGAAAGGCTATGAACCAAGTTTCTAGACTCATTGCAACTACTGTTCTGGATACAAAACAGGGTTTGCAGATGAGATGCATATATGTGAAATTCAGAATGCAGATGTAATGCAAAGGTTATCTTGCTGCTGCTGGTTTTGCACGTGATGAAGGTGATGGGAACTAAATGCTGAGAGGTAATTACAGAGCACACACTCCACCAAGAAATGTCTATTCACCAAATGTGGAGGGGTTAAACGGCAGTTGTGGGGTGGTAGAGTCAGTGGCGGCAGCATTTTTAGATCTCAGCCTCCTATGTGGTACGCTCTTGAACTTTATCCTATTCAAGATTCCTGCGATTTCACAGTGCTTTCAATAACTTTGTAAGCCCATGTTTATTTATCTACATTAAATCCTTTGCTACTTGAAAGATCTGGAGTGAGCTTTGTTTCCTGCACTGGACTATGCCTGATACAAACCCCACTGTTCTACTCTTCAGCACAAACCATGCACTTCAGTGTTTCGGGTTGCTGTTGGGCATCAAATAAAACTCAAGATTCCCTGATTCTAAGGTCTTTGCTTGAACCAACCTTCCATTCTGAAAATCTCACCTTTACGTAATGCACTCTTGCTCATTATTCTGCTCCAAGTTTAGTGCCAGTGAAAACTCCCTCATGAGACCCTTTTCCTACCCTACCCTCCCCTTCTCCTTTTCCTCCTATTGTTCTCTCTCTCTCTCCCTCTTGCTTTCTGTGCTTGGCTTACTACATACCTGTAATGTCTATCACAATAAACTCTTCTTCCTTATTAATCACATAATATTTACCTCCTTTTCATATATTTATGTCCAATTCCCCTTAAAGTATTCTTTTTTTTTTTTTAATGTTTTATTTATTTGACAGAGAGAAATCACAACTAGGCAGAGAAGCAGGCAGAGAGAGAGGAGGAAGCAGGCTCCCTTCGGAGCAGAGAGCCCGATGCGGGGCTCGATCCCAGGACCCTGGGATCATGACCTGAGCCGAAGGCAGAGGCTTTAACCCACTGAGCCACCCAGGCGCCCCTCCAATTCCCCTTAATGCATTAGGGCATACCTCGAGCTTCATCACATACTTACTCGATTTTGATGCATGTGTGACAAATTCACCAAGTACTATTCCAATGTCTTGGGTATAGCAATAGGTTGATAAATATTTTCAGGTTAATTATGGGTGAAAGAAATTTTGCATTCCACATGCAATCCTAATTTTCATAGGCTCACAAACAGAAGCCTATGACTTTCAAAACTGACACCCTAAAATTGTGATATGTAATTGATATTAACATTCAAGCCAAAACAAAATGTTGCCGAAATTGTCAATGACTTCTAGTTGAAGATGAATGTGTGTTTCTTGATGATGAGGGGAAAAAAAAAAAAGCAACACCTAAGATTATTCAATCAACTTGTGCATTGTTTTAAATCTGGCTCAAAAACTAGAAATGTACATCTGCTATTACTGAATTCCCAGAGAAGCATTTGTTGATTCCTAGAAAAAGTTGTTCCTTTTTATGCCTTTATGTCATCTAAATATACACACGAACGTATATTTCCCTCTATGTTTGAATGTATATATTCAAACAAAAAAGTTTTTGGCTTTTCAAAAGCATACTACAGAAGTGAATAAATATTAACATGGATGGTTTCAGAGAGTAAACTATGCCAAGAAATAGAAATGGATGAGAAAATGCATTGCAAATTAAAAATTGCCATATAAATACAAAATACTTTAAGATGCCATTCTTAGCAAGGAAATCTAGGCTTGAAACCAAGCCTTAGTACCATACTTACCTATTTAAACTTGGGCAGATTGCTTACTGTCATTGAGTTTCATTTCAGTTTTGCACATCAAATGAGAAAACTGAATTTTATTTCCTTGGTTCTCTTGAATTAAAGCACAAAAACAACCCCCAGAGAATGCTCCTGAGTACAGACTAGATTTATAGCAGATGTTCATCACATCTTGAAAACACTCATGCCACAACTGAGGAACATGGCATGACAGCCAAATAGGACGCTTTTGGCTTCTATCAAACATCTCGTGGGTCTGTGGTAAAATTAAAAGAAGGCAAGAAGGAAGGTGCAATGCAGTACTTCTAGAAGACACTGGTCTTCTGTCATCCTGTCATAAGATGCCAAAACAGCTGCATGATTAAGAGGCATCCAATTCCCTTGGTCATACAGCTGTTTGGCATAGAACAGTACAGGATCCAGATGTTCAACCACAGTTAGTACTTAGCATCAGAAGTTAAAGCACTATATAGAACAAGTTTAACACATTGTTTTTCCTAGCTGGTGATAGCTTTCATTTTTTTTTTTTTAATAATTCTCAGGACTGAATGTCTTCATGTTTTCAATCTGCAACGGATCATTGGATTTTCCATCCAGTCATAACAAATGTTACATTATAGGTTTGTAATCACAGTATTCATTTTAAGAAGAGTCATGGTTTAATGGAAAGAAACAAAGTTTGGATGTTTTTGGATTTAAAAATTTGTTTTCAATAACAATTGTAATATAACATTTTGAAGGAAATTAAATTAGAATAAAGTTGAAGTAAACAGTGTTTACACATGAGAACAGAGATTATCTATGAATTGGTTAATCAGGTTTAACCTGGTTATATGGCTTAACCAGGAATTCACTAGGTATTATCCAAAAAGTGGTTTTAGGCCAGTGCCCTCTAGGTAATAAATTGCAATCTACAATTTATTTATTACCCGTAGTGAATACATTCCCTAAAAATCCTGCTTCATTACCATTACATTATTCACACTGATGATTTTCATCTGATACTAAGAACGTTGCAATTTTTTTAATCAAATCTTTAGCTACTGATTTATCTTAGGAAAGATACATAGATTATGCACAAATGATTTGCATCTTCAACAACATATTAAATTGCCTTAACATACTCCCCTTCCTCTTCCTTTTTCTATCTTTTTTTTGGTGGAAGTCTGAACAATCAGATGATAGCCTGCTGATAAACTAATGGCTGCAGCTGGTTTTATAGCCCAAATCTTCCCGTGTACAAAGAGATGAAATATAGATCTCTGATAATGTAATTAAAGCTGCCACTGTAGTATGTTGGAAATATTATTCAACTGAGATTAGGAAACTGGGATTGCAGTTCTGTTTTATTATTAACAATACATACAGATGTTTGATTTATCCTGTTGCATTTTAATTTCCTTATTTGTCAATAAGGGGTTGAAAGAGGTGGTCTCTAATGTGCCTTCTGCTACAAGTCTCCTGTTACAAGTCATGTCTGCCCTAACATAAACAGGAAGTGCCTATGTTTTCTTTGTTAGTTAATATTTCAAGCATACATTATCCTTCTTACACCCACATATATACTGTTTTCTTCATTAGATATGAAGCTATTGTATAAACTATTCAAAAGTTTTAAGAGATGATAACTAATGATAAGCATCCCCAAAACAGTAACTCTCTAAAAATTAAGACTATGGATTCAGAACACAAAGACTAACATATTAAAACTCTACAAATATGGAAAATCCAAATCAGCTGAATATTAATTGTAGATTTAGCATTTTAGTGATGTTTTATTTATTTTTAAAATATTTTATTTATTTATTTGGCAGAGAGAGACACAGTGAGAGAGGGAACACAAGCAGGGAGAGTGGGAGAGGGAGAGGGAGGCTTCCTGATGAGCAGGGAGCCAGATGCAGGGCTCAATCCCAGGACCCTGGGATCATGATCTGAGCCGAAGGCAGATGCTTAACAACTGAGCCACCCAGGAGCCCCTTTAGTTATGTTTTAAAGAAGCTGATAAATATCACTCTATATGAGGCTACTTATACATAAACAACTTTTTGAAAATTATCGAACTTAAATTATTTTTAAATAAGTTATGAAGTACTTTAAATTATAAAGTATGCATCTGCTTTTTTAAGTTTAGAAAAGAGTTCATTAAACAAATCCAAAAAGCACCAGTTTTTAAATAACTTTTCAATTTTCATTTGTTAAGGAAGAGGAAAATACATGCAGGCAAAGGATGTCTAAAATAAAGATAAAGAGACAAGGGAAGAATCAAATGAGGAAAATCAGTTAATTCTGATGTGGCTTTGCATAAGGGAAATTGATATTTTCAAACACTCAAATATTAATTCACTGGGATAGTGAGTTTTAGAGCATCATTGAATGTCATTGCCCTTTGAAATGTCAATTTACCAATATTCACAGTTCATTAGTTGAATTAATCCTTAACCTTTTGAGGCCGTCTCTTTAGAAGGCAAAATTCAACAAAGAAAAATTTTCTTCTGGAGAGAGAGAAGCCATAAAACTTCAACTACTATGAACCAAAAGATATAAGAACGTATGAGATTACAGATACATACACACACACACACACACACGTCTATGGACAAAGTGGACCATCTGAAAAGATAAATGAAAATATTTATAGAAGTTATCTTTGGATAGGAGATTATGGATACCTTTCACAAGATACTTATCTTTATTTTAAAGCTTTCTAAAAATATGAATTATTCTTGAAAAATAATTTATTAACCTATTAACTAACATATAATATACATAGAAGCCATTCAAGAATTCCATCTGCTTCTTCAGCAAATGGACCCTACCATATGAACAAGTAAATATAAAATGTTGCTGCATGTTAGAATCACCTAAGGAGCTTTAAAACAATCCCATTATCCAGGCTGCTTTTCTAATAAAATTAGAAACTCTGAGAATCAGACCTAGACATCAGTATTTTTGTTTGTTTTCTTTTTTTAACACTTCATGAATTTGCATGCCATCCTTGCACAAGGGCCATGCTAATCTTCTCTGTATCATTCCAATTTTAGTGTATGTGCTGTTGCTGCAGTAAGTACGAGACATCAGTATTTTTAACACAACCCCCACCGAAGTGATTCCATTGTTCAGCCAAATCTGAGAATCAGGGATATAGAACATATGTATGTGTTATATATAAATTCAAGGACTTTAAATTCTGGAAAAATGACATAAAGATGCAATGTTCATTAACAGGTGTTCAGTGATGGCATTCTTAAACTTCTTCTGTGATCTTGCTTTGGCAGACTTCTCAATAGCCTGTCCGTCCTTGATTCATACCCATTTCCACACTGGTTCACAATGACTTCTGTCGATTCTGTGAACTACCTGATATTCTTCCTATAAATTTCTTTGTGACCTAAGATACTCAGTTGTTTGAAGCCTATGCCCCTAAATGGTATATCCTTAAAGCATTATTAATGTAGTAAATAATGTAAATAATTTTAAGTAGGTAAAAAAAAGAAAATAAACCTCTATAGGTAAAATTAAGTTGTATATTTTTTTTAAATTTGGACCAATACTATCCATAATTAGTAAAATATATACTAATTATCATGTATATGACAGTATGTTTTGAGAATTTTCTCACTGGTGTTCCTACCAATATCATTAGGTAATTACTATAACTATACTCACGTCGCAAATGAACAAGTTACTATTTAATCAGGTTAAGGGTTGGAGGCCAAGTGGTTTAATTCAGTCTATTCTCTTAACCATAATTCTATATTTGTTTATGGATTTGGGTTATTTTGGTGGTGAAAAGAATGCAGGGGTAAGAAAGAGGCAACTTGAAAGGGATTACAAAGAGAGTGTCTTAGGTTACATAAGCTTTTATAAATGCATATTCCTTTGACATGGTTTTGGTATATTATCTCAATCATGTTGTCATGTTTAATTTTTAATTAAACACCCTAAGTTTCATTAAGTTGAATCTCTTATCCATGACTAATAGAATAAGAAGAAACCTAAACCTCTATATATGTACTAAAAAATTATCATCTGTTTCTGTCTGATTAATAAGTTATTCATCCCATCATACCATCATGGAATGAAATTCATGTCATATCAATGGTGGGATGATACAAATATCTTAAAATTAGGATCTGCTATCGATGCATCTTTGTATCTCTCATGACACTTAAATATTGGAGAATTTTTTTCAGTTAAAAAAATTACTGACATTACTAAGTCAGTAGACTCAAAGTTTTTCTATGTATTTATTATTTCAAGATATATTTAAAAGAAACCAGTTATATTTAGAAGATGGAGACACAAAACCAAAGAGAATGAGACTTTCCCTTAAAGAATATTCTCCAAAATGAGTTTTGGATCCAAATATTGAAAAAAAGTAGAAACAGTATTTTCCTAGTTCAGGTAATTAATAAGTGAGATAATAAGTAACACTCATCTTACTTCTATTGGTCAACCAAGAAAACTAACAAATTTCCATCTCCATTCCTGACCTTTCCCACATATCTCAGAAACTTTTATCCAACTACTAAACTGGCATGTACATATGGATGTTTAAATATAACAACAAAACCAAACTACTAGTTTCTGAACTTAAACCTGCTCTACTCATACTTCCCTAGCTCAGTAAATGGCAACTTCATTCTACAGGCATAGCCAAAGTAGCTTGGAATTATCCTCACCGCCCCCCCACCTTTTTCTTTTATTTTCTTGTACACCTCAAACCAGTCTGTCACCAAAACCTGTCAGCTTAATCTTCCAAATTTATGTAAATCTGACCCCTCTGGTCACTACCCTCCTTGCTACTACCTCAGCAGTATATGACAAGCCCAGAGCTAACATCAGCTAACAGGCTGAAATCTTTTATTTTAAGATCTGGTGCAAACCAAGAGTGCCCCCTGTCACCACTCCTATTCAACATAGTACTAGAAGTCCCACCTAAACCAATCAGGCAACTTAAAGAAATAAAAGGCATCCAAATTAAGAGAAGAAACAAAAGTGTCTGTGTTTCTAGATGACATGATTTTATATAGAAAAAAATCCTACAGGCTCAACCAAAGAACTGTTAAAATTAACAAAAAAAAAAATTCAGTAAAGCTGCAGGATATAATATTAACATACAGAAATCAGCTTCCAAACACTAACAATGAAATATCTGAAAAGAAATAAATAGTCTCATTCAGAATAGCATCAGAACTATAAAATACTTAGGAATGAATTTAACCAAGGAATGAATTTAACTAAGGAATTTAACCAAAACATCTCTACACTAAAAACTTGAACTCTGATGAGGGAAACTGAAGAAAATGCAGACAGATGTAAAGATATTCTTTGTTTATGGGTCAGAAGACTGAATATTGTTAAAATGTCAATAATACTCAAAGCCATCTGTAGATTCAGTGCAATCCCTATCAAAATTCCAATAGATTTCAAACTACACTACACAGCCATAACAATCACAATATGATACTGGCAGAAAAATTAGACACGTAGAAAAGAACAGAATAAAGAGTCCAGAAATAAAACCCTGCATATGTGGTCACCTAATATTTGATAAGAGAACCAAGAATACTCAATGGGAAAGGGAAAGTCTCTTCAACAAATTTTGGGGAAACTAGATAAATAAACACGTGTAGAAAAATGAAATTGGACCTCTGTTTTACACAGTTCACAACAATTAATTTGAAATGGATCAAAGATTTAAATGTAAGATCTGAAAATGTAAACCTGAGTAGAAAACAGGGGGAAAAGCTCCTTGTCGCAGGTATTGCTAATGACGTTTTTGGATAGGACACCGAAAGCACAAGGAACAAAGCAGAAATAAGTGAATGGAGCTACATAGAACTAAAAAGATTCTTTTCAGCAAAGGAACGCATCAACAAAATGAAAAGCCAACCTACAGAATGGGACAAACCATCTGCAAACCATATATTTGATAAGGGGTTAATATTCAAAATATATAAAGAACTCATAGGAAAAAAACAAGCAGTGTGATTAAAAGTGAGCAGAGAAACTGAGTAATAGGCATACAAATGACTAAGAGGTGTATGAAAAGATGCTCAGCATCATTAATCCTCAGCAAAATGCCAAACATATGAGATGCCACCTCGTATCTGTTAGAATGGCTTTCACCAAAAAGCAAACAAATAACAAGTATTGGTAAGGATCTGGGGAAAAAAGGAACCCTTGTGCACTATTGCAAATGTAAATTAGCATAGCCACTCTTAGAAACAGTATGGCGTTAACTCAAAAAATTAAAAAGCAAACTACATCATGGTCCAGAAATCCCACTGAACCTACAGATAGCCTTGGGTATTATTGGCATTTTAACAATATTCAGTCTTCTGATCCATAAACAAAGAATGTCTTTACATTTGTTTGCATTTTCTTCAGTTTCCCTCATCAGAGTTCAAGTAGAGATGTTTTGGTTAAATTCCTTGGTTAAGTTAATTCCTTGGTTAAACTCATTGCTTGGTTATTTGTTATTTTTATAATAGAGAAGTTTGGTTGTCACCTCTTAAAAGAAGTGACCAAATTTAGCATCAAGTGAAATTACTTGACAATATGTTCCACCTGATGTAATATAAGTGGGGGTGGGAGGTTGGGGGAAACCAGGTGGTGGGTAATAGGGAGGGCACATATTGCATGGAGCACTGGGTGTTGTGCAAAAACAATGAATACTGTTACGCTGAAAAAAAAATAAATAAATTTATTAAAAAAAAAACTCTTGAGAAATATTCTCCACAGAAGAAATATTTAACATAAAGCTAATCAAACTATTTAACTTTTAAAAAGAAATTCCACAATATACACAGAGAAATATCTAAAATGATCCTGTTTGGGGATTAAAAAAAAAAAAACAGGTATCTAAAAGAAAATTCACCTGCTATCTTGAAAAGTCATTGCTGTTTAAAAATGGGGGAGGAAAATTGCTCTAGATTAAAAGAAATGTGAATATTAAATCAAATGCAAAGTGAAAACTTAACTGTTATCTTGAAAAGGACTTGATAATAAATAATGGTTAAATTATTTTAAATTTCTTTTTTTTTTTAATATTTTATTTATTTGACAGAGAGAAATCACAACTAGGCAGAGAGGCAGGCAGAGAGAGAGAGAGAGGAGGAAGCAGGCTCCCCCAGAGCAGAGAGTCCGATGTGGGGCTCGATCCCAGGACCCTGGGATCATGACCTGAGCTGAAGGCAGAGGCTTTAACCCACTGAGCCACCCAGGCGCCCCTATTTTAAATTTCTATAGATATAATATGCTATTTTGGTTATTGAGGAGTATGTCCTTATTCATGCAACATTTAAGGGTTAATTATATTGATGTCTACAACTTTTTTTTGAAATGGTAAAAAGGAGACTGAGTTGTCTATACACATGTCTATATATTTATCATCTACCATATCTATATCTACCTATCAAAACAGTGCAAAGCATTAACAAGTTTTGAACATATATGTAGTCCACATAGTGGACATATGTTTTTCATTTATCATATTCTTTCACAGTTTGGAAATTTTAATAACTAACAGGTGATGAATAGCCTACTTTTTTAATATTTTATTTATTTGACAGAGAGAAATCACAACTAGGCAGAGAGGCAGGCAGAGAGAGAGGAGGAAGCAGGCTCCCTGCGGAGCAGAGAGCCTGATGTGGGGCTCGATCCCAGGACCCTGGGATCATGACCTGAGCCGAAGGCAGAGGCTTTAACCCACTGAGCCACCCAGGCGCCCCAGCCTACTTTTTTTTTAAACTGGTCTAAAAAAATGCAACATTTTACCTACTACTTTATTATCAGCCTCATTCAAAAAAGTTCTTTATGCCTGGGTAGACTTAATTTCTTCCGACACCACAATCTGAGGTGATCACTACTAGAAAATTTATGGTTATTTTAGCAACTCCAAACCGAATTAGTACAATTAAAAACATTTCTTTTTAAATAATTCAAAGTGTTCATTGAAAAATCACACCACTAATCCTGTATCAGTAAAATTTGAAAAACCAATCCCCGGCCCCAGACAAATTGTATTTTTGAAGCCCTATGCTTGGTGTTCACAAAGGCCGAGGAATGATTCATTACTACCTGACTAAAGGAGAGGGGGATGGAGTGAATATTCTTGATTTTTCACTTCCCCACGATTACCATTATCAATGATAGTGGTGTGAAGTCCATCATCTGTGAATTTAAATTAAATTGGTCAAGAAAATATATTTGGCAGAACAGGTTTACCTGTATGGTGGTTGGGATAGGACAGCATCCAGCTCACCATAATTTCTTCTTTCTCAGACAATGGCACTTAATGGTTTGCAATGATGGTACCCTTCATAACTTGGATTATTTATTAATGTTTTTTTTATTGTCGTTCCATCCCCTTCAGAGCTTCTTAATTTTCATTTCCCTTTGAGTTCTGTGATCCTGGCTCACCAGTGCTACACTGCTTGTGGGATAATCCTAGCAATACTGTGTGTTGAATGTTACTAATGTTCACCAAAACTTTCCTCTCCTTTCTGGGCACATGAATACTCTTAAGGTTCTTGTAGTTAAGGAGAGTCATGTGACTAGATCTGGCCAATAAAATGAAAGCAATGGAAAGTGATATGAGACTTTCCTACTCTGAAACAGTGAAAAATCATTGTTGAGAAAAACTGTGAGAAAAACTCCAGCAACTCTCCATTTTCTTCACTTAGCAAGATCAGCCTTGCTGATCCCTGAATCAGTCAGGATTTCCCTATGTGGGAAAATAGGGCCTCTTCCATTGTGTATTAATACAAACTAAGCCTTTTTAATCTTAGGTGCTCAAATACAGGAGTTAGCTTCTTAGTACAGCATAAACTAGCCTGTCCTAATAGACATGGCTTCTTCCTTCCCCTATGAGTGAGGATTTTTGCTTGGTTACTATGGTGCCTACCAACACTGCCATTTAATTTGGGATTGTTAAGTCTGTGAAACCAGCTCAGTAGAAAATCTTAGCACCACCTTTACATCTGTTTTAGCTAGAGAATCACACTTCACAGATTATTGGGCCAAAACTGTAGTTGCTCCTGAAATGTGTATTTTAGTCACCTTCTGAAGAGTAATACATCTGGCATGTACTCCCAGAGACACTTCAATTGCTTACCAGAGCTATTGATGATATGTGCCTCAAGTAGCCTTTGTTCTCTCATATCCCTTTTGGCAAGAATAGGATCTGGTGTCCTCTTACTTTCAGAGAGATCCTCCTTCAATTCTGCTTGTTTAATATGCCTGTTCATTTGATTCCATTCATTTTCAAATATACCTAGACTTCACATTGTTTATTGGAATTCAGGAGCCTTTTATTTTTCCCCACTTTCCCTTGGATTTTGGATCAGAATTTTGTTTTTCAAATACTCCTTTAGATTTTGAAATCTATAGTCTCTCACAGTCAGATATTTGGAATCAATGAATTCTGTTCAAACAAATCATGTCATTCTTTATCTCCCTGATTTAGATAATTCTATCCTGGAGGGTTTCCACACCAACACTAGAATTGGACGGATTACCTGTCCTTGGATATATTTCCAATTTGTTATGAATTTTCATAATGTCCTAATTCTGTAATTTTCTTGAGTGTGACCCCTGAGGGGAGAGACAATAGTTAAATCTCAATCTATAATAACTATCTTACATAGAATCCCATCTAATATTGCTTTGATTGTTCATGCTAATATTTTGGTCTTCTCTTTTCAAGTCTAAATACATTTTCTCTTCCTTCTCAATGTCTATCTATCCTAGACTATAAGATTCGTATTTCCATTTCACATGTCATTAGCTTGGCTTCTAATATCTCAAGTTTTAAGGAATTGTGCTTTTCTTCTAACTTAGTTGGTTTTTATTTATTACTTTCTATCATAAGTTGCTTTTACTCTGAAATAAAATTAAAGCAAGTTTTCAAAAAATCCTCAATATCCTCTATTAAGTCCCAGAGACAGCCTTGTAGCACATGCCTTTTTGACTGCCTATTCTGCGTGTTTAATAATTTCAGAGTTTCTCTTCCTTAGCTCTAGGTGTTCACTTTTACTAAGGGCTTCCATTCCTCCTTGTCTATTAATCAATTATATTATCATCTTAGTGCTACCCATGCTTGCTAAGTCTGAGTTTCTAGACACATTTGCTGCAGTTGTAGGTCAACCTCCCAACACACACATACAAACATCACATGAATTCATCAAGCATAAGACCTCTCACAGTTCTCCCAAGTAGCCCTGAAGGTTTCTCAACACATTAGATAGGAAGAACAAAATTTGGATTCTAGAATCTAGAAAGGCCTACTTATGTTTTGCATTAAATAGTTTGAGATAGAAGCTCATACTAATTCCATTATCATACATAGAATGTAGCCAGCTCTGCAGCATAACATCTTAGCCTATAGTTCTGTCTAATAAATCTTATAAATGCAAGAAAAAAATTCAATCTATTAATGTCATAACATCTCTTAGATCCAAACAGTTTGCCAACACTCAGTGAATTAAAGTTGCCTCCAACTTCCTTTTTAAGACTCTCCAACAAGGTCAGATTCTACAAAAATAGCATATAGCTGAAGAAAGATGAGTAGGCTCCCTAATGAAGACAAAGGAGGGGTGTAGCAACTACTTTCTTTTTCCATTTCATTAATTTCAGATGTTATTTCTAACGATTAATTATTTTTACTTAACTCTGGTTTATAATGCTTTCATTTTCTAGTTTCTTAAGAGACCACTAAAGGCATTTATTTTTAGACTTCTGTATTTAATAATGTAGGTATTTACAGCTATAAATTCTCTCAGATGACAAATTTCATCTTTCATAGGACTTTTTTTTTATGAAGCATGCACTTATCATTAGTTTCAAGGTAGTTTATAATTTGTTTTGATTTTATCTTTGATTCAATGACATTTGAGAGTGTTTCTTCTATTCTAACTAGTAACTGTTTTTGTTAACATTTTATTATTTTCCATTTTATTAAGATCAGAAACTATGGTCTACACAATCTGCTTTTTAAATCTTTCTGAATATTATTGGTGACCAATACATGATCAGTTTTTACAAAAGTTTCAAGTTATAGCTAATCATCAAAATATGTAAAATGAATACAATTTTTACCTATTGTTTTTATTAGGTCTATGTGTTCTGAAAGAGATTTAAAGCCTACATCATAATGTTAATTTTATCAGTTTCTTCTTGAAGCCCATTAGTTTTGTATTATAGACTTAGTTGCATTGTGTTTGATACATACATTAATAGGCATATAATCCCTCCTTGGAAATTGTGGCTTTATTATGTAGTACTTCTCTTTATTCATCCCCTGTCAATTTTTATGCTATTAAATTTATATTTTTAATTCATTTTTATATTGCTTTTCTGTTTATATTTTTGTTTGGTTTGGGGGTGCCTTTTAGCAGACCACTGTGTAATCAAATGTGGTTTTGTATTAAGTTTTTTTTAACAGTTGAAGTAAGCTCTGGGGGATAGCATATAACAGTGTTTTTTTTTTTGTTTTTTTTTTTTAAAGATTTTTTATTTATTTATTTGACAGAGAGAGAGAGATCACAAGTAGGCAGAGAGGCAGGCAGAGAGAGAGGAGGAAGCAGGCTCCCTGCGGAGCAGAGAGCCCGATGCGGGGCTCGATCCCAGGACCCTGAGATCATGACCTGAGCCGAAGGCAGCGGCTTAATCCACTGAGCCACCCAGGCACCCTATAACAGTGTTTTTTGATCTGCGTGTTTATTTTTTAACCCACTCAGTAGTCTCCCACTTATGACAGGAGAATTTGCTCCAATCACATTTGCTGTATAGATAAACACATTTCAGCTTATTTCTTCCATCTTAAATTTTACTTTGTATGCATTTTACTTTGTTGTTTTCTCTTTTTCCAATTCTCCTTAATTTTTCCAGTCAGAATAAGTTATTGATCCTCCTCTTTGCTCTAGTCAATATGGAAATTTTATTACGCTTTTTTCATTCCACTATTGTTTGCCCAGTGTTCCCAGATTTGATAATAACACATGTGGTTCAATCCTATTATAGAAAGAAATATCTCTACCATTTAATTAAACTAAGTACTCTCTAATTCTGCACCACCCTGTCTATAAAATGAAACTTTTAAAGCAACTTTCTCACATTTTCAGACCTTTAACAGTGAGATTTTTACTTGCTTTTCTTTTACCTCATTTCCCCAACCTCAGTCTCAAATTCCTAGAACATGCTGGTAACTCTTACTTTTAGTCTACTGTAAGATTTTGCTACAGTATGTTCTGCTATGTTAAGATTGCTTGTTTAACACCTAAATTACAGAGCCACAGTCATTCTTCAGCATCTTTTTATACTTAAGTATACATTATAAGTTTTTTTCTCATCACTGTTCTTCTCCTTTTTAGACTTCTATTAGAGATCACTGTTTTAATTTTTTTTCACATTTATTAGTGCTTTATCTCAAGAAATCCTCAGATTGAAAATGTTATTCATACATTCTCTCATTCTTGCAGTACCTCAAATGTCTTTCAATCACTCAAATAGATAAATTATAGGCTGGTTTAAGGTTGTATTCTTGGATTGTATCCTTGCTGGTCTGCAGTCTTCTTGTGTTATTACAATGTAATTAACTTCTGAGGTTGCAGAAGAGAAGGCTGTAGTTGATCTGATTATTTTTATTTACTAAGAAACCTGTTCTATAAGTCTTGAAAAGTATATACTTAAAAAACAAAAACAAACAAACAAAAACCTCAAAAAATGATCCTTGGAATTTAGCAGTGTTATTAGAATATGCCCAGGCAAAGACATTTTTTATCAATGTTTCCAGGAAGCTAGTGATTATTTGTAATCTAAGCCTCAAGCCTTTCTCAAAAGAAGAAAGTTTCCTTTATTACTGGTTTATTTTTTTGTCTTTTGTCTATTCATGTTTCCCATTTGAAATACATCTGCAAAGACTTCTGAGCTTATTCTCCTGTCTTACATATCTTCTTTATTTCCATTTTTCTGCAGTTTTATCCTGTATTTTGACTTTTTTTTTTTTTAATCCATGATTTTCTAGAAGGCTAATTTTGGTCTCATCAGTGTCTGTAATTCTAGCTTATTTGCCGACTCTTTTGGTTTTAATATTATTTAACTTACAAAAATGGTTTTAGTTTCAAGTCAACTCTTATTAAACGAATACATTATTAGATTGCTGCATTATTTCCTTAATGTGTTGCCTGTGTTCTGTATTATGTCTGATTTTCTAGGAGCACACCATTTTCTACTTTGCACTACTTCTTCTCCTTGCAAGTCCTGTTACTTTTTTTGATCACTCTTTGAGACTTAGTTACAGTTTCTGGGATAAATTACAGAGTAAAAGTTCCATAAATTGTAGGAGATAAAACATTAACAAGTTGACAGTGTCTACTGAGGCACCAGAAGAAAGCTAGACATCTCTCACATTTGTCTTAGCCCAGTAAGCCAAAGATCACCCGCAGAAACCAGACCAGTGAAGCCAGGTTTATGGCTTGTTGCAATGAGGAATGCCACACACAAAAAGACCTGTCAGGTTTCTGATGAAAAAAAAAGAAAAGCTAAAGTAATTATAGAATTTGGCAGAAGGAATTACAGTGACATTTAAAGGAAGAGGGGTTTTGTAACAAGCGAAGAAGGCCTATTTGTAAAGAAGTCAAAATCAATGAATAAGGGAACCTAGAGGGGCTTCTGAGAACAGTCATTGAAGCCAGACTTGCCCTTCCCATCTGGATACATGAATCTCCTCAGGCCACTTCTCCTCAGTAATTTTCATATTCTGATCTTCATACTTCACGTCTGATTCCCAGGCTCTATCAGATTTGTTTTGTTGTTGTTGTTGTTGTTGTTGGTTGGTTGGTTGCTTTGTTTTGTTTTTTTCTTCCTGGACCTAACAGACCCTGAGGACATTTTTCTACCTTCAGGCCTGGCTTTCTTGCTGGTCTTAGCAGCTGCTTAACTGAGAAAAGATAGCTATTAGTTGGTTTTGCATTGGCCGGAGAGGGAATCTCAAAAAAAAGTCAAGTCACCATCTTCCTAGAATCTCCTGGCAGTACCCATTCTAACTGCCTGCCCTATGATATGTGATGTGTTCTCTATGTGTTATTTAATTATTCCTCATCAGAACGCCAATTAGCAACAATACTTTTCCTATTTTACAGATGGCAAAGAGGATTTTGAAGAAGTTCAGCAATTTTCACCAAATTTTACAGACTATAAATGCTGAACATGGACCCAGGCCATGGATCTGAACACTTCAGTATCCTCATGAATGTGTGTTGTATAGTTGGGTGAAAATCTGACAGAGACACTATCTGATGGAAGTAGCATCCAGGGGGGTTCTTAGCACTGATAATCATCCTTGCATACATGGGCTGTTGGTAACAATCACCTCATTGAGGGATTAGAGCTTAAGCTTCAACTTTAACAGTAAGAAGAAAGATGCTGTCTCTTCCTCCTCCGGCTACTTGTAAGGCCTACTTACCACAGGTACTGTTGAGAGCCTGGTTAACACTTGGCAAATACTTCTCAAGAAACAGATAAGACAATCTGAACTCCCAGGCCTTAGAGTAGATCATTCCATGCTGCAGAAAACCTGGAAATGGCTACTTAGAAAATAAGTGGGAAAGTTTCATCAGAAAGAACCCCAAGATTCAGAAAATACTTATCCCTTATTTTCTGCTGTGAAGTACTTGTAGTTCACCTTAGTTTTAGTCTCAGAAATACCCTACAGCATGGAGAAGCTTTGATGTTTTATTAAAGAAGCAAATGCTTTGATGATCTACTCATGGGCCCAGGGCTTGCAACCTCTGCCAGTCAACCTTCCCACATCTCTTGCCAAACATCCCCACTAGAAGCTAATGGCAAGGCATAGGTTTGACCTTGTGGGTTTTTAGTTTTTGTTTTTATTTTTAAAATCCAGCACATTCTACAATATACCCACAAGTTGAAAAGTGGTCCCAAATGAACACTATAGAAATGTTTATTAGAGAGTAACTAAGAAAATTTAGGCATTACCAAAACAAAAAACAAAAAAGAAAGAAAAAGAAAGATAAAAGAAAGAAAACCAAAGTTTAGGCATTACCTCGAGAAAACATTTTAGTGTTTATGAGTCTGTATAAAAGCAAAATATTTTCCTAAAATCTTTACGAATGGTTTACTCTTGGAATAATTCATATAGGCTAGATATTTTCCATTTGCTCCTCTGGATCAGTCTCCATCCACCCTTTGTCATCCTGCTCTGTCCCCAAGATACTGACTTCTTTTCTTCTGTTGATCCTTTAGCCCATCAGTGTCCATGAGTTGGCGGAGTCATAAGAATAGAAGTCAGTGAATGGAGAGAATAAGAAAGGAGTCTGAAAGACAGTAAAGTTGGGGTATTTAGTCTCTCTGCCCCTTCTTTGGAAGCACCACAAGTGGGATTTTTCCTCTTATCAAAGGCTCAGCTCTTGTTTGGTAACACTTTTCATACAGATACCCACTTTGGGTTTCCTTTGGGTTTCCTTTCCTTCCATTTTCAGATTTAGGGATTGCGATGACTTTCTGCCAAGAGTCAGGTGGTTGCTAGTACTGGAGAATTTACTGTGTTTTTTTCCTAATCCCTGTTGACAAACCTTTTTAAATAGTCCCCTTATTGAACTCTGTTGAATAACCCAGGATGGGCTACATCATGTCCTTCTTATTGGAACCCTGACTGATACACAGTGCAAAAGTATTCGGTTGTGGATAGTATAACATAAATAAAGGAAAAAAATCCAAGGATTAATCATTATCTGAAGTCAAAATACTTGGTTTTAAATCTGATTTCTCCCAGGGCCTAGAGGTTTTAGAAAAGTTCACTGACCTATTTAACATCAGATTTCTCAAGGGGGAAATAATTTCTCATAAGACTATTTTAATGTAAAATATAAATGCAATAAAAACTGGTTCAGTGCCTGGAAAACATGGTAGTGAATAAATAGGGGTAATGATGGTTTTTGAATGGTAGCTACATAACTAAACTAGAATTAGTTCTCCTGGAATCCTTGCCTGTATAGTTCTAGGTTAGGGCTGGCTGCAAAAGAAATTTGCATGATATTTAGAAAGCAGAAGTAAAGCAGCAGCCATTTTTCTCTGAACAGAGATATTAGATCCTGAGCTCATGGAGATGCTACGCATCTTTATTAATCTGCTGGATCACCTTTTTGGTGTGGGGCAGGATTAGGACCCACAGCTCCTCCAGCTTCCATTATGTCTCTCTCTCAGTTTTTCTAGGTCCTGGGCCAGATGCAAGAGTGCCAATATGTTTTGTAAGTTGCCCACATCATTAAAGCAGCAAGTATTGAGAGGCAGATGCTAGTTCCAATTTATCCTCATGCGACTCAAATTTGTCCTCTCTCCCCATTTTTTTTTAAAGATTTCATTTATTTATTTGACAGAGAGAGATCACAAGTAGGCAGAGAGGTAGGCGGTGGGTGAGGGGGAGAAACAGGCTCCCCACTGAATAGGGCGCCTGATGCAGCACTCGATCCCAGGACCCCAAGATCATGACCTGAGCAGAAGGCAGAGGCTTAACTCACTGAGCCATACAGATGCCCCCAATCTCCCCAATTTTATGTCCAGGTTTTCTTCCCAACAACTGATTTTCTTGATTTGTGGCATCTCTAGCTTCCCACCAGACACAAAGGCAATTTCCTCAGGATAAAAACAAAAACACAATTCCCACAATTATAGTATTTTTCTCCCCTATTATTTTATTTTATTCTGCATTACTCAAAATGGCTTTCTTCACCTGTTCAACTGATACACTGGTCCTCTTCTCTTCTTCTCTTATTAGTGACATGACCACACACATGACTGAGGGGATCACAAAGAATATTAGAGTACATTATCTAATAAAAATGGGAGACTAGGATAACATAATATGCACTTTACTTTGTTGGATCATGAGGTAAAGCTGGGTTATTAAAGGAAAAAAATGTCAAAATTTAGGAGTCTTTATTTCAAGAATTAAATTCACCTCTAAAGCTTAGTCCCAGATTTCAAGAGTAGACTGGAGTTCATCTTTTTGGCTTTGTTTTTCTCCATTCTACAGGCACAATGCAAAAGCTCTGCTCAGTGTTCGGGAAATGAGATAGGGAGACAATTACTGATTATTAATTTTCACTGGGGTTATTGAACAAACACTATGCTTTTTTTTTTTTATCCTGAGATTCCTGTCATTGTCTAGTCAAGTTTAACTTCCAAGGCTTTGCTCCCAGATAAAATTTCATGCTCATTTAGCACATGATACCTTTAGAACTGACAGAAGTGATCCACCTGCAACAGCCCAGCAACCCTATGCTTAGTCCCAGAAAGTTACAGAAATAGTTTTCTTTGTCTCCTGGATTCTCTATGGGTCATTTAATAGCAACAGTTCCTCTTTATTCTTTTCCTTTTTGAATGGTGCTTTTGTGAGTTGGAGTCTTGATGTAGCTGTCACAAACCTTCTACTTCAGAGGTTAAACTACAAGATCTAATGAGGGGAAATTATTTTTAGCTTAGCCTCTGGCACTATAAATTCCAGAAAATTTTTGAATTAAGCTTTATGACTTTATAGGAAAAAATAGCAGGCTGCCAAACTGTCTGTTTTAACTCTCTCTGCCTTTCCTCCTTCTAAGTAAAATCTAACTAGGTGATTTTTTTTAAAATTGTATTTTTAAATATCTTTTAGTAGCAACTGCATAGCAGTTTAATTCAACAAAATTTCTTATGTTTCTTTTTTATATGTTTGTTTTCTAATTGGAACTTGTCTCTGATAACTAACATTAGACTAGCAAGGACTGCCCATGACCAATGATATGTGAGCACAGATTCTGTTGTCTTCATTTCACAGTGGAAAATAGAATTTACTTGTGAGGTCTAATACTAGTGCTGAAAGAAAAACAGATACTATCACTTTATCCTTAGAAGTTGCATTTCCCTTGAGGTAGAATTCCATCATAACTCAGAATCAATAAATAAAATAGAAGCTGAGTCATATTGGAAAGAACCCCAGTTGTGAATTGGGCTTTCTTCTCTGCAATATGGTATTTCTCCTCTGCAATATGACTTAATCCAAGCCCTCGGCTACTGTCCCCTGCATCCTGGCTTTGGATATTTCATTAATTATTAATGACTTCACTGGATAAGAGGGACTGGAAGAGATGAAAAATTAAAATTGAAGAAAGGCCTTGTTTGCAGGCTGATAGTCATGAAATGAAAATATTTTTTTTTACAACTACTGTCTGTGAACAATGGGGAATTATGAGGATATCATATTTATTCCATACTGATTGGGAAGAAAGCTACAAATTACAGCTATAAAGTTAATTAACACTATCTGATAAAAATGTTACAAGGTGAGCTTTTATCCTCAAGAAATGTTAAATATTTTTAGAGGGAACTGGTGGTCCTCATGATTGAGGGAAACCATTGCTTTCTCTAATGCCAGGGAAGGGCACATTCCAGGTAGAACTCACAGCGAAGTTGGAAACTCTCCTCTTTAAAGTGGCTATGCATATTTTTTTAAATTTTTTATTTATTTCTTATTTTTTTTATAAACATGTAATATATTTTTATCCCTGGGGGTACAGGTCTATGAATCGCCAGGTTTATACACTTCACAGCACTCGCCATAGCACATACCCTCCCCAATGTCCATAACCCCACTCCCCCTCTCCCAAACCCCCTCCCCCCTGTACCCCTCAGTTTGTTTTGTGTGATTAAGAGTCACTTATGGTTTGTCTCCCTCCCAATCCCATCTCGTTTCATTTATTCTTCTCCTGTCCCCCTAACCCCCCATGTTGCATCTCCACGTCCTCATATCAGAGAGATCATATGATAGCGTCTTTCTCCGATTGACTTATTTCACTAAGCATGATACCATCTAGTTCCATCCACGTCGTGGCAAATGGCAAGATTTCATTTCTTTTGATGGCTGCATAGTATTCCATTGTGTATACATACCACCTCTTCTTTATCCATTCATCTGTTGATGGACATCTAGGTTCTTTCCATAGTTTGGCTATTGTAGACATTGCTGCTATAAACATTCGGGTGCACGTACCCCTTCGGATCACTACGTTTGTATCTTTAGAGTAAATACCCAGTAGTGCAATTGCTGGGTCATAGGGTAGCTCTATTTTCAACATTTTGAGGAACCTCCATGCTGTTTTCCAGAGTGGTTTCACGCTTGCATTCCCACCAACAGTGTAGGAGGGTTCCCCTTTCTCCGCATCCTCACCAGCATCTGTCATTTCCTGACTTGTTAATTTTAAAAGTGGCTATGCATATTATAAAAACTGTTTAACTAAGGGTACAAGTGTGCTAAGAGACAAAAAAAAAAAAAAAAAAAGACAATCCCAAGCAAACAAGATAGAGATCTTGGATTCTTAGTTTGAATACTAAAAATACAGGCCCATATATCATTCCAACTATGGTAAAATCAGACTATAAGTCATGATGTTAAGGTGACATTTATTACTTTCTATGGTCCACAGATTGTGCTAAATCTTTATGTACATTATCACATTTATCCTCAAGTAAGTATTACTACCACCATTTTACAGAAGAGGGAAAAGAGGGTTTAAAAGTCCAAGTTCACATAGACATGAGTGAAAGAGGAGTGCCTGAGTGGCTCAGTCAGCTAAGTGTCTGCCTTTGGCTCAGGTCATGACCCTGGGGTTCTGGAATAGAGCCCCACATCTCAGGCTTCCTGCTTAGTTTCTCCCTTTCTCTTTGCTGCTCTCCCTGCTTGTCTCTTTCATGCTCTTTCTGTTAAATAAATACACACATAAAATCTTTAAAGAAAAAAAAAAAAGTCAGTGAAAGAACTTAGGCTCAAACCTTAAATCGATCTCAGCCCAAGCTGGTGCTTTAAATACTAAAGGTAAATAGAATAGCTATGACAATAAAACAACAGTGCTATTGTGAATTTAAGTAGTAAGATGGAATTTTATGCAATCTTAAAAGGTTGAATTCTAACTGAGTCTTCATGGATGGGAGAAAGCTGAGTGGGATTACAGAGTGTTCTTCAAAAATGAACTGCATGGAACAGGAAAATAAAGAAGGAGTGTCTGGAATCAGTGAGTCACTGGCCTGAATTTTTTAAAAGGTTTGTGGATTCATAATATCTGTCATTCATGGACATCACTTATTCATGGAAACTTACTTTTGCAACATTTCCCCAAAATGCTATCTAAATTTATAAATATATGTTATAAGAAAATATCTTCTTGAATCTATTAAGTTGAAAGCATATGAAAGATAGAAAAAAGCATTGATAGTTTATTAGAAATTTCTAATTGGGAAATCTAGTTGTGTCAATGAACTAATATGGATGTTGAATAAATGTGAATTATGCACAATTATTATTTTAAAAAATAACATCCCCACAATTCAGCTAAAATAGGACAGAGTCTCCATTTCCAAATATTTGCAGTGTCATTTTGGAATGACAGAGTCAGAATGAACTTGGAACCATATTATATCCTACTTTTCAGTTTATTTAATTTTCAAAAACATTTCTGTCTCCAGCAAAAACTCCTCATGCGTGTCAGAGGAGGCATAAAAACAAAACTTTACTTTGAGAAAAAGGTCTTTAAGACATTTTGACAGAAGCTGCTTTGAGCAAGGAACTCACACTGGAAAAAGAAGAGCAAAAGTATTAACTTTATTAATTACCCTTAGCACCATGTATGTAGCTGCTACAGGCAAAATGGGTCAGAGGTGGTTGAAGGTCTGGAGGTCAAAGCTGAAAGGGCTCAGTGAATCATAATCTCAGTGCTCCTGATTCAAAATGGCTGCCAGTGTTACTTGTTAACATCAAAAAGACCTAGGGATGAGAATGATGCCATGGTAATATTTCCAGCGGAACTTGGGATCTCTGCACTAACCTTGCATTCTACAAGTCAAATTGCAAAAATAACCCTTGTTTCTTTATATATATCAACATTTGTCACATATTAATAACAATTTGTAGTATTCACTTGACCAGATAAGCATTATCAGAGTCTTCTTTTCCAATGATTTAGGAGTTGTTGAATATTAAATTTTCCTAATAAAAATGTCTGTGATTGTAGATGAAACTGCATTTTTATTTCTTTGGAAAGAAGCAATTTTCTGCTAAATGGTTTACGGAAAAAGATGGTTTCATAGCATAGAAGACAAAGCATGCTATGCCAGACTAATTTTCTCATGTGGATTTTTCACACAAAAGCAGATTTCCATGCAAGTTCAAAAGTTAGGAATGGAATGGAAGGGGCAGGAAGCCAGCCTTAGCATTATTGGACCTCAGAGGACAAGTGCAACCCTCACAGAAACAGCAGGTCACAGAGGAAGGTTGGCACTGGGTCAGAAATAACTTCACTTAGAGGGGATTTATCATTAAAGCTTAAGTATACTTCTTTGCTTCCAAATGCCTTGGAGACTCTCTTTCTTTGTTTGTTTCTTGAGAGAGAGAGAGAGAGAGAGAAAGCATGAGCAGGGGCAGAGGGAGAGCATAGAGAGAATCTTAAACAGCTTCCATACTCAGCACGGGGCCCAGTATGGGGCTGATCTTAGAACTGCGAGTTAATGACCTGAGCTGAAACCAAGAGTTGGATGCTTAACCAACTGAACCACCCAGGTGCTCCTCATTTTCGTTTATTCTAGATATAGTCTCTTTGGCTTTCAGCTGTCATCTTCATTTTATCAAATTGCCTGGCTTTACTGAGGTCCCACAAGAAAATCATGCTTTAAGAATACAATTACACTCCCCTTAGCATTAAAGGAGAATCTTTAGAGCAATAAACCTTAATACCTTAACCTTTCCTTCCATCCCATTTCTCAGGATCCATACAGCTGAGAAATCATGTAAATCCATTAGGAACAGTACTTCAAAAGTAGTTCTTCTTAACAGGGATGGCAGGAAGAGTGGAGATACTATTCATCCTGACCTGTGTAAGCAAGATATAAGTAGACTGAGAAAGTACTCCAGATGATCCTATACATCTTAGAGAAATAAGCATCATCCCCTGCTTCCCCAAGCTCCCTGTTGAGAAACTTTTTTTGGAAGCTGTGTAGTTCCAGGCCTGGTACTGTACTATCTTATCAACAGCCTGACTAACCATAAGTTTAGGCAAATGACAACCATGGGCAAAATACAAAGGAAAGAAATTAAGTACTCAATGCTTGATAACTAAAAAGAAGGAAGGAAAGAAGGAAGGAAGGGAGAAGGAAGGATCAACACATTTAATTAATAAAAAAATTAGAACTCCAACATGTTGGACTATGAAACAAGTCTCAATAAATTTAAGTTTGTAATCACATAATGCATCTTTCCCAACCATAGTAGTATGAAGCTAAAAATCAATCACAATGGGGGGGAAAAAAAGGAAAAATGATAAACACATAGAGGCTAAACAACATACTACTATATAGCCAATGGGTCAAGGAAGGAATCAAAGAGGAAATTAAAGGATACATAGCGACAAATGAAAATGAAAATACAACAACCCCAAATCATTGAGACACAATGAAAGCAGTTCTGAGAGGGAAATTTATAGCAATAAAGGTTTATCTTAAGAAACAAGAAAGATCTACCCTCCCCCCAAAAAGCTAACTGTATACCTAGAGGAACTAGAAAAAGAAAATATAGAGCCCAAGATGAGTAGAAGGAAAAAAAATTATAGTGATCAGAGAAGAAATAAATGAAATAGAGACAAAAAAAGAAAAGATCAATGAAACCAATAGCTAGTTCTTTGAAAAGATGAAATAAACCTTTAGCTAGACTCATCAAGAAAAAGAGAGAGGAACCAAATAAATAAAATCAGAAATGAAATAACAGAAGTAACAACCAACATTACAGAAATACAAAGGATTATAAGAAAATAATATGCCAGTAAATTGGACAAATTACAAGAAATGGATAAACTTCTAAAAGCATATAATCTTCCAAAACTGAATCAGAAAGAAATAGAAAATCTGAGCAGATCAATTACTAGTAATGAAATTGGCTCAGGAATTAAAAAGTTTCCAACAAACAAAAGTCCAGGACCAGATAGATTCACAGGTAAATTCTACTAAATATTTAAAGAAGAATTAATACCTATTTATTATTTCTTAAACTGTTCCAAAAAATAGAAGGAAATCTTCCAAATACATTCTACTAGGCCAGTATCATCCTGATACCATAACCAAAGTTTTCTTTTACAGAAAAATAAAACTATAGACCAATATCCCCGATGAACATAGATGCAAAAATCCTCAAAAAAAATTAGCAAACCACATTCAACAATACATTAAAGGGTCACTATTCATGATTAAGTGGGTTTATCCCAGGGATGCAAGGTTGGTTGAATATTCACAAATCAATGTGATATACCATATCAACAAAATACAAGATAAAAATTTATAATTATCTCAATAGATGCAGAAAAAGTACTTAGAAAATAGCACGTTTTGCATGGAGCACTGGGTGTTGTGCAAAAAGAATGAATACTGTTACGCTGAAAAAATAAATAAAATGAAAAAAAAAAGAAAATAGCAAAAATGTAGTAATCAAACAGTATAGCACTGGCACAAAAATAGATACACAGGTCAATGGAAGAGGATGGAGAACCCAGAAATAAGCCCAAACTTTTATGACAAATTAATCTATGACAAGGGAGGCAAGAATATAGAACTGAAAAAAAGGCATTCTTTTCAACAATCAATGCTGGGAAAACTGGACAGCTACAAGCAAAAGAATAAAACTGGACTACTTTATTACAACATACACAAAAATAAATTCAAAATGGATTAAAAACTAATGTGAGCCCTAAAACCATAAAACTATTAGAAAAAAACAAAGATAGTAATTTTCTTGACACTGTCCTCAGCAAGATTTTTCTCAATATGTCTAGTCAGCCAAGGAAAACAAAAGCAAAAATAAACTATTGGGACTAAAATGAAAAAAAAGCTTTTTCACAGTGCAGGAAACCATCAACAAAACAAAAAGGCAACCTATAAGTGGGAGAAGATTACTTATACATGATAAATCCAATAAAGGTTAATATCCAAAATATATAAAGAACTTCTACAACTCAACACCAAAATCATCATCATCATCTGATTTAAAAATCACCAAAGAACTTGAATAGACATTTTTCTAAGGAAGATATATAGATGGTCAACGGACATATGAAAACATGTTCAACATCACTAATCATTGAGGAAATGCAAATTAAAACTACAATTAGATATTACCTTACCCCTATCAGAATGTCTAGAAGCAAAGACAAGAAATAATAAATGTCAGCAAGGATGTGGAAATAAAGGAAACCTCATGCATTGTTGATGGGAATGTGAATTGGTATAGCCACTGTGGAAAACAGTATGGAAGTGCCTCAAAAAGTTAAAAATAGAAATACCATAAGATCCAGTAATTCCACTCCTGGGCATTTACCCAAAGAAAACAAAACACTAATTCAAAAAGACATATGCACCCCTATGTTTATTGCAGCATTATTTACAGTAACCATGATATAGAAGCAACTCAAGTGTCCTTCTACAGAAGATGGATAAAGAAAAAATGGCACATGCACGCACACACACACACACACACACACACACACACACACACACAGGAATATTACTCAGCCATAAAACGAATGTGATGTTGTTTCTGTGAAAACATGAACAGATTTAGAAGACACCACAGTCAGTGGAGTAAGTCAAACAAAGACAAATTCCATATGATTTCACTTAGATGTAGAATTGAAAAAAATGAATAAATGAACAAAAAGCAGAAGCAGACCCATAAATACGGAAAACAAACTGATGGTTGCCAGATGGCCAAAATAGGTGAAGGGGAGTGAAAGATACAGGCTTCCAATAATGAAAAGAGTAAGTCGTGGCAATAAAAGGTACAGCAGAAGAAATATAATCAATGGTATTTTATTAGCATTGTATAGTGACAGGCAGTCGCTCCCTTCTGGTGAGCATAGCGTAATATATAGACTTGTTGAATCACTACGCTGTATACCTGGAACTAGTGTAACACTGTATCAACTATGCTTCAAAAAAATACAATTCTGTTGGGTTCTTTATGCATATTTTGCAGTCTGATATTGTCGTTATTTTGAAATATACCACATGTGGCCAGGGTGGCAGGGTACTTTTATGATTTTAACATTAAAAAAAGTGGTAAAGTTCTGGGGTGTCTGCTGGCTCAGAAGAGCATGTGAATCTTGATCTTGGGGTTGTGAGTTCAAGCCCTATGTTGGGTGTAGAGATTAAATAATAAATAAATAAATCATTAAAATAATTTATTAAAATTTTAAAATATTTTATTAAATGTTTTAATTTTAATTCAATTTAACATTTTAATTTTAATTAAATTAATAATATAAGAAATAATAATTATATAATATGTGATATAATAAAATATAACATGATATAAAATATAATATAGCAATAATAATAAAATTAGATTTTAATGAATTTCATTTTAATTTAATATTTTTATTTTAACATTTAATATGTAATAAATATTTTATTGAAATAAAATGACAAATTACTAAAATAAATAAATAAATAAAATAAAAAAATAAAGTGATAAATTTCTTAATCTTGTTCTGTTCTGGGGTCAGAGACTCAGCCCTGATGGATTCTTTATTTAGATGTTTCTGTGTACTAGAATTATTATCATTTTGGGGGTCCCTCAAAAGCAGACTAGGCACCTAGACACGTAGTCCTCTAAACATTTTGGCATACTGAAACTTCAAATAGAAAGCTATGAGTCAACCTTTCCCAGTTTGCCCTGGGTAATTATAACAGGATAGAACCCAAGAAACAGCATATAAATGAGGTACATAGTAAAATATCATTTGAGGAGACTGGACAGCATCCTATTCTCCCTCAGGTAATACACCTTCCAACTCAGTCAGGACCCATGGGTCACCATGATCTGGCAGGCTGATGAGCAATCAGTTCTTAGATCCAGCTTCTTTTAATAGGCCTTAATCTGAGAGTAGGTTCTGTCTCTTGCTGTCCTATATAAATAGAATCTGAAGAAAGGCCATTATTAAGGGGGCTGGGCAATGATCTCACCCTTCCTATTACACTAGACATTGGTATATTTTTTTCTCCTTCGCTTGTGGTACCATATTTCAGTATTTGCAGATGCTCAGTGAGGCTGAAACTTAAGTTTCAAGAACTTGAAGTAAAAGAGGAATGTTCTTTTCTGGAAAACTTTAATATCATTTTAATCTGTTCTTTTTGTTGTTATTATTGTAACATGCTTTCAAATATTTTCAGAAAAGCTTATGGAAAAGCTGTAAGAATAGTACAAAAACTATATGGTACTCTTATCTAGAGTCTGCAGTTGTTAACATTTTATAATACTTGCTTCATCATCATGTGTAATATTTTTTTCTGAATAATTTGGCAAAATGTTGCAGCTGAACTGCTGCATTTTCTAAGAACAAGAATATTCCCTTACATAAGCACAGCACAATTATCAAAATAATGAAACCAATAATAGCACAATCTATTATCTAATCAACAGATCTTATTCAAATTCCACTAATCTCCACAATTAATGTATTTTATTGCTATTCCCGAGTCCAATCAGGATCAGGCATTGTTTGTAAGGCTTTGTCTTCCATGATATTAACATTTTTGAAAAGTATGGGACTGTTATATTTTAGAATGTCTATCAGTTGGGGCTTGGCTCATGTTTCCTTGTGATAAGGTTAGTTGACTCTTTTTAGCAGAAATATTACAACACTGATAAAATGACTTTAGTACATTGTATCTGGAGATGATGTTAGTTTGTCCTCTTAATGTAATAAATTTGATTGCTTGGTTAAGGTGATTTCTGCCTGATCTCCATGGAAAAGTTATTGGATTTCCCTTTGCAATTAAAAAGGTGCTTTGAGACTAGGTAAATTTCCTGTTTCTCAGCAAATTTTACCCAGTAGTTTGGTGATTTTTGCCTAACTCAATTATTACTGTGATGGCTGCCAAATTGTAATTTTCTAACTCGATTATTTTTTCTCTGTCCATTGGCATTTTACTATAAAGAGGAACTCTTTTTCTCCCATTTACATGTTTATAATTAAGAAATCGAGATTGGGGACCAAAACATGCTCACTGCTTCTGAGGTGTCATGTTTCTAGAACTTTTGTGGGAGACACAGCTAGAATATATATGCAATGTGTACACAGTCACACACACACACACTCGTGCACGTACGCACACACACGCACAACTATCTCTATCACACGTATCTCTATCCCTATCATCTAGATCTATCTGTCCTAGATATATTAAAAACCATGAATTTATACTGACACCTTCAATGCAATTCCAACACCATATGTTTAAACTTCATCTTTTCTCCTTCCATATGCTTAACTTTCTTTTTTACTTGTTTGCTCAATACTAGAATATAGAAAAAAGTAGTTTCAGAAACATTAACCCATACCACTTCTACAAACAATTTTAGCAATTGGAATTCACTATTTGTTTACAGTTTTTAAAATCTTTAGTCTGAGGGGATAGAGTGAAAGCACAATGTTCAAATGTTACCTTTTGAAATAATCACATCCTCATTAAGTGTAGTTATATAATTCATTTGAAGCACAATTAAGTTTACAAGTTTGTTTGTATTATACTTAAAATTCATCCCACACCTTTGTTGATAAATTTTTGAATTTTTTTGATATATAAAGTATCAACATGGTTCTGAAGTCAGAATTATACAAAAAGGTAGACAGAAAAGTACCAAGCCTCTAGTCTAAAACCTTCTACTTCATTTTTAATACCTGTAAATATCACAAACTAATTTCTGGTTTATCTTTCACGTAATTGTTTGGGGTACTTTTTTTGTTTGTTTTTGAAAAAATAAGCAAATACATAAATGTATTTTTTGTTATTTCCTTTCCTACAACATAGCTAAAATTAAATATATGGTATATTTTACTTTTTTACATTGCTTTTGCATTTAATAGTATACATTATAATAATTTCATTTCTTGTTATTTATTGTGGCTTCATGGTCTTCCATTGTGTGGGTGGACCATAGTTTAGTCAACCAAACAATAGTGCAATTAATTATCCTGTATATACCTATCTTTATATTGTTGGCAGGGTGTCTATGGGGTAATTGATTAGAAGTTGAATTTCTGGGTCAAACACATACATAGTTCTGACAGATTTACCAGATTTCCCTCCATAAAATGTTGTACCAATTTGCATTCCCACCTGCAATGTATGGAAATGCTTATTTCCCCACAGTCTTGCCAACAGAAGGTGTTGTTAAAATTTATTTTTTGTAATCTAAAGAGTGAGAAATGATATCTTGGTGTAGTTTAAATTTGCTTTTCTCTTATTATGAGTGAAGTTGAACATCTTTCCATATTTAAGAGTCATTTTGGATTTTCTAAATGAATTATTTGTTCATTTCTTTGCCCAATTATTATATCAGGCTTGGCTCTTTTCCCTCTAAATAATAAAGAAAGCATTATATATAGTGATGGCAGTATATATATTTGCAAAATGTATCACAGGTAAAGGGCTAATATTCCATAAACACTGATTAATATTATGATAATATATATGGAATATTTCCATACTCTCATATTCCTCAGTTTTGCTCTGGATCATAACATCAGTGAAAAGGGGATAGAAGAATTGTGAGTTTGTTCTCTTTTCTCCCTAAAAATAAATGTTCTTTTCCTCCTTTCTTCCTAACCAAACTCTGTCTACATTCTCTTACATCTCATAGTCTCTACAAAAAGGTGTCTCTTGCCTACTCCTTAGACAATTTGTCCTTAGGCCTACTACCTGGAAATAATGTCCCCAGTGCTTCTGTAAATGAGTTTAACTTCATTTGAATTTGAAGTTTCAGAGTGCAATGTACTCAGCATAGTCAAAAAGGAATAACACTGGTTTGGTGTTCAAAGTCTATGTACCCTATGGAATTCTTTCCTCATGGAGAGAAGCATAGCTAAAGAAGGACCAAAGTGCTCCTGTAAAGTAGAAAATTTGTCCTCGTTGAGTCTAAGGGCAATAACATTAAAAAGAAAAGCAAGGGGTGCCTGTGTGGCTGTCAGTTAAACATCTGACTCTTGATTTTTTGGCTCATGTCATGGTCTCAGGGTTGTGAGATAGAGCCTTGGGTTGGGCTCCCTGCTGGGTGTAGAGATACCTTAAGATTCTTTCCTTCTCTCCTGCTCCTCCCCCCTTATCTCTTGCTCTCCCTCTCAAAAACAACAAAACAAAACAAAAACAGTAAAGCAAATTTTTTTTGGCTCATCAAATTTGTATGTTGTGTGTGTGTGTGTGTGTGTGTGTATGTGTTATGAGCTACTAATGAGAGTGTGGATAATGAGATTTTCATTTCATTACTAGTATTAAAACTCTTTGAAAAGCAGTCTGACTACATGTACATATTAACCTAGTAATTACACATTTGGGAATCTAATTTTAGGAAATAATGTGAAGGATCTAAAAGCTTTAGCTTTGGTTATCATCATTGTAGAATTATACTTGGTAGTCTAAAATAGAAAACAGTAGAAATGTCTAACACTAAGAGATTAGCTAGGTAAATCACGATGCTTTCACCAAGTAGAATATTATTTAGGCATTAAAGTTATTACTTGAAAAAATATAAGCCCATAGAATAATGTTTATAACATAATACTAAGTGAAAAAAATGCTATAAAATATATAGAATTGTATATACAATTTGATTTGAACTGGATTAAAATAATCTCATAGAAATGAAGGAAAGGATAAAAATTCTGTTTTCAGACTTCTTGGAAAAATATTCTGTGCAATGTTTATCAGTATTTGTGTTTGGGTGTTAAGTCTAAAGGTGAATTATTTCTCCTTGTTTGCTTTTCTGAGATTTCAGATTTTGTTTCCTGAGAATTTATTACTATTATGATGAATAGGATTAATGATAAGAAAATCATACCCCTTTTTCTCTAAGGTCCTTTCCAAATCCAGCATGGAAATATTTTTATCCTTAATCAAGAGCTTGCTGTATTCTTCACTGTTGATCCTGTTTCTGCCCCATGTGTATTAATCCAGGATGGCTGATGTAAGTCTTGAAATACATGAACATTAACTAAGTTCTCAAATAGTTCCTGAAATTTCGAGGCAGTTTCCTTGCCATACACCCAATTTCCTCAAAGTAAGTGTTCATTAAGTGTGTCTATGATAAACCTGAAGTATAAGTAGACTATACCAAGACCCTTATCATTAATGTAACTTTGCATTCTCCATACTGCCAGACACTTTGTTCCAGCTCAGAAACATATTGAATAAAGTGAGATTATCCGTTACAAATTCCCTCACTGGCAATTTTTTTGTTTGCATCAGTTCTTCCTAGTATTACTACAGGCTTCTGATTAAATATAGAATCAATCCACACAAAAAACATAATAATAACGTTGAAAGTTTAGTCTCATGATACATTTTCTGGGATTTAGAAACCTCCTCTGAGCTAAAATTCTGTTTTAGATACATATAGATAAGAATAGAAAAGATAAGGTAAGATAAGGTAGATATAGATAAGAATTTGATATTTCTAAAACAAAGAAGGCAGTGACAAATCCTTGCATAAAAACACTGTTTGATTCTGAGAACTGGAGGCAGCTCTGGACCCAGCATGGACTTCAAAGTTGGTCAGAATTGTGTTCAAATAGAAGGTTTATGCATTACTCCCTGCCCAACTCTGTAGTGGTTACTTAGCTCTCACTGGATTTCAGATTACAACTCTGCAAAATATGAACAATCTTACTTAACCTGTAGGCTTGTCGTAATACTAACTGATGTAATTTTAGAAAATATACGGTCATTCAATTGATTAAAAAATTAATAATCATCATAATTGTCCAATGATACAGATTCCAATATTAAAACATAAAAAGCCACCTTTGAAATGTTCATTTTTATCCCACTGTGGAAGTATTGTACTAATAGAGTTCACTGATGGGGAGAATACGTGTTCAAGTATAGATTCTTGCTCTAACTCATTGGCTGAAATCTCAAACATTGAGAAATGCTAAACAGGAGCAAAAATGGTACAATGAAATTTGGAACATCAAAATTACAATTCTGGCATTAAGGCTGAAAAAAGGAAAAGATGCTTCATAGGAAAAATGACAAGAAATTAGATAGATTTAAGAGCCGTTTTATTAACAAACCATTACTGGCTAATATGAGACACATTGCCTATATTGTAGTTATATATTTAGACTTACATTTTAGTTTATGTTAGGACTTTGTCCTTGCTAATTCTAAAACTTACATACCTGTACAAAATGCCTCTTTGGTTTGATTTTCATATTATAAACTGTATACAAAAATAACGTCTCATAGTTTTACTACACATATTAAATAAAAGAATGGTTTAGAAGCACCTAGCCAAATCCTTGGCACTTGTGGGTACTCAGTTATCATAGCCTCTCTAGAACATGCACAGCAACTCTAGAGCAAAACTCTCCCTGAAGAAGGACAGTGAATGCTGTAACTAATATGTCAGTATACTAAGCAGTGAGAAAAATCCAAGCCAGGAAAGAGAGTATCTGACTCCAGTCTGTTTTGCTGTCCTGGCCTGAACATGGCTTCCTAGAGTTCTGATGTCCATCAGGCAGGACTGTGACCATGGATCATCTCCCAGCTGCATTTTCATCCTGGAGATACTTTCAGCTGCAGATAGTACCTGGGCGTTACACAGTTAGGAAAGTGTGGAGGAAAAGCAATACTGCCTGACTTGAAGCAAAGCTTATCAGATTCTTCCAGATCCTCAGATACAGAAAATTAGACCAATCTGAGATCATGGCTCCCTGGACGCCTATCTGGACATAAACACCACTTTAAGGAGCTTCCTGGGAATCCCTTTGAGTGCAAGTAGAACACATGGTGTATGAACCAAAACAAAAAGCAGCTGTGGCCCTTATTAGTTCTGTGGCCTTATATAAGTCATTTGGCTTCTCCAAGTCTCATCTGGAAAGCTAGAACAAAATTTCTTGTCCTGCTTACTACAGGGTCATATATGAGGGTCATATGGGATAATATCTAAAAACACTGTGGGGAAAAGAAAATGTAATGTTCTTTATAACATAAACTAGGATTATTAACTTCAGAAGCCAAGAGATTACAGAAATAAAGTCTTTTAAATAATGTCAAGAAATATGGCCTTAAAATTAGCAAGACAGGAAACAACGTGTGTTGGAGAGGATGTGGAGAAAGGGAAACCCTCTTACACTATTGGTGGGAATGCAAGTTAGTGCAGCCACTTTGGAGAACAGTGTGGAGATTCCTGAAGAAATTAAAAATAGAGCTTCCCTATGACCCTGCAATTGCACTGCTGGGTATTTACCCCAAAGATACAGATGTAGTGAAAAGAAGGGCCATCTGTACCCCAATGCTTATAGCAGCAATGGCCACGGTTGCCAAACTGTGGAAAGAACCAAGATGCCCTTCAACAGACGAATGGATAAGGAAGATGTGGTCCATATACATGATGGAGTATTATGCCTCCATCAGAAAGGATGAATACCCAACTTTTGTAGCAACATGGACGGGACTGGAAGAGATTATGCTGAGCGAAATAAGTCAAGAAGAGAGAGTCAAGTATCATATGGTTTCACTTATTTGTGGAGCATAACAAATAACATGGAGAACATGGGGAGATGGAGAGGAGAAGGGATTTGAGGGAAATTGGAAGGGGAGATGAACCATGAGAGACTATGGACTCTGAAAAACAACCTGAAGGTTTTGAAGGGGTGGGATGTGGGAGGTTGGGGGAACCAGGTGGTGGGTAATAGGGAGGGCACGCATTGCATGGAGCACTGGGTGTGGTGCAAAAACAATGAATACTGCTACGCTGAAAAGAAATAAAAAATAAATAAATAAAGCCCATATTATTATAGTGATAAAAAAAAAAGAAAGATGGCCTTGCAAATACATGGAATAGCAAACTAGTAGAGACGGTGAATGAAGCTGTTAGACTGATAAAGAGGTAACTGACACATTTTGGAAATCACAGGCTCTGTTGGGGATCTTCCTCTGCTGGCATCCTCCCTGTTCCTGGTGTTGTTTGGATTAAGTTACCGGAGACCTGAATTTATTTTCCTATCTAATGCTTTATCCTACAAGTGCCTCTAACTATATCTAGCCAGAAGAAAAGCAATAGATAGTGAACATGAAAAAGAAGGGAAGAGAAAGAAATAAAAGGAGACAGAGTTCTGCACAGTGTTCTAAGCTAGGGCATCTACTCTTACCTTACCCATTCCTGCCTTTTAGGTATTAGGAACAAATGACCACCCAATCAAACATCATGGCTCCCATAGTGAGAGAACTGATATTCCCTCTTTGCTTAGTGAGATCTCTACATGTTAACTGATTATTCTAAGATGATATTTATCAGTCACTGAATGTTTCAAGGGCAAAGACACTAGAAACTTGGGAAACACAAAGGAAGCTATGAAGTATTACTTCTTGATAGCAAGACATTTTATAATGATATTGTGTCTAGTGGGCATGGCTGTCAGTATAACATGAAAATTAAATCCTCAACTGGCAGCGGATTTTTATGTATTGTCAAGGACAGAAACATAGAAGGTCATTAAGGAAAGCAATCTCTGCATGATATATGGACGGTATATATATATAAGGAAAGCAATCTCTGCATGGTATAATGCCTGTGGATAGCTAACTGAATTGAGAAGGAAAGGAGCCGAGTGCAAAAGGAGTTCTGCAAGGTAAAAGGAAACAGATGCTGTCACAGGACTGATCCAAAAATATAGCAAGCTAATTCCCAAGAAGCTATCCAAATAGAAAGAAAGTGATTCTTAGAATTGCCATGAGAGCTCTTGATTGTAACACAGTTCCGACTACTCTGATATCACGACTAGTGATATCACTGATATCACTGATATCACTAGTGACCTAGTACAAGTACTGGGAAGCAGATAACTCCACAGGATTTTAATGATTTTATTTATTTATTTGGCAAAAAGAGAGAGAGGAGAAATGGGGGTGGCAAGGGGATGAAAGGTAAAGGTTTTAAAAGACAAGCAGACTGTGCTGAGTGTGGAGCCCAAAGCAGTTTCATCCTGGGACCCTGAGCCAAAACCAAGAGTGGGAGGCTTAACTGGCTGAGCCACCCAGGCACCCCTTCTCCACAGGAGTTTAATCTTCTCTTATAAATGCATGATGTCAGTAGTCTAAGGTCCACTGCAACAGGCCACGATTAAATAATGATTTTTCCCAGTGCACAGGTGAAGAAACTAAGGTTTAGAGAGCTCATAGAACAAGCAAATATCAAAACAATCTAGAGTGCAAATCCAAACCACTTGAGCTCCAAAGTCAGTTCTCTTAATCAGCTTATTATACATGTATAGTTCTTATTCATAACAAGGTATGAGCCCACAGGTAGGAACAGGAGGTTGTGGAAAAGTTACCTAACTTTTCTTGATTTTAGTTTCTTTAATTTTTAAAAGAATTAGTGACAACACCTAAGACATGATAACATTCAGTAGTGAAGGCAAAAAAAATTACCATGGTAGCTTATATAAATATTAGTGAATAATTTATTTCCAGTGCCTGAAACATTATACAAATTCAATATTTTTTACTAACCTAGTTCAGTTAGGGGTCTTCAAATGCTTGTTTTTAGGTGTGAACAGATTAATCCCAAGTAGGATAGGCACCATCGGAAGAATTGGAAAAATAAAAATAAAACAAACAAAAAGCCAGATCATGGTATATTGGAAGATAAATATAATGGGGATGGGGACATATATTCCCACATTGCGTCATCATTCTTGGCATCAAATTCTAATATTTTAGGGGAAGGAAATTAAAACTGTCAGAAATGATTAATGCCTTTAAGACTGCCAAAGATAAGTAAATCACCTATGCAAAATATTAGTAAAATAAGTGTTATATAGTCTGACAAGTATTAAAAAAAATCACAGTTTGTTCATATATTTCTTCAGCTAATTTTATTTATGTTTATTTGTTAGAAATTATGCTAAAAACATGTTAGAAATTATGTTAGAAACAAGGATGAACAGGACAAATGTGAGTCCTCTCCTAACTGAGCTTATGTTCTAATGGAAAATATACATGAGAAAATAAATACAATCTTATAATTTAAGATACTGTGAAGTGTTATGAAGTAAGCAAAGAGAATTTGGGGTACCATTGGTTTTTGGGATAGGATATTTACAGGTTGATTTTTTGGACATGAGACTGATGGCTACAGTGTTAAAAAGACCATTACTAAAAAAAAAAAAAAATCATTACTAATTATTGGCTACATTTAGATTCCTTCTATGAAGGTATGACCCAACATCCTTAGCTTCTTTTGAGAAAGTTCAACTTTTGTTCTTAAGATAATAGAAAAGGATTTATTTTCTCAAGAGTCAGTTATTTTTAGTGCTAAAGAGTTCAAATGCAGTTCAAAAATGCCAACCTGATACATTTTGACTGGGAAAATGTAGCAAAGCATAATTTCCAAGAATTATATCATCTGAGATACATGACAGCAGGTTTTGCTGGTATAAGAAATGTACTGAAAGAATCCACACCACAAATATAAAACAAAAAGACCAGATTATGTTTAATAATCTGTAAACCTATTACAAAGAGACGGCAACTGTAGCGAAATGGAAAGTAGTACAGAATTTGGAAATAGCCAGAAAACCTTAAGTAAATCAGCACATCTCATTAAGACTTGTTTTTCTTATCTGAAAAAGAAATGTGGATAATAAATGTTGGGAGGAAATGTTTCTTTGCTGCTTCTGATATTTTCTTCCAGGTAAAGGAAACACAGTCTGTGTAAAAATTCAAGCTTCTTTCTGCCCCTTTATTTGTTCAGCTCCAGAAAAATATTAGACATCCTTGGAGTGGTAAATTTATGAAGAACAACCAGGACCTGCTCTGTTAGCATCTCTCTTTTCATTCTGGGAAAGAGCTGTGAAAGGGGCAGCTCACCCCCATGGGGAGGATCCAGTGGAGAGCTGATTGACAGATGAGTAATAGTCAGTGTTAAGAACTTGATATTCTTCAAGGTCAATAATCAAAATGATAATGCAATAATGTGCAGATCTGCTAAGATTTTTTATTTTTCAATATGCCATATTCTCGTGTGGAAGACAAGTTGTACTTAAACTCAACAAAAATAATTTGTGATTTATAGCTCTGTTGTGACAACAAATGTGATGACAAACCAGAAATTGTTGCAAAAATTGAAATCTGCATATAAACATGTACAGTTTTTATTCTTGCAATATCCTTTTAATTAAAACTCAGTCTTCCAAAAGTAAAAATAATAGTGAAAGCATAGGATTGAGGATCAGAAATTTTTAAGCCACACAGAGACACTTCCAAGATACCTCAGCTTTAGGTGAAGCATACTGTGTTTCCATTGATCTATGAAGGGCTCATTTCTGTCTGCCAGGTATTTGTGTCTGTTTTGAGTTGGACTGTGCCCTCCTCCCCACCCTGAAAATCTACACTGAAGTTTTAACCCCTGGTACCTGTGAATGTGATTTTTTTTTTTTTTTGAAAATAGGGTCTTTGCTGATATAACCAAGTTATGATGAAGTCATACTGGGGTAGGGTGAGCCCTCAATGCAAAATGAGTGGTGTCCTTATAAGAGAGGAGGAAAGACTCAGAGAGAAGTACACACAGGAAGAAGACAGTCATGTGATGATGGAGGGAGAGATTTAAGTGGTGAATCTACAGGCCAGGGAACACCAAGGACTGCTGGCAAACATCAGAAGTTAGAAAAGGTAAGGAAGGATTCTCCTCTACAGAACTCAGAATATTGCCCTGTCAGTACTTGATTTCAGATTTGTAACCTCCAGAATAATGAAACAACAAATTACTATTGTTTTAAGACACCTTGTTATAGTACTTTGTTGTGGAAACCCTAAGAAACTAACACAGTCCCCATAATTAGTTATAGGAGACCACAGGCATCATATCATTGCTCCACTGAAAAAAAAATCATATATCATTATTGTAAGACTTCTGTTGTACAACCTGGTCCTCCTCAACCTTGGAGAACACAAACAAAGCCATGTCCGAGGTCACTCCACTTTCTCATATGCTGCTGAACTATATTCTACTTCCAATAGTTTGCCCAGAGCAATGTTGGTAAAGCAGCATTGTGCCCGGGGTGGGGGATGTAAGTGGAAGAGTCACGGAATCTGAGTGGATGACCAAGGGGAATAGGAGTGTGTTGTCTTTCAAATTCCCCAGGAGAGACCCAAAGGGAATCCTATTAATAAGGTCATCATTTGTAATTTACCAAAATAATCCTGTGTATTTGAGTCTAGATTTAAATATCTGATGCCTGAAAAAACCATAGAATGCAATAGCTAAGGAATCACCATCTCTCCCAGTTGATCTGCTTCTAACACTTAAACTTTGCTTCCGGGGTTTAATCATTCTAATATCTTGGATCTTATTCCTCTCAGTCACACATGTTTGTTCCTTTTATTCCGTTTGGTCTCTTGGTCATACAATATCCTGCATATTTTTGTTTCCAATTTATAGCTCCTGACCATTCACCAATCTAAAGATTCTTCTTGTTCCTCTTTGTCCATCCAATGCAATATTTAAGGCTCAAGTCATAATCCACTTTCTTTATGAAAACTCTGCCAGTTATTATAATCAAGATCAACTACTTCATGTGATCTCATATGCAGATCTTGCCTCCAAATTACTTTATAATCCTATTTGGTGCTCTTATATTTATAGTGTGTGGTGTGGTGTGTGTGTGTGTGTGTGTGTGTGTGTGTATGTGTGTGTGTCTGTAAGTGGGAGGTGGAGAATGAAGACGAGGTAGTAGCCTTGTCTTTTAAGAGGATTCGTGGCTCATTTAGGGTAAGTGTATATTACATGGGTTGCACAATTTTAATATTCTTTTTAGTACATAGCACAGTGATGACTTTAGCAGTGATCAATAAAATTTAACTTGATAATAGAGAAATCTAGTTCTACATAAATGGAAAAGTGCAGCTAAAGTGTAAATATAGAGCTTGGGCTAATCATCGGATTCCATTATTCTAAAGAATATATGCAGGAGCGCCTGGGTGGCTCAGTGGGTTAAAGCCTCTGCCTTCGGCTCAGGTCATGATCCCAGGGTCCTGGGATCGAGCCCCGCGTCGGGCTCTCTGCTCCGCAGGGAGCCTGCTTCCTTCTCTCTCTCTGCCTGCCTCTCTGCCTAGTTGTGATTTCTCTCTGTCAAATAAAAAAAAAAAAAAAAAAAGAATATATGCAAATCTTGGTTGGCCTCAGATGGAAGTAGGAAGAAAAAATAGTATTTATCGAACAACTGTACTGTGTTTCAGATACTGCACCAAGCAACTTACATATATAATCTCTTCTAATTCTCAGAGAAACTCTTTGAGTTCATGATCCTCATTCCCAATCTAAAAATCAGGAAGCTTAGAGTCAGCTTCTTGAAGAACCAATATTGAGCAAAAGATCCTTGCCTAATGCTATGCTCCCCTTTCTCTTTCATAGTCATACTTAAAAGGATTTTTGAGGGGTAGAGCAAGAGAATGCCTTTGATTCTGTATAGGGATTCAAGGGTCACATTAAAAATAAATTGATTGACAGCTACTACATGTATATGACAGGGCAATCTTGGTTCTTGGTGACATATGGGGCAATGTCCTCCCAAGAGATAAATGTCAACCAGCAGGTTTTCTTGATGGAAAACTAGAAAAGAGCTTCTTTTAAAGGAAAATCATCTGCTATGAAAGTCATTTCAGAGGCATCAAAGACATCTTCATTCTCTAAGATTGTGGTTGAAAAAAAGCATTTAACCTATCAGCCTGTAAATTGACCTTTGTGATCTGAGAAAAGACAGGCTAATCATTTTAAAGGGTTACACCTCCTCCCACTTTTCTGAATAGAAGACTGAGGCTCAGCCTTATAGAATGACCAGAACAGCAGAAGAATCATGGCTGTTCCTCTTCAAAGTTGATGAGCACCTACCTTGGCTCAGCAACATCTCCAGGCATGGACGTAGTAAGTTGGTGACAGAACTGATTCAAAATATGTTCCTTCTCAATGTAGTACAGCACAGTGATTAGGAAGCATATCCAAAAATGTATAAAGAGATATATAAATATCTCATTTTTAAGTGCAGCCAAGTAGAGTGGTTAAGAATAGAAATGCTGAAGTCAAGCTAATGTTTTCAGATTCTGGCTCTACCTTGTAAAAGCGATGTTACTTAGGTCAAGTCAACACTACACTTCTCTGAGTTTCAGTTCTGTACTCTATATGAAGATAATTATAGTGCCTAATTTATAGAGCCATTAAGAGGATTAAATAAGCTCATATTTATAAAGTGCTTAGAACAGTGACAAGAGCTATAATTGCATTTTTATATAAAGTAGTATTAATTCCTGACATTATTTGTGGAATCATAAAAATATAAACTTTTTTTTTTTTTTAGAAATCTTTGAATCAAAATGTACATTTTTCCTTTGAGGAAAAATTGCTCAGGTTACACAGTGAGATATGAGCAGAATGAAGACTAGAACTTCCCATTTTTCATGGTTATTCCAGATCTTTCCTCAATTCATGTTCCACTCTCAATATTTGTCAGCCATTTAAAGATGCCATTAGCTCTTCTCTTTTGTTCCTCTCAGGCTGGGAGTTTCCCAGATCTAGAACAAAACTTGGGAATTTACAAGCAGGATCCTAGGGCTTCCAAGCCTTCCTAATCACAGAAGTTGAGAACAAAGAGCTCAGTATTCCCCAGAGTTTTTGAGTTAGGAAATTACTTCCTAAAGGCCATGATCAAAATATAAACTGTTCATTAGACTGGGGCACTAATTAATTTATTGGAAAAAAATGATTAACGGAAAATGGGACAAAGAAAAGATGAAAGCTAGTGTCTGCTGATACTATGTGCAGACACCGTGTTGCATTTTCTCCACATAACCAATGAGGTAAGTGTTTTTAACCTCACTTTCTGATGGAGGAAACTCAGCCTCAAATAGACTTAAAGGCTTGTTTATTCAGCTAATAATAGGCAGAGCTGGAAACTAAATATAGGGTCATTCTTTGGTGTTCAAATGCCTGCTCCGTCTTTATTGTTATAATCCCCCCTTTTTTCTCCCACTTGCTGAACCCAATTGAATGGTTTGTTACTATGAAGCACTTTGTTCTTACCACTATCACTGCCAAAAACCCATCACCCTGTATTAGAAGGTACTTGACCGCACGTCAAAGAGAAAAGAGAAGCCACTCTTCTTCAGTTAACCATTTTTAGCACAAATGAACTGACTAGCAGGTTATCTTAAATGATGCCAGCACTGTTCATGGAGCCTGGATTACCACAGAAAACACAATGCTGATTGTGTTCACAGCACGGAACTGCAACTTTCACCTCACTCGAATTGAAAGGCAGGCAACAGGTCCTGGTTCCATGTTAATTTGCATGAACTGGATGACTGCCTTAACTTCTCAGCCTGATCATCATGCCCTTTGCTCTATTTAACACTATTTGTTTTGCTGAATAACTTTAGTTGTTGAAAATGCATTGCATCCATGTTTATTGAAAACAGAAAAAGAAGGTCACTGAGCATAATATTGGAATGGATTTTGGAGGCTCACTTATACTGAAAAACATCCTGTGGAAACCAGTTCAGAATTTTACAAAAATATTGGGACTCCTGGGTGGCTCCACTGATTTGGTGTCTGCCTTTGGCTTGGGTCATGATCCCAGGGTCCTGGGGATTGAGCCCCACATGGGGTTCCTTGCTCAGTGGGATTCTACTTCTCCTGCTGCCTATACCTCCTAGTCTGCCTGCTTGTGCTCTCTCATTCTCTCTCTGTGTCAAATAAATAAAAAATCTTAAAAGAATTATGCAAAAAAATCATGAATGTAAGGCAATGTGCTTTCTTCTACTTCATGCTCTCCACATGACCCAAATAACTCCAAAGAGAAGAGGAATGGTACTGGTAAATTTGTGGCTGAAAGTGAAGACATACCAATTCATAATGAAAATTCTTATGGCCAAAATGAACATTATCAATAGAGGTAGTTAGAACATGAATACCAATGCTGATTCATAGATTTTAATATATGGAGCCATGAAATTTTCCTTGAACCTTTCTTGGTTGCCAGATGCTTTTCTGAATGATAGTAGCTAGAGGTTCTTTAAAAGTGCATGGCCTTCTCCTGAAGAATAAATGAAACGAGATGGGATTGGGAGGGAGACAAACCATAAATGACTCTTAATCTCACAAAACAAACTGGGGGTTGCTGGGGGGAGGTGGGATTGGGAGAGGGGGAGCGGGCTATGGACATTGGGGAGGGGAGGCGAACCATAAGAGACTATGGACTCTGAAAAACAACCTGAGGGTTTTGAAGGGTCAGGGGTGGGAGGTTGGGGGAACAGGTGGTGGGTGATGGGGAGGGCACGTTTTGCATGGAGCACTGGGTGTTGTGCAAAAAGAATGAATACTGTTACGCTGAAAAAAAAATAAATAAAAAGGGAAAAAAAAAAAAAAAGAAATGCAGACTGCAGCCACACCCCATAAAAAAAAAAAAAAAAAAGAGAGAGAAAATAAAATGATGTTCTGTAAAAAAAAAAAAAAAAAAAAAAAAAAAAAGTGCATGGCCTTATCAGTATGTTCTGTTTTGCTTTTGAATGTCTGTAAATAATGTATTTTGGTTTTGTATATTTAAAAAAAAATCTTCTTCCATTATCTATCATTGCTGTCTCTTCTCTGAAGCACCAAAAAATGATATGTATTAATTGACAGTAATTAGTGCTGAACATATACACAGTACAGTGAAGGCTACAAGAAAAAGAAATAACTTAAGAAAGTTATTCAGCGTTAACTGCCTATCAGTTCTGACTCTGTCACTTGTCAGTGTATCAGGGACGCTCAGCAAGTAATTTATATCTATAAGCAGCAAGTTCCTCAACTTGTAAGAAAATAAACAAGAAAGAGGAGACTCATAGCACTCTTACTTGAAAGGAAGCCTAAGAGGAGAAAATGAAATAACACTGGTTGTTGCTCAACACAGAGTCAGCCACATAATAAAGTCAAGAATGCTATCTTTTAAATTAAAAAAAAGAATTCTATCTTTTAAAAATACTTATGAGCGATAGTAAAAAAAAAAGCATCTTTTAATATTTTATTGTTTTCTGTAAAACAAGTGACTAGATTTATAACCAAACATTTTTCTTTTATTTAGGGTAGCTTCTGATATATTTTTTTCTCTTTTACATTGTTTGGTTTATATAGCTATACTTATTTCATGACATTTTGCTTCCTGCCTTTTGAATGTAGTGCTCTATCAAAAACACATTTACTTATTACTCCTTGCTCTCTGGCTACACTGTATCGCATGTAGTATAGATATTGTATTACATTTTGATCACTGGATGTGGCAAGCAAGTCAAGAGATTTATGCTTCACTCATGCCTTGCCCAACACTCAGGTCTACTATCTTTTGAATCTGTCCACTTATCTCTCCTTACTCTTGTATCCCTCATTTAGGCCTTTTCATTTCTTTCATATTTCACCTGAACATTACAGCTGCTGCTTTACTGAGCTTCCTGTCTCAGATCTCATCCCCTTTATTTCAAACACCACTCACCCTGTAAGCAAAATAGTCTCTCTGTCAAATTTTCCCTCTGTTTCCCTGAGCCTTTTCATTTGGGTCTCAAGAAATGCACTTAAACTCACTGACCTCAAGAAAAAACCCCAGACTCTTTGAGGTCTTTATAAGACCCTTTAAGATCCAGCCATCCTCTAAATGTAAATGTAAATATAAATACAGGCAAATACATAAATATAAATAAATGCAACTCTGCACAGATTTTTTTCTTCAAGATTTTATTTATTTATTTGATAGAGAGAGAGAGACAGCAAGAGAGGGAACACAAGCAGGGGGAATGGGAGAGGGAGAAGCAGGTTTCCCACTGAGCACGGAGCCTGATGCAGGGCTCGATTCCAGGACCCTGGGATCATGACCTGAACCAAAGACAGACACTTAACGACTGAGTCACCCAGGTGCCCCCAGAATTTAACTTTTTAAAGAAATAGGTTAAAATAATTCAAATTTAAGGGGCACCTGAGTGGTTTAGTTGGTTAAATATCTGACTCTTGATTTCAGCCCAGGTCATGATCTCAGGGTTGTGAGATGGAGCCCTGTGTTGGACTCTGTGCCGGGTGTGGAGCCGGCTTAAGATTCTCTCTCCCTCTGCCCTCCCCCTAACCCTCTTTCTCTCTATCTCTCCCTCCCTCTCTAAAAAATAAAAATAAAAAATAATTCAAATTTAAGATGGAAAGGCAAACATCCTTAAATATCCATTTAAAAAATAGTAAAATACTACTTTAAAAATACTAAAGAAGGATGTGCTTTTTGATACTACATGAACTAGATGATTGCCTTAAACTTAAAACCATGTTATCTTGGTTCAGAATAGATTAATATTATTGTGATAGAATCAATCATTAAATAGAATAAAGTAGATATGAAAATTCAGAATGTGACAAAAATGGCAGTTTACAGTTTCAGGTTATGGTAACCATTCCTAAATAAATATTTGCATTCAAAGATTTTAGCATAGTAAGCACTATGAACATACAGTTATCCTTGATGATTTATTATTCAATTTTAAAACCTTTGAAATACTCATCTTTCTTAAACATTTCTTTTTTTTCTTTTTTTTTAAGATTTTATTTATTTATTTGACAGAGAGAGATCACAAGTAGACAGAGAGGCAGGCAGAGAGAGAGGAGGAAGCAGGCTCGCTGCTGAGCAGAGAGCCCAATGCGGGACTCGATCCCAGGACCCTGAGATCATGACCTGAGCCGAAGGCAGCGGCTTAACCCACTGAGTCACCCAGGCACCCTTTCTTAAACATTTCTAAGTGCTTAGAGAAACATTATTACAGAGATACAAGTAAGTGCAACTGAAGGAGAATAAGCCTGAGATAAAATGTTAAGCTTAAAGGAAAGCCCCCACTTTTTCCCAAGGAAATGAGAAATCAGCATTTTGTAGAAATGAAAATTATAGCTATAAAATCTGCTTTGGGGAAAAGTAAAATGTGTCGGTAAACATTCATAAATGCTTATTTGATAATTTCTCTTTATCTTAGGTATGAATGTGTACAAATACTTACGTTCCTTTATTTTTCCAAATCTCACTCTGTTTCCCTGCTTGCTGAAGCTGACAGGTCCTCCATACCAATCATTCTTAGTGAACACCTCTCCCTTCCCAGGATTGTCCAAGCAATTGAGTTTACATTATATTTGGTGGTAGACTTCTGATCTCAGTCAGTCATGCGCCCTGCTGAGAGGCCCAGGCTCAAATGGAGCATTCAAACACTAGATACCCAGCTCCCTGCCTGGCAATCTTGGGAATCAAGAACATTTGTCAGAGCCCCAGCTTTAAGCACCAGCCTTCATCCTTCACTTTTCTCCGCACTTGTACTGAAATCCTTTCTTTGAATCTGGAACATAAAATATTTTGTTCCCCTTTCCTCTGTAAACACACATGCTCAAGCTATAGAAATATATTACTGTCTTTTCTTTGCCAGATTATAGGGGTTTAAAAATATGAGGTTTTAAAATAAAGAAGTCTGTTTTTCCCTGGTAACTTAACAGCACATACACACATACACACACACACACACGAAACACAAGGTCATTCTTTTCCTTGTAAGTTCAGCCTCTGACCTATTTTAACAATCTACGTTTCTAATGAATTATCTGAGCATCATCTTATAAGAATGGAAATTTAAGATGACTCAAGAGTTTAAAAATCTGACACTGAACTTTTGTAGTCCTCATCTTGTTTGTTGGTTTGTTAAATTGCAATTGTCAAAGACTATCCGCATGGCTCCTCAGGAGGTTGATTTCACTTTTCTTCTATGCAAAGTTGTACATGGGCTGAAGTGATTCTGAGTTTAGGATGACAGCAGAGAGGGGAAAACCATGTCAAGTCTAATGGCAAAATAATCTGTGTCTCTTTTTTACTAAAAGTACTTAGGAAAGCCACTCTAGGAAATTGTTGGCCCTTTCTGGATTATACTGGGTACCTTTTGTTTATAACTAGGGTGATGAAAAGATTGAAAAGAGGAAGGATATAAAAAGGTAGAGTCAGTTATACTCAATCTGCAGCTTTCAAGGAGAAAGTGTTGTTTTCATATTGAATAAATTTTTCTACCATAACACAAAATTTATATATAGATTATTCTCCTTCTACTGCCTCTTCAGGAAAGATGGTGGTAGAAGGGGTAACCTGAACGAAATGTCTGCTTTTTAGGGGAATAAGATGCAAAATGTGGTTCCCTACAAGAAGGGATCCCACAAGAAGGACATAGCTGCAATTTCTGCCATGTGCTACAACTTTGGGCCAGAGACACTCTCATCAATGTCTAAGCCAGAGCAACAACTGCCAATGAACAGTGCCAAACTCCAGCCAGGACAGAGAATTTGAATGGTGTATCTGGACCCCTGGCCTTATTGTCTGGTTAACTTGTCCATCTTTCCTGTCCAATTCATTAACCTTTTAGTAACATAGAATCACATTTTACTTGACTGAATTAATTGGATTGGAACTGGTATGAATCTTAGTAGGCAAGGCAACATAATTTCTATTTTAAACTCACATTTATCAGAGCAGCAGAAAATAGTACTGATCAAATTAAAACTTTCCTTTTGTACTGGATTGTGCCTAAGAGGCTTATCTTTTTCTAAGGCAAGGTATGTGAGGGAAAGGCAGAAAACATGAGCTATAATCCTTGAGATGTCTATCAATCCAAATGATCATCAATCACTGACCTCAAGGTCACCTTTGTCTTTCTGTCGGTCCCTGTGGGTCTGAAAAATCTTCTCAACTATGACCATAATGCAGATGGTAGCCTATCTACAGATGGACCTACAGATTTACAGTTTATCTAAGAACTGGCACCTGTGTCACCCTCAATGGGCCTTACAGCTACTTACTGTATAAAGGCAATCAACTCTCTGAATTCTGCTTGGGGAATAATAGCACACGACCTTACTCTCTAGATCAAGTCTCCTTCCAAGTACTCCAATGTAGGAAAGTCTGTTTTCTGGTTGCCACAGAGATCCTGCTTTCTTTCATAGATAAAATCTGGTTCCCAATGGAACTCCAATGCTGTACTTTTTTTTTTTTTTAATGGCTCAAAGTTCTAGTTCTGTCATGAACATAAGCTTATCTCAAAATCAGTCACGAAATGTAGAGTGGCTTAATTTTAGATCCTGTTGGTCAGGTTTGTCTGTGTCCTTCAACATTGCAGGCAAGCATGTTTATATAAACTACAGCTCCAGGCAGTAGCCATAACTTTTTTTTTTTTTTTTGCCATAACTTTCTATTGACCATATTTCATAGGCTTGTGAGCCCCACACCTGCCCCAGGTTTCATGCAATTAACTTGACTCTAGTCTACTGCCATGCACACTGAACTTCAAATTCCAATACTCTGCAGGAAGCAAATCCTAGCTGCATCCAGACCCAGAGCCCAGCAGGCCCTGGCTCTAGTCCCTGATTACTAACTTACCACTGTGATTTTTTATTCCCTTTCTGGTCCATGGAGATATTTTGCTTGTTTTGAGTTTACCATACCTTAATTATTTTCTTGTTTAAAAAAAAAAATTCTTTCTTTGTTGTATTTAGAGCTGATGGAGAAGTTCAAGACTAAGTTCAAATTGTCATCCTGATCCTCAGTCCCAACTTTTTAAGTTTCTGCTTATCTAACTTGTGAGAGTGAATTTGGATGTTGTGCGCATGAAAACCTAAGTAGGTGGGCAAGTCAGCACTCCATGCTCTCCACAGCCCACCTGATGGCCGGGGTTAACTTATTATCTTGCATGAGAAAAGAGCCTCTATCTACCTCATGGCTATTTCTGTATCATTATTATAAATAAATCCTTTTCAAAGTAGTGGCTGTTGCATGTTTTCACTATCTTCTTAACCATCTCAGAAAGAATTATGCATACAACAACACTGAAAAATGGTTTCTTTCAATGGGTTGAATTTACCATTTTATCTCAGATAGAACCTAATTTTAATCTCTGGAATTCAACCTTGACATTGTGCACAGCAAGCCAGGAAAACAAAGAAGCTCAGAAACCTAAATATTAGCAGTATTCTTTCTGAAATTCTGTTAAGTGCAATGCCAGGCTAATCCTAAACTTTGCAAGTTTTGTGACTACTGTACCATTCTGTTTAGCATTTTAATGAAAATTTTAAGACAGCAAAACTCCATCATTTTCTCCTATATTTTGGTCAAAGACATTTGGGATATTAAGAAACATTTGTTAAACTGTGCAGGTCACTGCCTGTATGGACAATATTGTACTATATAACATGTCTTTTTTTTTTCCATTGTGAAGAACTCTTATCTACATTTTAGAATATCTAAATAGTTTTTAAATAAAGGGACGTGTCTGTTTGAGTGAAGAATGTTACAGTTGAGGGACCTAACACTTAGGCTGTCTTTTAACTAGCACAAGCTAAAAATTTATAGAGCCAGCTCTTGAGCCTAAAAGTTCTGACTCCAGATAGATGGCCTTTTCTCCTATACTCTACTTCCACCTATTGTGGCAGTTCATCAGCCAAAGAGGAAGTTTCCAGCCTGCCACTGAGCTGGTAAATGCCATTTAATTAATTATTCATGGGTTCATTCAATTTTTTTTTTTTTTTTTTTTTTTTTTGGTTAAGCTCCTCTTACAGTTTAGTGATAAGTAAAACCATGCAGGGGCAAAATACAGGAACTCAAAAGTTACATGAAGAATTACTTAGTTATAATTTTAGTAAATTATTTAAAACAGAAATGTAGGTTGCATGAGCATGAGAAAAGGGGAAGTTAACTTGCTTTAGGATAAGACTCCTCAAGGAACACTTAGGTTAAGACCTTAATGACAAGTAAGTACCTTGAGGAAACTGAGATTGCTTTGGACATAATGTCTGAATCCTCAATTCAAATGTTGAACCACTAACCCCCAATGTGATGGTATTAGGAGGTGGTGTCTCTGGGAGATGATTAGGCCCTGGGGGTGGAGACTTCACGAATGGGATTAGTGCCTTTATAAAAGAAACCCCAGAGAACTATCTCCTTCTTTCTGCCATGTGAGGCAAGAACATACCAAGAAACTAGCCTTTATCAGACACCAAATCTGCCAGAAACTTGATCTTGGACCGCTCAGCCTCCAGATCTATGAGAATAAATTTCTGTTGTTTATAAGTCAACCAGTCTACAGTATTTTGTTAGGCAGCCCAAACTAAGACAGGGATTTGCTCTTCTCAGAAAGAACAAATAACCTCATACAAGATCCTTACATATGAGGGGAGATCTTTGTATATTAGAAAAGAAAATGAAGTCCTGTGTTAGTGGACTATAATGAGTGAGGGGATAGGCTATGCTCATAGATGAAGCAAACCTCGGCTCCACATACAACTTCCAAAGAACATTCTCTTTATTGCTCCATGATGTAGATCTGCTTCCTAGTACCCAGGAACAGTGATTACTCAGAATAGCTATTTCCCCTCAGTACAGAGGGATTTTAAATTTCATATATAATTCACATCTTGCAAACATTCCTATGTGAATGTCTATTGTGGTACCTAGAGATGGAGAAATGGGAACAGATAAATAACTTCACTGTAGAGTTTTGGAACACGGTATAAGACTTAATTTCCTCTGGATTTCCATAGAGAGAAAATTCAAAAAGAATAAAAATGAAGCTACAGTCCAAAAGAAGTAAGGGGAAAAAAGATACACACACTTTAAATTAGAATGTTTTTAAACTATTCACTTTATAACCTGGCCAAGCACTAAAGTCCCAGCAATTTCCATAATCAGGGATTTGTGCCAGCTGCTGAAGGAGAAATTTTTTTTTCCTGTTTTCTCTTACAGTAAAACTATGGACCTTAGTTTTTTTAAAAAAATATTTTATTTATTTGACAGAGAGAAGTCACAACTAGGCAGAGATGCAGGCAGAGAGAGAGGAGGAAGCAGGCTCCCCATGGAGCAGAGAGCCCGATGTGGGGCTCGATCCCAGGACCCTGGGATCATGACCTGAGCCGAAGGTAGAGGCTTTAACCCACTGAGCCCCCTGGTGCCCCTGGACCTTAGTTTTTAATGCCTCTTTCTCCCTGTTAGTTTCCTCTGTGTTTGGGGGCCAGAACTTTTTTATCCTAATTGTTACTTTTTCTTGATAGTACCTATTCTCTGAAGTCTAAAGTTTATGAATTTTGTAGGTCTAGCATTCATTCTTGTCACTATTAGGAATTCTAGAAAGAGAATTTTCTTTCAAGGGATCACATTCCTTACATATTTCTAACCAGTTATCTTTGCTTTGTTTAGGATTACTTTCCATGAAACAATTATATGTATATATTCATATACCTTTAAACTTTATTCATTATCCTAATTTTACAAAAGAACTATTTATAGCCTAATTATACAAAATTATTAGAGATGCAACTGTCAGCTCAGCAAAGAATACTGTTTGACAAATGATTACATAGTCATCTATTAACTGGATGAGAAAGTGACAAATGCAGGCACCTATTAACAGTACAACTCTATCAGTACCATACATATGAAGAACTTATCCTGAAATAGAAAAATACTAAAATAGTTTATGAGTGAGTGCTGCACACAATACAACCATCTGGCACTTTGGAAAGTGACACAAAGCCAAAGAGAGCTGATACTGCCACTTCAGCATATCACATTCATCTTCACTGGACAATATCAAAGTCCAAGCTAAGGGATAAGAGATTACTTCCCACTGAATGTAAGAAAATACAATCATGCCCACAAAACTCATGAGGATAGACTGACTTTTCCACTGTCGTGGTAACTTCTGTATTTCATGAATGTCTTAGTTAACTCACTATTTTGACATTAACTCTGACCTAGATTTTCCAGTCTCAGGGGTAGTTCTGAACATACCCATTTATAACCATTTCCTAGTCTCTGTCAAAATAACCTAACATTTAGGGGTACCTGGGTGGCTCAGTGGGTTAAAGCCTCTGCCTTCGGCTCAGGTCATGATCTCAGGGTCCTGGGATCGAGCCCCGCATCGGGCTCTCCACTCAGCGGGGAGCCTGCTTCCCTTCCTCTCTCTCTGCCTGCCTCTCTGCCTACTTGTGATCTCTGTCAAATAAAAAAAGTCTTAAAAAAAAATAACCTAACATTTATTGAACACTTACTATATGCTAGATAAGTCTTTCCCAAAGTGTGGTACTTTTACCTCATATAGTATACTATTCGGTTTTAGATAGAACATATCTATACCTTAAAAAAAAAGTATGAATTACTTACTTTAGTGTATATTAGAAAATACAGCTGACATTTTAAATTCAGGATATAATGCTACAGTAAACAAAATCTCAGAGAATAAGGTAAATGAAAACACTAAATAATACTGTAAGTGATGGGCATTTGGCAATGACTGTGATGCTGTATTTTTTCATCAGGAGGGATAGAATGAATGCTTGCCTCACCTTTAATTAGGTTAGAAGCAATATATCCTCAGTGCCTGCTTCATTAATTCAAGAAAGCTTTCTTACAGTTTTTGGTATTTGTTGTGATCCCTTGCTTTGATTTGGTTCTTCAGAGTGTCCCATTAGCAATATGTCAAACCTTCACTGCCTATCTTTAATACTTCTCTTTTTTTTTTCATTTCTTTTTAAATTTTTTACCTCCTAACTATTGTAAGGCATTATGATATAGCATCATAATAGGTGACTCTCAATGATCTCCGTCTCTGGATATTCTCATGCTTTCCTGGAAGGTGGGCTGGATCTAGGGACTTCTAATAAAGGAAATGCACCAAAAACAATAAGATGCCACTTCTGGGATTAGGTTATTAAAAGACTGTGATTTCCACCTTCCTTGCCTTCTTTCCTCTCTCATTTGTTCACTTAGAGAGGCCCACCTACCAAGGGATTAATGTCTCAACAGTAGCCAAAAAAGGATCTGGGACCTGCAATAGGTAACAGGAATAAGCCTGAAAGTGGACTCTCTCCTCCCAAGCCTTGAGATGACTTTGCTCAGGATGACATCTTGGTTTCAGCTTTGTAAGAGACCCCGAGCTAGAGGCATCTAGTAAAACTGCACACAATTTCTGTCTTGCCCATACTGTGAAATACATCTTTTTCTGTTTGAAACTGCTACATTTTGGGCTGACCTACTGTGCATCAGTAGGAAATACAGGCATCAGGATTGTCTTGCGTTTCTTCTACATTTCACTTCTAAAATTTTGTTTCTAGTTCTTTCTCCATGTTCAAGTAGCTCATATTAAAGTTTTTGTAATGATGATTTATATTGTTCTTTCATGTTTCTGTCATTTCCTTAATTCCTTTAGTAATTTTGGATGTTAAAGTTTTAATTTGTTTTTCAGTTATAACTTTAATGCCATCTATAAAAATATTTTGCTCCTTATTCTTTGTGTAATGGACATACATAGACTTTGATCTTGATTTTCACTGAGTGCTCATTTTCTGTAAAATTAGTTTTCATGAACTTTCAAGGTAGCATTCCTAGTTTTGTCGAGCTCTAACTTCTTTTGTTTTCATATAGAGGTAAAAAATATTGCAGCCTACTTTCTGGGCTTTTCCTGACTTTGTTTTCTTCCCATCTGTACCTTTTTCTTTTCTCTATCTCTTTTATCCCCTATCCTGCTCAGTTTTTGTTCTGGTTCCAGAGTTTCTTCTTGGTGTAAGCCCATGTCCTAGAAAAAAGCCCTGGTTGGTCGGTTTTGAGAGTTTACAGACCGTATACTGGTCTAGGCATCTTCGGTCCTTACTGATGTCCTATGTACTCATGCACTATCAGCGTAGGGGAAAAAACTTGAATTTCATGACCATTCTCAAATTAAGCCACCAACCTTTCCAGTAAACTCCTCTTGGTTATTTTCAGGGTTCTCCTGTTTGCAGTCTGTAACACTCCACATGGTACTCCTCTACTTTCTGATACCAAATAAATTGTGTAACTTTTGTGGGTTTTTCCTTACCGCCTGTGTTTTGAGGGTTATGGTGATAACTTGTACCTACATTTGTTGTGTCAGTGGCTTTTTGATTTCTGCTAAATAGCTTCCTTTTATGTTTCTATGTGGGATTCCAAGAAATTAAAAATCTCTGTCTCGATATCACAGTCATTGTTCCAAAGTCTGTACAGATTGTGCATCCAAACCCCATCTGTTATCTCTCTTTATGATCAAGAACATGCATTGCAAGAGGATAGGTGAAGTATAGGATAAAGTGGAAGGAAGATAAGTTTGTTACAGTGAGGAAATACATCTTATTTTTTAAGTCCCATAAAATATGATATCTAACAATTGATACAAATTAGCTGTAAGATCCCTCTTCTCTTGGCTCCTCTGATTAAATTCCCAATGGCCTACCTATTGCTCAGTGAACATGCTCTATCTTCCAAATGAGTCTGTTGAGAATAGAAAGTTAATTTGTTTAGGCACACAGATTTTAAGAATGTCTTGGAAGGGGGGAAAAAAAAGTATATTAGCATTTTTTTTTTAATTGAAGAGAATGGACTGCTTAGTCCCTTACAGGAAAATCAGGATTTCCACATGCTTTTATTATAATAGGTGGAACAGCACTAAAAGCAGAAATTACCATTTCAGAAATTAAAAAATATATAATAAAAAGGAAAACTGGAATCCCTAGTTGTTTTTTTTCCCTGATCCCTTTATTCCTTGTTATGAGATTATTTAAAAGAGTTAGCAATGTTATCCAACAAATATTTAGCTGTTACACCGCATTTCCTTAGGTACTCTTTCTTTTGTGATAATGTGGCAGAGAATGGATACAGCATTCAATTACCAAAGTCAAAATGCATGATTGAGTGCCCCTCTAGGCAGCTGTCATGCCCCTGGAAGAGACCTGCTTTCTAACGAATTTTTTCTCTCTCTGTATTTTTGAGCCACTGCTCAGAATAGGAAACATATTTGTGAATCCTGTAAGAACTGGCAGGAATGAGAAGGAGAGAATGTGTGGCAACAAAATGGAATAAGCTTGTTTTAAAGCCAGGTCTGCTCTTTTAATTGTACAAAAAATAAATAAATAAAATAAGACTACAAGCAACACAATGCATTATAATCTAGCTAACTGCATTTTCATCTAACATGTTCCCTAACAATCACATCTATGTTACAAACAACTTTAATTTCAAAATTAGTGGGCTTGAAAGCAAGTCAAGTGTGTTTTAAATACATGTCTTACATATATATATGTGCACATAGTACACTCTTATGTTATTATATGTCCACATAGTATATATTTTTCAAGCTTGAAAAAGGCCAAAGAGAAGAAATGAAACAGTGAACCCATTAGAACACATTTGATATTCAGCTGCTGAGAAATCTGCTTTGATATCTTTAAAGGAAATAAAAAATAATAAAAATTTTTAAAATATAAGTTATAAAATAATAAAAAATATTAAACCTAGTTTCCATTTGAGCAACTGTCATTTCACAAATTTTGAGGAAAAACTGATATCTATAAAGATATTATAGAATTTTATTTTTATGTTTATTTTTTATTGGACTCAGGAAATGGACAAGAGAATCACAATACTATGTAATTGAACAACTTCTGCCGGTAGAAACATATTTAAATCCCTAAGGTTTTACTACGAAATCAAGCAAAAAAAAAAAAAAAAGATTAAGTATTATCCAATGTCAGTATTAATGATCTCTTTACTTTATAATCCCTGTACTTGCAAAATTAATAACAATAGCTTAAAAAATAGAGAGCCTGCTCATAACTAAAGTGAGGAGTAGAAAATTTTATCCAAAGATAAAATGCAAATAGGCATTGCAATATATTGACAATTTTGAAAATTCATATTTGGTCTTCAGATATATAAAATATCTGATGTTTCTATTTTTGACAGACATTTTGATTTATAAAGGCTTCCATGTCAAACATGCACATACATGCACAGAAATGCTGCTGTACAATGGTAAGTGCTCATTAAATATTTGTGAAATTATCTAAATTATAGCATCTATATTCTTGAAGAGATATTTATAATCCAATAAAATACTTTTAAGTCCTTGCAGTGACAAACTTGTATAAAGAAACAAATGTTATACATGTTATCCATAAAAGTCAAGACATAGAAACAACCTAAATGCCCATCAATGGATGATAAGGTAAACATAGTACGTATACACAACTGACTATTTCAGTCCTGAAACACAAGGAAATCCTGCCATCCTATGCCACAACATAGATGAACCTAGCAATGTTATTCAACAAATATTTAGCTGTTACCAATGCATTTCCTTTACATTATGTTGAATGAAATAAGTCAGACACAGAAAAACAAATACTACATGATACCACTTATATGAGAAATCTAAAATAGACTCATAGGAACAAAGAGTAGAATGGTGCTTGTTCCAGGATAGGGGTAGGAGAAAATAGGGAGATATTAATCAAAGGATACAAAGTTCCAATTATACAAAATATATTGTGTCCTAGAGGTCTACTGTACAGCATAGAGCCTAAAGTTAACAATATTGTATTGTATATTGAAAAAGTTAACAAGAAGTGAGATTATATGCTAAGTTTTCTTATCATAAATTGGAGAGGATAGGAGGAAATTTTTGGAGGTGATGAACACGTTTATGGAATAGATTATAGTCCTATTTTATAGGTGCATACTTATTTCCAAACTCATTAAGTTGTATATATTAAACATGTATAGCTTTTATATGTCAACCACATCTCAATAAAGTGGTTTAACAAATACTGTACAAGAAAAATATTTACCCATGACTGACCAGTTATAAAATTAGTCTCTATTTACATACTTAACAATAAATTCTATTTCCCATATTATGGCACCATTTCTGTTGGTTAAGACCCTTCTACATTTAATAATGCAGAGAAAAAGTAGTTCAAATTAATTTCAAAGAAAAATATAAAATCTTACAAAGATGTAGTATTTTATGAAATCTTGAAGTAGGATGTTGGATGTGATAATTGAGTTTCTGGAATCACAGATATCATGAAAAATTCAGATCAGATAGAACTCTATCATTTAAGAATTGAAGAAAGACGGAAGTCTGGGTGGCTCAGTTAGTTAAGCAGCTGCCTTCTGCTCAGGTCATTGTCCCAGAGTCCTGGGATTGAGTCCCACATCGGGCTCCTTGCTAAGCGGGGAGCCTGCTTCTCCCTCTGCCTCTGCCTTCCACTCTGTCTGCCTGTGCTCACTCTCTCTCTCTCTGACAAATAAATAAATAAAATCTTAAAAAAAAAAAAAGAACTGAAGAAAGAATCCACATGGATGATTACATTGCAGGTGATTCAAAAGTAAAATAATTTTAATATCAAAAATAAATCTTTGTATATTTTAATAAATTCTTAAAATCATGCTATGAAAGTAAAAAAAAGAACATTTATGTTTCCTTATTTATATTTCCTTATTTTTCCTTTTCCTAAAAAAAGTCCACTGTTTCATTTAGAATCTAACATTTATTAAGTAAAAAATGAGACTCATTTTCACCATTCTTATTTATTTTTATTTATTTATTTTTTAAGATTTTATTTATCTATTTGACAGACAGAGATCACAAGTAGGCAGAGTCAGGCAGAGAGAGAGGAGGAAGCAGGCCCCCTGCTGCGCAGAGAGCCTGATGCAGGGCTCTCAATCCCAGGACCCTGAGACCATGATCTGAGCTGAAGGCAGAGGCTTTAACCCACTGAGACACCCAGGCGCCCCTCACCATTCTTTTTTAATATAGTACCAGAAGTCCGAGCCAGAGCAATCACAACAATAAATAAACAGCATCAGAATTAGAAAGGAAGAAGAAAAATTGTCTCTATTTGCATATGACATGATTTTATATATAGAAAATCCTAAAGACTCCACCAAAAATGGTGAGATCAAATCAACAAAATCATTAAAGCCACAGGATACAATCTTAGAAAACAGAAATCAGTGTGTTTTTATGCATTAACAATGAATTATCTGAAAAACAATAAAAATTATCCTATTTGCAATAGCAACAAACAATAAAATACTTAGGAATAAATTTAACCAAAGAGGTGAAAGATCTCTATGTTGAAGACTACAAAACGATGAAAGAAACTGAAGGCACAAATAAATGTAAAACTATTCCTTATCCATAGGTTGGAAGAATTAATTTTGTTAAAATGTCCATACTATCCAAAGTTATCTATAGATTCTATGTAATCTCCATCAAGATTCCAACAGCATTTTTTACAGAAGTCAAACAAACAATCCTACAATCCTACATATCCCTCCATATGGAGGGATAACCACAAAAGACCTTGAATAGCCAAGGCAATTATGAGAAGAAAACAAAGCAAGAGTCATCACACTTCCTGATTTCAAGTTACATTATAAAGCTATGGTAATTAAAACTGTATGCAAGTGGCATAAAAACAGACAAACCAGTGGATAAGAATCAAGAGCTCAAAAATAAACCCAAGTGTATATATTCAACTAATAACGTTATTTAGTAATGTTTACACTTATTTGTTAAAGAAAAAAAATCTTATTTTTTTTTCAAATTTATTAAACTATACTGGGTTCTGTTTTAACAGAATCATTGAAGGAAGTCCTTTCCTACAAACTGTCCTCATTTTTTTTTTCTTTTTTTGGTCCTCAAATATTTCTACAGTGCCCCTTGGGAGGCCACTCTTTCTTGGTTTCCATTTCATGGTTGTATAAAAGAAGGGATTATACCAGATAATATCTAATTTTCCTTTTGAGTCTAGATGTTAATTAAAAACATCCTGCCAAAAAAAAAAAAAAATCCTGCCAATTAATCTCATTATGTTTCTTTTCACATATGTTCTTTCTACACATTTCTACAGCTGCCCATTTTGTTCCTTCTTGGACCATACTACTCCACACCTTTTTTTTTTTCATACCTTATTTTAACAGTCATTGCAGTAAGATCTATTCAGCCAATTTGGATAACAAGAAATAAGCATATACTACATACACTAAGTAATGTTTCCTTTAATTAATGATTATCAAATAATTTTGATTGCTGTTGTACAAAGACATAAGAACTGGTGTAAGCTATAAAAATGTTCAAAGAAGCAGTTTATTATAATGGTTGAGGGCACGAGTTTTGGAGTTAAACAGTCTTCAGATTCAGTCCAGTTAAATGCTAATTAAATGCATGTTTTGGGGCCAGTTAAACCTAAGTCCTATTTTTCTTAACTGAAAAAGTGAAATAAAATCGTACTAATTAATATAAGATACTGCTTATGAGGTATACGCAGTGACTGCTCAGAATATAGAAATCACTCTATAAATAATAGCTATTGTGAGTTTCATGAGAAAATTGTGACTATGGTGTATTTTCCTTCTTTTTCAGTTCATATATAATATAGTTGTAAGTGGATTGTTTCTTGCAAATGGGTACCAAACCAAACTGAGTCCCATTGATTTGAACATCACAAGATTATATTTGAAATATGAAATATGAAATATTTAAAAAATATACCAATATGTGTGTATATCTTCAAATTAAGTGAAAACCATTGCATTACAATTTCAGTAATATGAATCAATCATTTGTAATTATTTTTAAATACATTTTCAAAATATTTTATATGAGTTTGAAATTAACTGTTTTCTAATTGCTGAAAATATCTCAAAGTTCTCTGATAGCTTTCTAAGACTTTAATTAAGCTTTTCTCTGACAATTTTCAGGTGGAAAAGGTTTAGCAAGTAGTCAATTGATCCACATGAATAGTATATATCAGTGTAATGAACCCGGGTGATACTCAAAATAGTTTATAGGGTACCTGGATGTCTCAATAGGTTAAGTGTCTGCTTTGGGCTCAAGTCATGATTCCAGGGTCCTGGGATTGAGTTTCACACTGGGTTTCCTAGTCAGCAGGGAACCTGCTTCTCCCTCTCCCTCCACCCCCAACTTGTGCTTGCTCTCACTAGTGATCTCTCTCTCTCTCTCTAATAAATAAATAAAATCTTTAAAACAAAAACAAAACGAAAATACTTGTCAATACAGATTCCTAGCAGCCAGTTATTAGCAACAATATGTTTGTATCAATGCATACCAACTGGAAATCCTTAAATATTACAGATATAAATTTTCTCATCTCTCATTGTCACTCACCACTCATACTACTCACCAGTTGTATCACAAGCCAGTTTTTGTTTTTGTTTTGTTTGTTTGTTTGTTTTTTTAATTTATTTATTTTTTCAGCGTAACAGTATTCATTGTTTTTGCACAAATGTTTGTTTGTTTTTTTTTAAGGTTGGAAGTTGTATATACTTAACAGCCTCCCTTACCTCATACTATATTTGGAGCTAAGACAGATATCCTGGGGTGCCAGGGTGACTCGGTCAGTTAAGCCTCTGACTCTTGATTTCAGCTTGGGCCATGATCTCATGGTCATGAGATCCAGCCCTGTATCAGGCTCTGTGCTCAGCACTGAGTCTGCTTGAAATTATCTCACTCTGCCCCTACTCCCATCACCCGTCTCAAAAATAAAATAAAGACAAATAGATGGCCCATCCACTCAAACCTATATTATGTTAAGACTAGTAAATTATGCAGGGTCCTTTCAGAAAATAGCATAATCACATTTATAAAAAAAAGTATAAGGGATAATGAAGAACCATGAAACTAGTAATTGTAGAGCAGCTACAACTTCTGGGCCTGAAGAAATTGAGGACAAGCAGTACCCAGCTTCAGGGTGGACCATTTTATAGGAGGGCCATCTTCAGAGGGGCAGGGACATTTCATGGAAAAAATAGCCTGGAGCAACCTCCTAGGGAAGGATCCAGGGGACATGAAATCCTACCTTTTCCCTCTCTTCTTCATATCTCTTTCCGTGTCTTCTTATTGGGTGAACACTGTACGAACCCAGAAATCAAGGGGGCTTAGTCTCTCCCACAGCATCCATAAAGTTCAGACCCTTAAAGAAAATACAGAATGGGGGTCATTGGAGAATAGATCTGGAGGGACAGAAAGCAGGCACTTAATAACAACTAGTTTGTTTTTTTCTTTCTTATTTTCCTAACAAATATTTAACACTGAGACCCAACGGAACAAAAGATGGTGTTCACCCAGGTTGTACTCTGGTTTAAACCCTAACAAAAGGGCCAATCTCTACGAATGGAATTAAAAATGATACCATCTGTCATCAGACTCTGCTGCAGGAATTTTTCCCTTAGAAGAGTTAAATTTCTACTGTTCTTAATATTTAAACATTTACATCATATATTAATCTAGGCTTCAGACTGATACTGGAAGAGTGAAAAACTTAGATCTTCCAACCTACTACAAAGATGTATTTTCCTTAAATCAGTAAGAGCTACTGCACACTTTGAATTGAGAAGGCACATTCAGTGCTCACATGAGTAATTGGCTCTGATGTTACCAAGCTGAGTGCTCTTATGAATTTTAATAAAATATTATTCATTCCAAATGAGAGTAATCACTTTGCTGACATTTATTATTTAATGTCAGTCACTGACTCCATACTTTGCCCTGTAGGGAAACAGCTATGAATTGCAGAAATAGTCCACTAGAAAAAAAAAAGTTCCAAGATACAAATAGGGGAGTTAATGGGGCAGGAAAAATTTCCAGTACTCTGTGAACACAGTAACCATCTCTCAAGAATACTGGTAGCTAAATATTTTTTAGGAGGCCAGGCACAGGTGGGCTAGGACAAAGTTGTTTATCAGGGAGGAAGATAAAGGAAATACACCTGGAATTTCCCAAATAAAAAGAATCCACTCCCTCTGAGGTCCATGGAGTGCAGGAGTGATGGTACTAAAGACAGTATAAGAATGAATAGGAAAATCTAGAAATTAGTTAAAGGAATGGGGTGTTACAGGACCATTCTGCTTGTGGTGAATAAAAGTGTATTTTATAATGATAACCAGAAAATTCTCCACAGGATCCAAAAATCCCACAGTAAAATCATATGAGAATAACATCGCTGGATCTCATGCAACAATTGGTGTGAGGAAGGCCAGGGATCAGACTAAAACATTAAGGAACCGTATTGATGTTCCGCTGTGAGGAAGATCTTTCTGCACCTGCTGCTCCAATATACCAATACTATCATTTTCTTTAAAGCAGTATGCATTTTATTTCCTTATTAACTACCTGATTCTAGAAAATCCACGCCAGAAAGTTTGGGAAATGAGAAAAGGACTTCATGTCAAATACTGCATATTTGATTAAACTTCTACTACCAAAATGAAATGAGCTGTATTACGTGTTATGCCTCAAACTCTGAACCCTTCTTAGAGAACCTAAGAGATTCGTCATTCATCCAGTGACATCATTCTGAATGGGGATTTTTCTCTCAGAAGGGATAGCTTTATTGAAAAGCCTCTTAGGCCACAGGTGATCAAATATTCAAGAATTACCCAGAAAGGCCAAAATCCCCCTTGAGCCCTCCCAAGGGCTCAAAGCCTTCATTTTCCTCCTGTCTATTCAACTTTGAAAAATGATCAAGTGAATGGAATCTACTAGGGTAAGACATAGACGAATCCTGTCTTCTTGATCTTATGAAAACTATAAAAAAGCAAAGAATTCTGTAAAAGAAAAACAGAAACATCTGCTTTCAACAACATGAACCTTTCTAAAAATTTACATCAGGAGGGGCTTAGTACTGAAACTTTAATTACTAGAAGGTACTATTTACAGGATCCTGATTTACAGGATCAACTTCTGACAAAGAAATCTTGTGTAATCGAGTAAAAAAATAATAATAATAGAAAGAAATCTTCTGTAATCTAGTAACTATGTAAACATTCTCCATGTCTAAATCCTGACTGCAACCACAAGAGGAAACAGGAGTCCTGTCAGAAAGCAATCCGAGGGGTCTAGACATCCATTCCAATGAAAGCCCAAATAGAAGCTAAATATTTAGCATCAGCTTCAAAGGACAAATAGGAAATGCAGTAATGTTGTTGCTGCACCAACTGTGGGTATAGGGAGCAAACTAAAATCTCTACTCGTTTGAGTAAAAGTGATTTTTTTAAAGCATCAATCAAAATCTTCCTAAATTTTCAAGACCTGCACAACAAGAAATAATAAAAGCTTGCTAAATCACAATTAACACTTTCAGTGACTGACTTATCCAAACTTATGTTTTTAATTAGCAATAATCGCGCCTCGGATAAACCTCATTGGCTATGATACTGCCACTGCGCAAAGCTAAAACTTATGTTTTTAGATTTCATTGTCACCAAGATTTCCCTGGAGCGGGCAGAGACAAAACCTATCCTTATAGCCAGGTAGAATTCCTGCACCTAAAGGTACCTTAGTGGGTATCTAGTGTTACTGGTTCTCGTGCTTCACTATGCATCAGAATCAATTTAGGAGATTAAAAGAAATGACACCCTGGCTCCACTCCTGGAGGTTGTGGTTCAGTTGCTTTGGGATGAGGCTGGTCATTGGTATTATTTTTTATATTCCCGAGATAATTTGATTGCACAATGAGGGCTGATAACCACTGGTCTAGTTGAACCTGAGTCACCCACTTCGTAAGTAAGAGAGGGACTAGAGAAGTGATGTGATCCACACAAAATGTCCATGAGTCAGTAGAAAGGATGCCAGATTTATGGTCAGAGATATGGGTTAGAATCATGGCTCTCTTACTGAATAATAATGTGAAATTGAGCAAATCACATTGAGTCTCAGTTTCAGGATACTCATAAGGAAAAATGGAAAAGAAAATGCATGCTTGACTTATTTCACAGTGTTGCTGAGAGGATTATCATAAAATTAAGCAACATAAACTATGTAAAATTACTTTGTAAAATGTAAAGTACTACAGACTTTTAGGGATTGCTGCTATGTGTAGCAGAGGCAAGACTAGAAGTTTCTGCTATCTTCTAGTTCTGTAATTTATCAAACCATTCTCTTTTTATATCAGTGGCTGCATTAAACTACTACTTATCAGACATTATGTAAATCAGCACATAGTATTAACTAACTTATCCCCATGCAGTGGAAATTAATTTTCATAATCATGACCTAGATGTTCCACGAGTTCACTATTCAAAGTATGGTTGGTCCAAGAACCAAAAGCATTTTGGTATCACCAGATAGCTTACTAGAAATGCAAATCTCATGCTTCACCTCCGACCTGCAGACTCTCCATCTTCAGCTTAATAAGATCTCCAGGTGATCTGAGGCACATTAAAATTTGAAAACTACTGTTTTACAAGATCTCAAAATGTCTTTGGCATAATGAAACTAGGTTCAGTGCTGTTGGAGTGATTCCTTTTCCATTTTAATTCCTCAAAAATTAGAAAAGCAGGTAATATATATGTGTGTACAAAGAAGCATGATTTTATTTGAAACTACTGGATTAAGCAAATGTCCCTTTTCTCTGTTTAAGCCAAATAAAGCATTTATTACATTAATTCAATCAAACTCTCCTTAGATTTCTCTTTATAATAATCAATTCTTAGTAGCAATTTAGATTCATTTGATAATCACTATTAGGTCCTGTGGAGGCTTAGGGATTCAACATTATCATTTTAGATGAGATTTTGTGAATAGAAGTGATTAGACTCTATATGATCAAAATCCCTCATTGACTAATACTTGCCTTTCTCCCATTCTCCAAAGCCACAGGCTCACTTTATCCAGCCCAGGTTGAAACTAATTTGTGATTCTAAGGGGTGACCAAAGCATGCAGCTTATTATTTGGATTACATTTCCTTAGGGAAGATGTGTTCTTGGTGATTTTAATTCAATCACAATATTGCAATTTGGAAGGATTTAAAGGAGGAGAATATGGTCTCATTATTTGGACTTTAAAAAACAAAAGGAAAGAAAAGAAGTAAGGAGTTTTGTCTTTTTTTTTTTTCTTCAAGGATGCTATGTTCCAGTTAATTACCCTGTCTTAAGTCATTCCCTAGACTCTGCACAAATTAGGAATATCTGAATAGAAATTAAATAAGGTGAAATCTTAACAAACGGCAGTTACAATGGTTACTCAGTCATCATACAGACTCTGCATGCTGAGTGACTGAAAATTTTCCTGCAAACCCAGATTTCCCTCCACATCTAATTGGGTATAAATTGGTGCCTATTTATAGTCGACCTATGAATAGACATCAGTCCAAAAGTGTCACGGACTTGAGGTATATTGCAAGAGGCTTATGATGAATTTGTTTCCACAGGAGGTAATGATTCTTGAAAAGTGTGGCCACAAAACGTGAACAGCGCAACAAGATGTGGCAGGAAAGATGTTTCCTAGAACATCTTTTAAACCTTTTGGGAAATGAACCAGCAGCAAGGAAATTCAAAATGATCCACAAGGCTTTGGCAGAGGAAGAGGAATAGAAGCTCCCACTTTGTGCAACTGTCAATTTCACTTTGAAAAGTCTAAGGAGAGAGAGAGAGAATCTAAGGCAGACAAGGTAAAAGCTTGTTCAGGAGGATGAATTTGTTTGAATAAATTTCACCCTCCACTTCCACCCCAAGGAAAATACCGATTGTCAGCTATTAAACATGGGAAAATAGTCAATATTTCTGGCATAGTTCTCTACACCAGAATTAAATAATGCAAAATGCACAGCCTTAGTGCTAGAGGTGACATAAACCAGCTTTGAATAGAGCCAGGCCTGTTTTACATTAAGTCATGTAAGTCTGCATCCTGTCCTATGTCCTTTTCAATTAATACTATGTGGAGCTAAATTTTTTTCCACTTTCTGGAGAAGTAGTTCATGCTAAGGCAACAAGAAACGCTCATTGGAACATTCACCAATATTGTCACTTCATGTTCTGTCTGAATCTTTCAGTAGCAATATTTCTCCCTGTGCTTCCCCATCCCTGTTTCAATCATTAGGACTCATCTCTGTCAGGGATTTAGAAACATCCTGTACAAACACATTCTTTATGGCTATGAGTGTGTTCCTCCTCAGTTTATGGACAAAGATGATCTATCGAATGTAGTGCTTGGGGTTGACAGAATGGACATTTACCATTGACAATAAAAAAACTCTAAAATGCTCAGAAGTTTCCCTGAAGTTGGAAAAGTTCCTACAAATTTTCACTTGTCAGTAAATACTCTGTATTATGGGTCACTTAAGAGGTTCTAGGTACAGTTCCACTTTAACTAGTAGGCTCCACAGACCATAAAAACAGCTAAGTATTTCAGCTTCAGGCAAACTATAACAGAAAAAGAATCAAAAAGGTTTCCATTCCCATTCCTTGTTCTGGCACTTAGTTACAAAATATCCTCAGATCCTTTAATATTCTCACTTAAAGGGGTACCTGGGTGGTCCAATTGGTTAAGCATCAGACTCTTGATTTCTGCTCAGTTCATGATCTCAGGGTCGTGAGATAGAGTCCTGTGTTGGGCTATCCGCTCATCATGGAGTTTGCTTGAGAGTCTCTCTTGCCCCTCACCCTGCTCATGCCCTCTCTCTCTTAATGGATAAATAAAATCTTAAAAAATAATAATATCTTCACTAAAAAAAATCTCCACTGTGGTGTGTGATTGCAATAAGAAAATGAAACAATATAACACATCTAGAATAGTGTCCAGCACACAATAAATTTTTCAATAAATGTCATTTTTAATTTTCTTATTTAAAAAAGTAGTTCATAGTATTTACAAGATGATAGAGAGATGTAAGTTACATACAAATAAACACAACATAAAGGTAGGCTATAAATACAGAGTAAAGGACACATGGGAATGCCCATATGCTATCTGTGATTGATAACCCTGATCCCATCGAAGTTGATTTGAGGTTCTAAGTCGATTTTCAATATACCAAGTATTGTTGAAAAGTGGAGTGTCGCCCAAACCCAAGCTATGTGTCCAGATTTGTTCTAGAACTTCTGTCTGTCAATTCATATGTCTAGCATCTCATACACTTTGGAACTATAAAAGCTGTTGCTCTTGGAGAATAAAATTAAATTTTGATCTGGAAATTTTTAAATCAGTCACACATTCATCCCATGACTAGCCAACATCTTGTGGGACATATGGATATAACAATACCTCAGCTCCTTTGAAGCACTGCATACTCAAACACACCATATGCCAGCACAATGTAGCACGTATATCTTCTGAAACTCTGATATTCTGCCTGTAGGTATCAAGAGAGCCATACCAGTGGCCCAAATAAATACTAAAATACTGCTAGACACTTGGGAAAGAGTTAGCTACTGCCCCGAGACTTTAAATGGCCCACCTGTTCCACAGCATTCCCAAGAAAATGCTACATATATCCATGATCCAGCAACTGGAACTCATTTGTACTTCTAAGCTCCTGTCCTGGTACTAGTGCTAGAGTCCATTTTCATTGATTAGTGTCTGTGTTGTATTTGTTATTAAATAGTTGTGTCACTTACTCGTCTGTGTCTAGGTCTTTGTCCATACTTCTCTTCAATATAGAACAGAACAGCACCAGTAGCTTATTTCCTGCCACAAGTGCTTTGATTTCTGCTCCCATTCCTTCTGCCATTCCACTGATCCTTGACAAACATGGTATTGATAGAGTCTGAGAATAAATCTCATCCTTTCAATCCTCAATTTCATCTCCTTTTAAGTCTCTTTGGACCCTTCTTTCCTCATATAGGAAGAGTTCTCTGCTTTCTGCCTTGGTCTCTATTAATATCTCTGACTTTTTTCCATTCACCTGGATTCTGACTTATTTATTCTATTTTTCCCATCCTTCAAAGGCGATAATTAATCCAGTCACTCCAGAATGCTCCCAGCTTTTGAGAACTGAAATTTGGATTTGCTCTATAACTCTATTAAATTTCTGTGACTCTTGAAACCTACACTTCCCTCTTATGCTTTCTATTTCACTGGTTTTTAAATAACTGTAACTCAACAAAATGTAACCTCCTCAAATTGCTTGTATTTATTATAGAATTATTCAACTTTAAAAATTAAATATGAAATTATTCAATTTATACAAACTAAACTTTCCTATTAATAAATAAACCATTTATTTATTCTCCCAGGGTGTGGAAAAAGGCCATAGGACCTTGACACAGTCTCTGAATTGGTCCATTAAATATTGTGTAAGAAGGATGACCTCTCTTCTTCCCCAGTGATTACACAGCCTCTGCAGATCAATTTGGTATGAGGCTTCTTATCAGAGCAATGTCCAGAGCCTTCAACAAGAGACTTCAAGTTTTAGAAAAGCAGAAGGACCTCATGTATCCTATAGTAGGAGTAAGTAATATTGAACTATGGAAGCATAGAGATCTTAAGCCCTTTTGTGATGAACTGCATTCCTTTGTTTTCACACTTGTTATGATTTTATATGCAAAGTAACTAATCTTAATTTATTGATTCTAAATATGGCCAGCAAATATGTTAGCATAACAATTCCTCCCATCTGGCACTGGTTTTCTGAATATACAAGTTAGGGACTTCATATGTCCATGTTGATATAGTGCTATAGCTAAAACTGAGGTAGAGTAATTCTAATTAATCACTTAATCCTTCTAGTTCTCCCCATTTGGCTAACTCGCTAGCCTGGTCTACCTCAATCTCAACAATTAGTATGTCATTAAGTGATGCCAAAGGAAATCACGCCTACTGATTTGGGTGGTAGTCAAAAAGTGTTGTAATTTGAGCTATAATAGCTCTTTTCTGGTTTTGCAATTTACGTCATAAGACAAATTATCTTTCCGTACATTTAGGCACAGAAAGAATAAAATAAACATCATTTATAAAATGTTGAGTGAATTATTTTTCTTTCAATCCCTAAACATCACCGAAAAACTGGCTGGTAAACTTGTTTTTAATTTTTTTCTTTAAATTCCATTTAGTGAACATACACTGTATTACTAGTTTCAGGGGTAGAATTTAGTGATTTCTCAGTTACATTCAACATCCAGTGTTCATTACATCAAGTGCCCTCCTTAATGCCGATCACCCAGTTACCCCATTCTCCCTACTACCTCTCCTCCAGCAAACTCTCTGTTTCCTACAGTTAAGTATCTCTTATGGTTTGCCTCCCTCTCTGTTTTTATCTGATTTTATTTTTCTTTCCTTTCCTCTATGTTCATCTGCTTGTTTCTTAAATTCCACATGAGTGAAATCATATGGTATTTGTCTTTCTCTGAATTGTTTTGCTTAGCATAATACCCTCTAGTTCCACCCATGTTATTGCAAATGGCAAGATTTCATTCTTTTTTTTTTTTTTTAAGATTTTACTTATTTGAGAGAAAGAGAATGAGCAGGGAGGGGAAGAGCAGAGGGAGAGGGAGGAGCAGACTCCTTATTGAGCAGGGAGCCCCATGGAAGGCTCGATCCCAGGACCCCAAGACAATTACCTGAGCTGAAGGCAGATCCTCAATTGACTGAACCACCCAGGTGCCCAGTTTCATTCTTTTTGATAGCTCAGTAAACTTATTTTTTTAAAAGATTTATTTATTTATTTTAGAAGGTTTGGGGGAGAGCTTGAGCAGCAGGGGCAGCAGGAGAAGCAGAGAGAATTTCAAGTAAATTCCACACTGAGCATGGACCCAATGCGGGGCTTGATAATCAGGATTCTGAGATCATGACGGAGCTGAAACCAAGAGTAGGTTGCTAAACTGACTGTGCCACCTAGGTACTCCTCTTAAATGTGGCTCCCTGGGTCCCATTCTCAAAGATTCTGATGCAGATTTTCTTAGTAATCATAGCCCAGGGATCCAAAGTCTAATAAATATTCAATATAATGTGTATATTGTGGATGTAGAGAATGCACTGAGGCGCACTTCACAAGGGACTCCAGGCCAATTCTGAGCAGATACTGCTGACTTCTTCACTGTTTAGCAGATGCAGTCACATACATTAAATATGCATCAGTTATTTGAGCAGAAAGAAAGACCAAAGAAATATAATAGAAAATCCAGAAATAAACCAAAGCATATATTGTAATTTGGTTTTATATAAGTGGTCTCTCAAACTAAGGGTGAAAGGGGAGAAGAAAACTTCGTAGGGGGTGATACAAGAAACTTTTATCAAGGGGGCATCTGGGTGGCTCAGTGGGTTAAGCCCCTGCCTTCTGCTCAGGTCCTAAACTCAGGGTCCTGGGATGGAGCCCTCCATCAGGCTCTCTGCTCAGCAGGGAGCCTGCTTCATCTTCTCTCTCTCTCTCTCTGCCTGCCTCTCTGCCTACTTGTGATCTCTCTCTGTCAAATAAATAAATAAAATCTTAAAGAAAAAAAAAAGAAACAAAGAAAAGAGAAGAAACTTGTATCAGGGCAAATAATCATTTGAGAAAGAAGATAAATTTATATTTGCACTTCCAACTTTATACCACACAAAGGGTAAATACAAATTGATTAAAATCTAAGTGTAAAAATAAAACCAAATAAGTAATAAAACAAGAAAAATTTGTGTCTTCCTTTGCATTCTCCAAGTGAGAAAATCTCAACTATAATTTGACTTAAGGTAATTGTAAGTGGGGCAACTGGGTGGCTCAGTCAGTTAAGCGTCCGACTCTTAATTTTGGCTCAGGTTATGATTTCAGGGTCTTAAGACCAAGCCCTGTGTTGGGCTCCGTGCTGGATGTGGAGCCTGCTTAAGATTCTCTCCTTCCCTCTACCTCTGTCCCTCTTCTCTCTCCCTCTCTTAAAAAAAAAATGAAAAGAAAGAAAAGAAAAAATAATTAATTTTAAGAAAAAGTAACATATTCATGGGGCGCCTGAGTGGCTCAGTGGGTTAAAGCCTCTGCCTTCGGCTTGGGTGGTGATCTCAGGGTCCTGGGATCGTGCCCCGCGTCAGGCTCTCTGCTGAGCGGGGAGCCTGCTTCCTCCTATCTCTCTGCCTGTCTCTCTGCCTACTTGTGATCTCTGTCTTTCAAAAAAATAAATAAAATCTAAAAAAAAAAAAAAGTAACATATTCAACTACATATTTTTTAGCTTTCTTTGAGGAAATCAATATTACAGAAATCAAAAAGGGGGGACTCATGGTCCTATACATAAAGAGGTCCTAAAATTTAAACAAAGAGGAAACAAAAACCTATTTCTAAATAAATGAAATATATAGACATTTCACAGAAAAAGAAATACAAATAGCCATTAGACATTACACAATGCTTAGAGAGGAAACAATGTTGCTATCTGAAAGTGATCCAGGCATTGGGAATAGCTAGGACAAAGGTCCTAAAGCAGGAGCATGTTTGATTTTAACTAGGAAGAATTGTCCTGATTTCACTCACTGAAGCACAATAAGTAAGAGAAAGAGTATTTAGAGACTAGTGAATCGATTGCTCAGGTCTTTGTAGGCTCAGGTTAGGACTGAAATTTCATTCTGAAGAAGGTGGGAATCGATTGGCTTCAAGTAGAGGAGAAAACTACTATCATATGCATTATAAAAGGATAATTCTGGTTGTAAAGTGGGGAATAGACTGATGGTAGATTGGCCCATACTCTGCTTATTGAACTATGATTAATATTCTTAAGGCAAAAACACAGAACTGTGACCTGCCTTGCCCCAAACTTTCCAAGAAACATACACATACACCCTCAAAAACAGGTTTCTTAAGTTCCAGAAAGAACTGGGTTTTAGGGGAGCCTGGGTGGCTCAGTGGGTTAAAGCCTCTGCCTTCGGCTCAGGTCATGATCCCAGGGTCCTGGGATCGAGCCCCACATCGGGCTCTCTGCTCCGCGGGGAGCCTGCTTCCTCCTCTCTCTCTGCCTGCCTCTCTGCCTAGTTATGATTTCTCTCTGTCAAATAAATAAACTATAAAATAAAATAAAGCTTTGCTTGACCTTTAAAAAAAAAAAAAGAACTGGGTTTTATGATATGGCTCTGATGTGCATTAACTGTGCACCCATGACCAAAATAATTCCCTAAACTCAACAACATCCTTATCTGTTGCATGGGTTAGAAACAAATACTAAGATTGTAGTCAGAATTAAATGAGGTAGTGTGCATAGGCACCTAACTTTAGATGTCTACCAACTGTTTCTACCCTTTGTTTCTCTTTCCTTTCAGGCCAATCTCCAAAGCTTAACTTTCCAATTATGAAGGTTTTTTTAGGTAAAGTGAGAGAATCAGGGATGGGAACCAAGTGAGGAATGTTCTCTGCCAACAGGTAGGAGGCCCCATTCTCAGAATCCTCAACTGTTCTTAACAATGCTCAGAACTAGCTCCAAGCTAAAAAGGATTTTCCATATTTGATAGGAAGATTGGCTTTTTTTGAGTTCTTCAAAACTCTACTTTTTTCCCCTCTCTAATCCTATCAGGAATTCAAAATAGAGTTCCGTATGCCTTAAGTTGGCCCAACATGGTTTTCAGTTTTCCCTCAACTTGACTAACCTTTAAATAAATTTTTTCCTGTCATGGGTCCCTGACTTCTTTGCTTAGAACATTTATTTTAGAAAACTTGTAATTGTAAATTCTTTCTCTGCGCCTTTGGATTGTAAATCTTCTTCCAGCCTCTTGCCAGTTTCACAACCCATGAATGTCTTTTTTAAGGACTAGGGAGCCACCCTCTTGAAACATAATCACCAAAAAATACAGTACCCCTATCTTCTAGTCTCTGTGGGCTGAGGACCCTAACTTTGATAAGCACCAGTTAGAAAACACAGATGTTCTAATCACACCAACCAACCTCCCCACTAAAATCCTTATTTTCCACTAATTCACCTAGTACCTAACTCACCTTTTTTTTTTTTTCAGCATAACAGTATTCATTGTTTGTTGCACAACACCCAGTGATCCATGCAAAATGTGCCCTCCCTATTTCCCACCACCTGTTCCCCCAACCTCCCACCCCTGACCCTTCAAAACCCTCAGGTTGTTTTTCAGAGTCCATAGTCTCTTATGGTTCGCCTCCCCTTCCAATTTTTTTTTTATAAACATATAATGTATTTTTATCCCCAGGGGTACAGGTCTGTGAATCGCCAGGTTTACACATGTCACAGCACTCACGATAGCACATACCCTCCCCAATGTCCATAACCCCCTCCCCCTCTCCCAACCCCACCTCCCCCCCGCAACCCCCAGTTTGTTTTGTGAGATTAAGAGTCATTTATGGTTTGTCTCACTCCCAATCCCATCTTGTTTCATTTATTCTTCTCCTATCGCACTAACCCCCCATGTTGCTTCTCCATGTCCTCATATCAGGGAGATCATATGATAGTTGTCTTTCTCCGATTGACTTATTTCACTAAGCATGATGCCCTCTCCTAACTCACCTTTTATTTTCATTTAGGTAGAATTGAAATTCAACCTTTCCCCCCTATTATAAGTCTTGAATAAAGGCTTACTTGATTGTTTGACTCTGTCCTGTGACATTTCTCTTTGATAATAGATGCTATCTTGTGAAGACCAGAACATTCACTGAGGCCCATGATTAAACTTAAAATCCAAGATTCCAAGGAAAAGTATCCCCTATCCTAATGCTGCCTGTGACATTCCTATAGCCACACTGAGCAGTTATCCATACAATGAGAAGTTACCTGAACAATTTCCTCTGGGAATAGAAATGTATTCAGAAAGACATCACAGCTTGCTAATGAATCTTTACCTATGACATTATTGGTTAGCATTTTTCAGTTATTCAGCTGTATCATAAGGAGAAAATGAATTGCCATCTTTCTGCATATGACCATGCCTTGCCCATCTCCATAGGAGTCCAGTAAATTCAATCTCCTACTTTCTCCACCTTTCCCTGAATTATCTGTCTGGCCACCTCAGCAGGTAACCAGGTGCACCTGAGAACCCACTGGTTGTGGGGCTCTAGTTCAATGTATCTCTTTGATACTCAAGCTGAGGGAAAAGATCCCAGATGCTGGAAACATTTATAGACAGAAGCTTGTCCCTACTTTTCATTTGCATCTCTTTGTTCTCATCATCAAAGACACTTGTACAATAGCCATAAAAGAGATCCCTCTACTTGCTCATTATATGCTTCTTCCTAGGGCAGCATGATAGCTGACATTTCCCTTGCTGAATCATAAAAAACTCTGATTAAGTGTTGCCCTGGGCAAGTAGTTTATCTAGCTCTGAGTGAAATATAAGTCTCCTGCTTCTTAGAGCTTTCTTTAAGTGCTACACATGAAGGAGCCTTGACTCTGAGGTAATCTCCATGCACACACTAACAACAAAGGGCACATGAAATAATGACTACTTAATCAAGATTAATGGGAGCCTTGATTATACCCATTTTCCCAAAAGGAAAACGTTGCCTTAGACATACTTGTCTAGAGTGAAGGCTGAAAAAAAGGCTGTTTATTAAATCAGTTGAGTTTTAACCTCAAAGCTAGCATTATACCATTGTGAATTGGTAGAATTCGAGTTTTGTGGGAACTTTAAAGGACAGAATGAAGACCAAAAGTTGGAGGTTCAACTTGAGGAAGAGAATTTTAACAGTTAAAATGCATAGGATAAACTGCTTTGAAAGGTGGTGAAGTTGTTACAAAGGTAATTCATGCTTGAGAGAATCACTACTATTTCTACCATTTCTTTTTTAAAAGACTATTTATTTGCTAGAGAGAGAGAGAGAGAGAATGTACAAGAAATGGGAACAGCAAGCAGAGGGAGAAGCAGGCTCCCTGCTGAGCAGGGAGCCAGACAGGGGACTCTGATCCCAGGAATCTGGGATCATGACCTGAGATCATGACCTGAGCTGAAAGCAGATGCTTAACCGACTGAGCCACCCAGCTGTCCTCTCCCATTTCTGAAATGATCGGATTCATTTGTTAAATTTTCAACAAAAATAAGTTGAAGGCATAAATGAACTGCAACAGGAATCTACTCAGATTCTATCAGACTTTTGCAAGGCTCTCCTTTTAGTAAATTTAGAATATCCCAAGCAATGGAATTATTAGAGATTGACAATATATTTCTTTGTACAGGCTAGATGAAGTTATACTTCCACAAGTGAATTATGAGTAAGCTTGCTTCCCTATACTCTGGTAAGCCCGGAGTGTGTAGTCAAAATTTTTGACCTTTTCCAATCTGAGAAATAAATGTGAAGACCTGTGTAATTTGGTTTATATACCTTTTATGATGTGTGAGGTCAAATGGATTTTTATGTGTTTAAGAGCCAGCTGTATTTCCTTTGAACTGTTTGTTAATTTCCTTTGCTTATGTATTTATTGAATTATTGGCCTGTTTCTTACAGATTTACAGAGCTCACAGCCATTTTTCTGTGATAGGATTAACAAATGCTTCTCAGAGTTTCATGTTTTCTCATGACTTTATTTATGATGTTTTCTAATATAAATTTCAAAAACCTTTTTAGTGGTATTTATTTATTTTCTCTTTTTTCTCTTCACTCTGGACTTTGTGTCACACTAGGAAAAATATTTTTAAAATTATTCTCCACTTATTGGACCACTATTTTTAGCAGTTTTTATCTCATGTTTAAATATGAAGTTCATTTAGGTGTGAGCTATGAATAATTTTATTATTTTACAGGTAACTGGTCAGACAGTCCAACATTTATTGAATATTCTATCAGTTCCTCACTGATATGAAATGTCTTTTTTACCACAAAGTTAAAATCTCATGTATATTTAGTATTATTTCTGAAATTTCTATGCTATCCCACTGACTGGTCCATGTATTTGTAATAGTATATATTTTTAATTATTCTGGCTTTATAATATGTTTTAATATATATTAGACTATCCCCTACCCCAGTCAACCAAACAATGTCCTAGACATTGTTGTGTATTTTCTCATATGTAATTAGTCCAGTAGGAGAATAATGGAAACAATTTGTACTAATAGTATGATGTGAGTCCTTCCAAGAATAATTTTATTTCATTTGTTTATATTTTAAGTACAGTTTAGTTTTCTTTATGTAGGTCTTACATATTATTCGTCGAGTTTATTTTTTCACGTGTTCTTATTTCATTCTTGTTTGTTTCCAATATGGGACAGAATTTTTTATTTCTAAAAAAGAAAGCTGGTTTGTCTAGACTAAACGATGTGTGATAAGAAGTGACTGGAGTCACTACTGGAGAACTTTGGGATCAGGTTTAAAAGGGCCTTGAAACTAGAGGGTATTATGCTTAGCGAAGTGAGTCAGTCGGAGACAGACGACTATGATATGATCTCCCTGATATGAGGACGTGGAAATGTAACATGGGGGGCAGGAAAAAAAAAAGTGAAAGAAGATGGGATCGGGAGGGAGACAAACTATAAAAGACTCAATCTCAAAAAACAGACTGAGGGTTGCTGGGGGGAGTAGGGATGGGATAGGGTGGTGGGGATATGGACATTGGGGAGGGTATGTGCTATGGTGAGTGCTGTGAAATGTGTAAACCTGGCAAGTCACAGACCTGTACCCCTGGGGATAAAAGCACATTATATGTTTATTTAAAATTTTAAAAATAAAAATAAAGAATAAATAAAGGGCCTTGAATGCCAGGAATTTTGAATCATTTTTTAATGATAATACCTGGTGATTTTAAAAGGTCATCTACTGTTTTTGGAAAATGATAGTTCTGGAAGCAACCTAAAGAAGGTACTAGAATCAGGTCAGGTAGTTGCAAGACATGTAACTCGGAAAAATGCTGTTTCCCTCATATTCAGGAAGAATGAGGACAGAAAGCTAACACTTCCTGAAGGCCTATTATGTTCCAGACATTGTGTTAGCACCTGCAGAAATTTCCCCCAAAGCTGGCTCTTTAAACCAGGATAGACTATTAATTTATCATTTACTGCTGGTCTATAAAAAGAGGTTTAAATAAAAACTGCTTTATTCCAAACTCAAAAATAAAACAAAAACAAAAACAAAACAAAACAAAAAGCCCCAAACTGCATTATTCCTTGTAATTTATCATCACTGTTCCCGTAACTGATCCCTCCTTCTAGGACAACTGATCTCTACCTAGTTGCTATTTATCTTGTTTCCCTAGGTCAAGGTCTTACTTATGTGACCCCCATCTTGAATCTATGGCTTTGACAGCTTTAGATGAGACCTCATCTTCACTTACTATGACATTTGGGCCTCTACTATTCCTTACCAATTCTGGCTCAGCTTGATTTCTGGACTGATGGTCTCAGGTAAGAATCCCACTTTTCAGTTTTGGCCCCATGGAACTATGTCTTTAGCCCAACCACTGGACCAACTCTTTATGCTTGAGACTAGGGAAATTGATGTTTGAAAATCAATAACCCTAAGTTTCACAAGTCAGTATAAAAATGAAGTTAAATCTCATGTGTACCTGGCCTTCATTTGTTTGATAGCATTCATCTGCAGAATGGCTAATTTTCAATAAAACCTCCGTCCCTCAATTATTTAAGGCTATCTTTCTCCTTTAAAGTCTTACAAGGTTCCCATTGTTATCACACTATAGTTGCACATCCCTTCAGATAAGGTAACTAACCTGCCCCAGTCTGCCCAGAACTTTCCTAGTTTAGCATGGAAAAAAACCCATTCTGAAAAATTTCTCCATCCTAGGTAAATTGTATGGTTGGTCACCCTTCCTCCAGTGCTCAGTTCAGGATTCTTTTGGCATTGCTGTGTATTTTCTTCTGGACTGAATTTTCATATCATCATGGCCCCCTAATCACACAGTTACCCACTTTGGGACACATTTCCTTTGGCTACTGTTGGCATCATTATCCCCTCTAATTCTGACACATTTTGTACTCACCTATCTCTAATCTGCTTAAGAACATTCCCCTCATTTCTGCCCCCCCAGGATCTCACTCTTCTGCTCATTTTCAGGGTTCCTCAGCCAGCTGGCTTAAACAACTAGGTGTAACAAATATTTTAATATTTATGGGTAAAATACTTCCCTTTCCTAGGAAGCATACACACTACTCAGATGGTTGATGCAGGCCATTTCAAGTACAAAAACAAGGCACTTACAGCCACTTTTCCCATTTGACCCTCAAGCTCCATTGTGGAGTCTGACTCACTGAGCAATAGCCTTTCTTTGCTCAGGTTGAGTGAATCCTTTTCTGAGACTTCTGTATTTGTGTCTTTTTTGTACCACTTCCAAAGGTCTCATAGTTCTCATATGTCCCTGACCCCCAAGGATGAATAGGCTGGAGTTCATAAGTTCATTTCCAGGAGGCTTCAGACCCCAAGCAAATCACTGGATAGTTCGATACAGCATTAGAGGTAAGAGTAAATAATATATCTTCAGGGTACCTCTGCTCTGTAACAAATTGATGTACCTCCAGACTCAGCAAACTTTCACTCAAATGTGGCTTCCTTGTTAGTTTTCTCAACTGGAAATAACAGTTTTCCATATATGTTTTCACATCACTTGATTTAGATTCTTTCTCTACTGCAGCCCATACAACTTGCTATTACAGTTTTAGATGTTGATGATCTTTTTTTTTTTTTTTTTTTTTTTACACTTTGCTTTGTAACACCTTGGTACCCCAGATTTCCAACATATAGTTGATGTCCAAATACCTGTTGTTTGTTTCACTGGCGAAAGTAAGTACTCTGGACTCTTCAGCAGCTTTTTCTCGCTCTCATGTTTCACCAACATTGATAACAGACCCTATGATACTTTCTTATTCTATGTATCCATAGATTGGTGCAAGCCAATAGGGCAACATGATACACTTAGGGCCTTGCTTTGTTAGTTAGATTCCCAGTACACTCTAGAATGAAGCAAAGCAAAATCTCCTATGTATACGTTCTGATGTTTCTGCCAACACAGAAGGACATTGGCTGCTCTAATGTTGGAAGAACTCATAGTGGCTTCCACTTTATTCTTCCTTGAATGGGCGTGGTACTCCCTCTAAAGCATCATTACCAGCCAGCCAATGGTAAATTCTAAGATCAAGAAATCATAAGACAGCATCCTTCAGTAACTGACTTTCCACAAGACACACAAGAGAGACAATAAAAAGGAGAGGACTTTTGAAAACTGAAAAACTAGACTGATTTCTTTCTTGTCTTATATTTAGGAAAATTATTTTCCATGCTGGCAAATACCTGAGGATTGCATGCAGATTACAAGGATTCTAATCCATGTCTATACTTCTTTTTTTTTTTTTTAAAGAAGATTTATTTATTCTAGAGGGGGTGGGGAGGACAGAGAGAGATGGAGAGACAGTCTTAAGCAGACTCCAAGCAGAGCCTGATGTGGGGCTTGATCTTACAACACATGAGATCATGACCTGAGCCGAAATCAAGAGTCAGACATTTCACTGAGCCACCCAGGCACCCCGTATACTTCTAAATGTCTATCAGAATTATGATTTCCTCTTCAACTAAACTTTCTAACACACAACCTCAACATCAGATCTAATGAATTTTCTAAGAGCATCATATATTACAGATGCTGTAACAGATCTTTGTAATTACATTTGGTCATTTAGTATTCATAATAAATCTGTGAACAAAGAACATTTATTGGCACATAAAAAACGAGCAGAGATGCAGAAAGCCTAAAATAATTATCTTTCCTCCGTATCTAGTACATTTTGGAATCATGATTGGAATGTAAGGTGAATTCGATTTCTCAAAAAATGATTACTTCTCTTCATCATTTTCTAAAAAATAGAAGAATGAACTCTTTCCAATAAGTATTAAGGCTTATCAGGGACACCTGGGTGGCTTAGAAGGTTAAGCGTCTGACTTCTTCTCAGCTCAGGTCTTGACCTCAGGGTCATGAGTTCAAGTCTCACGTTGGGCTCCACTGGGTACAGAGTCTACTAAAAAAAAAAAAAAAAAGACTTGTCATATGTGGATTTCTAAAAATGGTCCTCGATGATCTGTCTCCTGGTATTCACATCTTTGCATAATCCTCTCTTCTTGGTTGAGAACTAGATCTTGTGACTTTCTTCTCATGAATAGAATATGGTAAATGCGATAGGATGTCACTTCTATGATTAGGTTCCAAAAGATTGTGACTTCACTATTGTTCTTTTTCTGGCACTCTCTTTGCTTTCTTGCTTTGACTGAAATACTATATGGAGAGGCTGTGTAGTAAGGAACCAAGAGTCCTCCAGCTAAGAGCTGTGAGTCACTGACACTAAAATTCAACACTCTGTGAGGAAGCGAATTCTGCTGGCAACCACATGAGTGATCTAGGAAGCACATTCTTCCCCGGTGATTGCTGAGATGACTACGGTCCTGACAAATACCTTGATTTCAACCTAGTGAGAGATATGAAGTAGAGGACCTAGATAAGTCATGATCAGATTACTGAATGCAGAAACCAAGGTAATAGAATTATGTGTTTAAACTAACTTTGGGGGCAACTTATATAGAAATATATAACTAATATGCATATACTCTCTGTCCTTCCTTTGTTACTGCTATGTAACAAGTCATTGCAAAATCTTAGTGGTTTAATAAACAATAATCACTTATTTTGTTTCATAATTTTCAATGTGATTAGGAGTTATTGGGTTGGGCTTCACTCTGGTCTGTAATATCTAGAGTTTCAACCAGGATGATTGGAATTTGTGGGGATGGGAAGAGATGGGAACTCACTGGGCTTCTCTCTCTCTTCTTGTAGTCTCCTGGTATCTCCATGTGGTCTCTCATGTTGTGTTTCCAGCAGAGTGGCCTCAGAGCAATCAGACTGCTTAGTTTGTAGTCCAGAGCTCCAAGAAAATGTCTTGTAAGAGACCACAGCAAATACTATAAGGCTTCTTATGACCTAGTCTCAGAAGTCACACAATATCACTTCTGCCATGTGAATAAGGTTACACAAGGTCAATCACAACTTAAATGTGGGCAAAGCTTACACAAAGCATGTATATTGGAAGATGAGACTACCTGGAACTATCTTGGAGTCAGGGTACTATACTGCTCTATATCTATTTCTCTTCTTATTTCCTCAAATGTCAAAGACTACCTTCAAAGAAAACAGGCTTGGCCGTTGGACAAATCTGCTGCTTACCATCTTTAAGTGTAACACTTAGCTCATATGTGTTCTTGTGTGCTGATGCAAGAAATTAGAGTAAATCTCTATACTTTTATTGGGTTATGGTGAAAATCAGTAAGTTAAAAAAATGTAAATGCTGAAATAAATTCTAGCTATAATAAGCTCCATGCACAGTGGATTGTATTTCTACGTTTCTGATTCAATAGTCTCCTCTGGACCCGTATTTTTTTTTAATCTTCTGTGCTAGGGCTTACCGTTTCCTGCCTTTTATTATAGCCATTTATTATCTTACCGAACAAATTACAAAAACACTTAGAAGTAGGAATTATATTCATCTTTACAACCCCATTAATTCAGCATTGGCAGGTGCTTAATAAATAATTATTAAATGTTTACCACTTACTTACAATATTCATCTGGCACTCTTTATTCATAGCCTTGTCCCTCATTGAAGGGTCTGCCCCCTTCTGTCTGACTGAGCCTTGTTAAGTCCTTGTCTCCATTGTCAGGCCCTGTACAGAGTGTTTGCTACTTGAAGCCTATGGAACCATTTGCAATATCCACTGGGTTTTTCTTGTTTTGTGTGTGTGTGTGTTTTTTAAACACATCCTCTTTTTCCTTTGATTGAACCCTTCCTATCTCTTAGCAGGAAAGAGCAGGGCAAAGAGGAAGAAGGAAGTACAATAGAGGTTAGGCTCTAATACTCAGGGTCAGACAACCTGGCTTTGAAACAGATTTGGGCAGTTACTACTTGCAAACCTTAGAAATTGTTAAATCTCTCTAAGCCTTTTGTCATTTGTAAAATGGGGACAAATACCTCCTCCTCAAAGGGTAGTTGTCAAAATAGAATGGAATCATATATATATAACACTTCACACAGTGCTTATATACAGCAAGTGCATAGTAAATTTTGACTTTCGGTAAATGTCACCTCTTCCAAGGAACCTTTTTAAATTGCCCAACCTGAAACTCTGCTCACAATGCGTATGCATTTTCTTGATTTTTCCATATGGAAAATGTCCTATTCAACCCTTTGTAATGGTGAACTATGTGGTGCATTTTATTTTCCTTACTTAATTAGAAATTCTTAAGCCACAGCACCTGGATAAGATTTCGCAGCAAGTCTTGAATATAGCATAGGTAAAGGCATATTTTGTACCCTTTCCCCACACTTCTACCTCTGTCTGTCTTCTGTATAGCAACCGTATAGATTAAGAGAAGTTGCCAATATGACTGGTTGAAATATGACCATGTTTTTCTAGGCAGCACTTTTGATTAAGCCTGTCACTCTGATTACTGTTCTTTTAATAAGCAGACCTAGGATTTCTCTTTTATCCAGCATCTCTCTCTTACTCTTGTTCTGGCTCTTTGAAGCCACACATACTTAAGTGGAGGAGGACAGTTTAAGTATGTATTACTCTTAATATTTATCCTTTTCCTCCTTCTTGGAGATTACTAAACACCTAAAGTTCATTTTACAACTTATCTTTGGACACTACTGTGCACAACTCAATATGCTCACTCTTCTTTGGCTCCATGTATATTATTTCTCTCAGTCCGGAATTCTGCTGGGAGGCAAGGTAAACGGAGGTCAGGGTCTGACTGTACCTTTACTCTTTTTTTTCTTCTTAAAGATTTTATTTATTTATTTGACAGAGAGAGATCACAAGTAGGCAGAGAGGCAGGCAGAGAGAGGGGGAAGCAGGTCCCTGCTGAGCACAGAGCCCGATGCGGGGCTCGATCCCAGGACCCTGAGATCATGACCCAAGCCGAAGGCAGAGGCTTATTAACCCACTGAGCCACCCAGGCGCCCCTGTACCTTTACTCTTGCAGGTAATACCATCAAATCCCCCTCCTCTGAATATGTAGTGTACAGCAGTAGCAACACAGGTAATAACAATAGAGGCTAATATGCACTGAACTCCTTGTGATACTTTCTAAATTGTTTAGATATTAACTAATGAAGTCCTAAGAACAACCTAATTAACTGGAGGGATTGAAGTCCAAGAGCATTAACTACCTTATGAATGCCAATTTGCTGGTAAGTAGCAAAGTTGGGATGTAAAGCCAGAAAATTTGGTGTTAGGGAGGCAGCTCTTATCCTTTGTAATATATTGCCTTTCACAGGGTGCCTACAAATAGGGGGTGAATGCAGAAATTGAGCTTTCCAATCTACCCCACCATTATTCCTTAATTAGAAAGTTATGACAAGCCCCCTACCAGATAAGTCTAAGTTAAATAAAAATAAAGCAAGTATAAATCCACTTGCAGGAAAAAAAATAGGGGAAAAGACATGTGAGGTTATAATAGAAGATTCATAGGACAGATATCTAATACCAATAATCGGAAGGTAAAATTATTAAAGCCTAGATGTAGTCAGCAACAATATCTTCTTTTCTCAGGTGGATTTTTGGCTTTTACCTTTTATATTGGGAAGTAAAGAATGGGATCCCATCCACATTTCCACTACTGAATTTTTTGTTTTGTTTTTGTTTTTTAAGATTTTATTTATTTATTTGTCTCAGAGAGAGAGAGAGAGCACAAGCTGGGGAACAGTGGGCAGATGGAGAAGCAGGTTTCCTGCTGAGCAAGGAGCTGGATGCAGGACTTGATTCCATGACCCTGGCCCTGAGCCAAAGGAGGACAGTTAACAAACTGAGCCACCCAAGTGTCCCTCCACTACCAAGTTTGTATGTTCACTGAATTCTGCCACTCCTTCCTTTATTTCCCTTTGTGGTGGATTGATCTAAAGCCAATATGCTTCTCTATCAACATGGAGCAGTGGGAGGTTAGTATGTTAATTCAACTAAGTTCAACTTTGGTAATTTACCTACAAAGTCATAGAACCAAGAAAGCTAGATTTTATAGCCTTTTCTGACTTACAAAAAGATCTGTAACCTTGAAAAATAATCAGCAATAGATACACCTATGAGGCTATAATGATCCTAAGCACTAATCAATATTCATCCACATATAACCTATAAATAGGAAGAAATGCATCAGCAAATCAACATATATTGCTTAAGCATGTATTGGAGCTAAGGTCTGTCCAACAGCACAGTAACCAGGTACAGACCTGCTTTCAAGGAGCCTAGGATCTCCATAGGGAACTAAGGCTTAAAAAAATAAGACAGTGGTCAGCACAAGATACTATCAAAGGTATCAAAGGCAGTGATGGGTTGGTGGTGATGGGGAGGGGAGATAAGGATATTTCTCAGCTAACAGTGAAAAGATATATAATTTATATATATTATATATATATATATATTTATATATATAATTTTATATATCCTGAACAACAGCATAGCATGTACCCAATATCATGCACTTAGAAATAGAAATTTCAGAAAAGTTTGAAAATACATTTTTCATTTTTTTTCTTTTATTTCCACCAACTAGGTAAAAAGAGTAGCTCAAACACAGAATCCCAGGATATATGTCTTCTGGGGGATGGGGAAATGTTAACAATAGAAAGATATAATAGTTAACAAATAAAACACAATACTAAAAGAAGTAACCTTTTTCATTTGTGTTGTTTATGGCTATGGTACTTAGGAAATCATTTATAGGATTATTGACTTCATGTCAATCTAGCCCTTTTGGAGAATAACTCTTTTGTTTTTGTTGTTGTTGCTTATGTCCAGAGTCTAGTGCAGCAATTAAAGCATAGATGTTCAATAAATAATCGTTGAGTCAATGAATGGACAGTGAATGAATAAGTATTTAATTAAGGGCATGAACAAATCCCATTCAAGCTTCATGAAATTGAGAACTATACATCAACAACAATCTACTTACACACAAGAGAGCTCTTTTTTTTTTTTAATGGGGAAATTACATGTGTGCATTACATAAAAAAGTTCTGAGTACACACAGGGACTGAACTAACACACCCCATTTCTCCTTATGTGACTCAAACCATGATTTGCCTAACAGGTTAGAGAGTAATATTTTCCTGGACTCTAGAAATTCACTGAGGGAACTTGTTAAATGGTGTGTTGTACAAATGCCAAACACCCCAAATAGTCAGCATTCCCCAGCCATTTCATAAACAAACCTCAAAAGTCAGTTGGTTTAATTGAACTGTCAAAGTAGGTCAGACTGAAAGGGCAGAGAGTATATATAAATAGTCCAGTGACTGTCAGCCTGAAGGAGCTAGTCATTAGATTTCAATCTGATCATAATTAATATGTTATTAAAATCCTCACAAAATAAATTGGTTTCATTTAAGTCACAGAGTTAAAGTCATGCAAAAGAAGCAAGGAGGGAGAATATTTAGTTTCCTGGAACGGCAAATTTAAGCAAATCTTATATGGGCTATGTTATTTTTATGCTTGGGGAAAAATGAGAGATCTTTTCACTTAGTAGTAATCCATTCATATTTTAAAGGCTTGAAACTCAAAACACATATCCCCAAATCTGTCCATATTAAGTTAGAGTCACGAATTTCTCAATCAAATGTTTGTCTCCAACAAGAGAAATAAGTGCGGTGTTTTGCCCACCTGTCCATCAGCCACAAGGTTTAGATATGTCGACAAAATATATGTGTTTCTGGTACAGTGCCTGGAACAGAGAAGAGTAGACACATAGCAAATTTTGTTGGAATGACTGAAGTTCTAATTTCCAAGAAAAACTCATTCACTCGTTTTCCCAAACTTTTCGTAATTTTTACTCAGACTTTTCTTGCTGAGTCTACTATGGCATTATCCTCTACCATGTAGGAAGTACAATCTTTGTAATAATTTTTAGGGAAATTTGTATTGAATATTTGCACTAGGTCAAGCACTAGCTCTCATTTTAACCTCATAACAACCTTAGAAGGAGGTGCTATTAGTATATCCATTTTATAGATGAAGATGTTGCACTTGAAGAAATCAAGTTTGATGTGCAAGCATCAGCTTGATGTGCAAGTGTACGCAGATAAACAATAAGAGAGGCAGGATTTAAACACATATTTATGTCTTTAAAACAAGCTTCCCTTCATACTGGCTTTCAAATTAAATGCAGTGAGAGAAACAGCATAACCCCTTGGCATAGCCTTTCTCTGGGTCCTGGGATCTTACAGGTGAGGATGTTTGGGGCTAGGGCAGGGGTGGGGAGAGGTCTTTTTAAAAATGCAAGTTTATCAGCTTCACACAGACCTACTGAAAAAAAAAAAAAAAACATAACCAGAACTACAGAAGAAAAACGGAAACCTGAAAAAATTAAACCCCGTGATCTTGGAAGTTGAATGAAGTGAAATGGAATTTTGAGTAAATATTATTCATCTTTTCAGAACTGGGTGATGTGATGGGCAAATATGTTGTGCATCTAGGGTAGCTAGGAGTAAGCAGCATCTCAATTCCTTCATATACCACAATTACTCAGAGATGCTAAGGATAACAGATTAACAGCGCAATACTGTTGAAAGAATGGGAAGAATTTTTAAGATAGAAGTAGGTGACCAATTTGCTTAATTTACTAAGTAGCCCTGAACCCATTATTTAAATCTAAGCCTCAGCTTACTCATGTATAAAATAAGGAAAATAATATCTCTACAGGAATAGCAATACTGTAAGTGAAAACGTGTCACTGGGTGTCTGATATGTAGCAAGCACTTAGCCACTTAGCTAGAAATAGCTTCTTTTTACTTAAAATAGCTAGATTCTCCTGTGTGGATAGTCCTAAATTCTCTATATATTTGTACAGCTCTCTGTTTAATTTTGGCTACATACTAAGCTAGAAGGCTGTTTCTATCGTCTGATAACTGTCCTGCAAAACCACCCCAAGGATCAAAAACGAAAACAAAACAAAACAAAACAAAACATGACATTGTCTTGTAGGTCCCCAGAATAGCAATGTGTTCCTTTTCTCACAAACCAAATGCCCTTTATAAACACTGTCCAATGCTGAAGTCATTCTGCTCCAGATATTCTAAAAATGGCATAAAGACTTTTTCAAGTTAACTATCTTTATTGGGTCGGACACATGACCTTGGCGCTAAGACAGCAGGGGTTATCTGAGAGAAATTCGGCGACCTCTTTAGAGTCAGTTCTGCTGGGTAGAGCTGCTAATAAGGACGGGGTCACAGGTTCAATCCTTGTGTGCACCCATGATATTAACGCTCTTATAAGACCTCCTTGACAGTAGGACTTGAGCTAGTCTTATCCCCTCATATAGCAGTGACTGCAGAATAGATGGAACAAAAGGAAGACTTCAGCAGAAACCATCTCTCATTCTTTAGAAACCTCCATCCACCAAATGGATGAGGGGCATTTCTGTCTTATTCCCAAAGGAAAGACACGAACCCTTTGCTTTGACTCTCAAAACATGTTCTGAATCTGTTTTCCTTACAAGAGAAACTTGAAGTTAAAGCGTTTTCTTGAGCTGATGATTGGAGAGGTAGGGAGAAGAGAGATGTGTACACAATTTGAAGCACCAGATATGTGGGTATTTGCAGTATTTGTATTTTCAAAGAAATGTGCTTCTGGTGAAAAAGGAGAAGAGGGAAAACAGAAAAAAAAAGGGGAGAGGAAAGGCATTTATATTTATTAAGCACTGTGAGAACTACTTTACATAAACTCCTTATTTATCCACCCATTAACTATTTCTAGGTGTCAGGTACTATGCTAATAAGCACTGGGAAAAAGAGGAACAGGGCAGACAATGTTCCTTGTTTTTATAGAATTTACTCTTTGGTAACAGAAACAAATGTCGAGCAATTAATTACAAGCTTGACATGTTATAAGAGCGAGAGCAAAGGTCACTAGGGAGGTATATGGCAAGGGATAGCTCCAGTTAAGATTTCTGGACGTAAAACACAGAAACCACTTCTGACTACATTTAAATTGAAATACAAAATTAATTTTATAGTTCACAGAACCCACGAAGGAATATAGAATCCAGGCCTTTAGAGGACAGGCTCCAGTGCAGTCCAGAATCTCATCAACAGATATCATGAGTCCACCTGGGGGTACTCTAACACATGACTCTGCTACAACCACTGCCAGTCTTCCTATTTCTCCACAGAAGAATATTAGAAGAAAAATTATCTGCTTGGTTTATTTCTGGGCTAACCTTTGATCAAGGTGGCAGGATCTTTTACCAAACAGAGGATGAGGTGGAAGAGATATAGCTATGTCTGTAGGCAAAAATATGAAGATCTGAGATTAAAGATTATAAATAAAAATAACCACATGATACAGTAATTGCACTGAGTATTTACCCAAAGAAAGTGAAAACATTAATTTGAAAATACATATGCAGCACTGTGTTTAACACAGGTTTATTTATAATAGCTGAGATATAGAAGCAGCCCAAGTGTCCATCAATAGACAAATGGATAAGGAAGATGTGAAACACACACACACACACACACGCACACGCATGCACAGTGGAATATTACTCAGCCATAAAAAGAAGGAGATTGTGCTATTTGTGGTAAGTCTGCAGTTTCTTATAAAATTAAATGTACAATTGCTATATATCCAAGCAGTTTTACTCTCAGGAATGTACAAGAGAGAAATTAAAACATATATTCATTTAAAAACTGGTATGTGAATGTTCACAGTTTTATTGATAAAAGTCCAAAACTGGAAATAAGCCCATCCATCAACTGATGAATAAATTGTGCTATAGTTATATAATGAATATTATTCAGCGATAAAAAAGAATTAACTGGGGGCCCTACATGGCTCAGTTGGTTAAGCATCTGACTCTTGATTTCAGCTTAGGCCATGATCTCAGGATTGTGAGGTCTAGCCCTAGCCTGAGCTAGGCTCTGGGCTGGGCGTGGAGCCTGGTTAGGATTCTCTCTCTCCCTCTCCATCTCTCCCTCCCCACTAAAAACAAACAAACAAACAAACAAACTACTGATAGATATAACATGGATCTCCAAAGCATTATACTAAGTAAAAGAAGAGAAATATAAAAGGATGTATGCTATATTATTTCATTTAGATACAAAATTACAAAGGTAAATCTTATCTATCATGACAGAAAGCAGCTGATGGTTACTTACAGCCAAGAGAGAGGATGGACTGGGATGGGGCAAAAATTAATCTTGGGAAGTAATATACCATATCTTTTTTAAAAGATTTTATTTTTAAGCAATCTCTCCACCCAATGTGAGGCTTGAACTCACAACCCCAAGATCAAGAGTTATACTCTATACTAACTGAGACAGCCAGAAGCCCCAATGTTCTATATCTTGATTGTGGTTGTCATTATATATCCATTTAATTTTGTCCAACTCATAGATATATACAATAGGTGTATTTCATTATATTTAAGCTATATTTCAATAAAATTGAATTAAAATGAAATACAAGGGTGTAGGAGAGATGGGCAAAATGGGTGAAGAGTGGGAGATACAGACTTCCAGTTACAGAATGAATAAGTCATGCGGATAAAGGGTACAGCATAGGGAATACAGTCAATGGTACTGGATTAACATGAATAGTGATAGTGGTAGTAGCTACACTTGTGTTGAGCATAGCATAACATACAGAGATGTTGAATCACTATGTTGCACACCTGAAATAATATGACATTGTGTATCAACTTCATTTTAATTAAAAAATATACGAAATGCAACTCCCATAACAACATTTCTCATAGTCTCCCTATTTTCAATCACTTCTAAATGTTATCACACATTGGGAGAACATGGCAGGAGTGCAAGAAACACATGGTCAAGAGAGATAAGTGTTGTCAGACTGTCACTGAGATCTTCACTGCCTTTTTCATGGTCTCTCCTTTTTTTTTTTTTTTTTTTTTTTTTTTTTTTTTTTTTTATTTATTTATTTTTTTTTTTCAGCGTAACAGTATTCATTCTTTTTGCACAACACCCAGTGCTCCATGCAAAACGTGCCCTCCCCATCACCCACCACCTGTTCCCCCAACCTCCCACCCCTGACCCTTCAAAACCCTCAGGTTGTTTTTCAGAGTCCATAGTCTCTTATGGTTCGCCTCCCCTCCCCAATGTCCATAGCCCCCTCCCCCTCTCCCAATCCCACCTCCCCCCAGCAACCCCCAGTTTGTTTTGTGAGATTAAGAGTCATTTATGGTTTGTCTCCCTCCCAATCCCATCTTGTTTCATGTATTCTTCTCCTATCCCCCTACCCCCCCATGTTGCTTCTCCATGTCCTCATATCAGGGAGATCATATGATAGTTGTCTTTCTCCGATTGACTTATTTCACTAAGCATGATACGCTCTAGTTCCATCCACGTCGTCGCAAATGGCAAGATTTCATTTCTTTTGATGGCTGCATAGTATTCCATTGTGTATATATACCACTTCTTCTTGATCCATTCATCTGTTGATGGACATCTAGGTTCTTTCCATAGTCTGGCTATTGTAGACATTGCTGCTATAAACATTCGGGTACACGTGCCCCTTCGGATCACTATGTTTGTATCTTTAGGGTAAATACCCAGTAGTGCAATTGCTGGGTCATAGGGTAGTTCTATTTTCAACATTTTGAGGAACCTCCATGCTGTTTTCCAGAGTGGTTGCACCAGCTTGCATTCCCACCAACAGTGGAGGAGGGAATGCTAGAACTTGTACAGGAATTCAGTAAAGTGTCAGGATATAAAATCAATGCACAGAAATCAGTTGCATTTCTGTACACCAACAACAAGACTGAAGAAAGAGAAATTAAGGAGTCAATCCCATTTACAATTGTACCCAAAACTATAAGATACCTAGGAATAAACCTAACCAAAGAGACGAAGAATCTATACACAGAAAATTATAAAGTACTCATGAAAGAAATTGAGGAAGACACAAAAAAATGGAAAAATGTTCCATGCTCCTGGATTGGAAGAATAAATATTGTGAAAATGTCTATGCTACCTAAAGCAATCTACACATTTAATGCAATCCCTATCAAAATACCATCCATTTTTTTCAAAGAAATGGAACAAATAATCCTAAAATTTATATGGAACCAGAAAAGACCTCGAATAGCCAAAGGAATATTGAAGAACAAAGTCAAAGTTGGTGGCATCACAATTCCGGACTTCAAGCTCTATTACAAAGCTGTCATCATCAAGACAGCATGGTACTGGCACAAAAACAGACACATAGACCAGTGGAACAGAATAGAGAGCCCAGAAATCGACCCTCAACTCTATGGTCAACTCATCTTTGACAAAGCAGGAAAGAATGTCCAATGGAAAAAAGACAGCCTCTTCAATAAATGGTGCTGGGAAAATTGGACAGCCACATGCAGAAAAATGAAATTGGACCACTTCCTTACACCACACATGAAAATAGACTCCAAATGGATGAAGGACCTCAATGTGAGAAAGGAATCCATCAAAATCCTTGAGGAGAATGCAGGCAGCAACCTCTTCGACCTCAGCCGCAGCAACATCTTCCTAGGAACAACGGCAAAGGCAAGGGAAGCAAGGGCGAAAATGAACTATTGGGATTTCATCAAGATCAAAAGCTTTTGCACAGCAAAGGAAACAGTTAACAAAACCAAAAGACAGCTGACAGAATGGGAGAAGATATTTGCAAACGACATATCAGATAAAGGGCTAGTATCCAAAATCTATAAGGAACTTAGCAAACTCAACACCCAAAGAACAAACAATCCAATCAAGAAATGGGCAGAGGACATGAACAGACATTTCTGCAAAGAAGACATCCAGATGGCCAACAGACACATGAAAAAGTGCTCCACGTCACTCGGCATCAGGGAAATACAAATCAAAACCACAATGAGATATCACCTCACACCAGTCAGAATGGCTAAAATTAACAAGTCAGGAAATGACAGATGCTGGCGAGGATGTGGAGAAAGGGGAACCCTCCTGGTCTCTCCTTTTTGTTCTCTAGTAGAACTGTGAGACTTTCAGAACCTGTCCACGAACACTTGAACATAAAAGTTTAGTGAGAATTTAGTGATAAAAACTTCATTTGAATTAACTTGAGTCCATACCAGAGAAACATCTAAAGTTTATAGGTACATCTCATCAATTAGATAGGAAAAGCATTATAGGGAAACAAAGGAATGCTTCTTATTTCCGTGTTCATGATTAATTGACATGAATCCAGGATGACAGCAGAGTGTAACATTACCTAATCTAGGACAGCAGTGATAAAGAAATCTGAAGCAGAGATTTAGCTCCCCTGGTTAAGAAAAAGAATGCAGAGAACTTCACAATTTCAATATATTATCCATCCCTGTATATTTCCCAGGCCTAATTAATACTAATATATTTAAGATAATTTTATCTTCTCATTTCATAAATAGGAGAAAGTTTTATTTTGAAGTGAAGAAAGGAAGAGTAAAAGCTGAATGGAGGGAGGAAGATGGTTAGGCAACAGGGAAAACATGAAATAAGTTATATAATTAGTATTTATTGCTTGATCAAACCCTGAACCTGAACATCCTTTGTTTTACAGAATTTGATAATAATGGGCAATGAAAAAAAAAAAGAAGAAGAGAGAAAACAGAAAGAAGCCAGCAAATCTTGGTTAATTTCTCCAAAAAGGAGGATACATTGGAGAAAATAGTAAGAAGAGAAACAAGAGCATCACAATCCACAATTTAGCTTCAATTTGAGTAGAAAGCCTGAAAAATAGAAGCTGACATCATAAATAAAGCACACCACTCTTGAGAGAAGTGTTAAAAGTTTTGATGGGGCACCTGGGTGGTTCAGTGGGTTAAGGGTCTGCCTTCAGCTCAGTTTATGATCCCAGGGTCCTAGGATAAAGCCTGCCTCCAGCTCCCTGCTCAGTGGAGAGCTTGCCTCTACCTCTCCCTCTGCCTGCCATTCCCCCTGCTTGTACACTCCTGCTCTGCCAAATAAATAAATATATTTTTTTAAAAAGTTCTGTCTACACATGAATTAATATACCATTTGATGTGCTTCGAAAGACCCCCAAAATATCTGAATTATCTCTGATTATCCTTGGTAATAGCCTGGTATAGTTGCAAGATAATTTCTTGTGGATAGTATTATGGTTGTGAAAACCTCCTCAAAAGGCAAGAAGAGAAAAGGAAGGAGAGAAATGGCATCTCTTAGGTGCCATGTTGGATACTGATATGCTTTGATGAAAAGCAAGAGATTCCTGTTAAGCCTTCAGATTTTTTTTTTAAGATTTTATTTATTTATTTGACAGAGATCACAAGTAGGCAGAGAGGCAGGCAGAGAGAGAGGAGGAAACAGGCTCCCTGCAGGGCAGAGAGCCTGATGTGGGGCTCGATCCCAGGACCCTGGAATCATGACCTGAGCCGAAGGCAGAGGCTTTAACCCACTGAGCCACTCAGGCACCCCAAGCCTTCAGATTTCTATCATCTTCGCTTCCTCCCTGAATGAGACTCTCAGGGTTATAGGATGTTGGAATTCCTTCTTGGAAATACAGTAATGGCTAAATTCAAGTTATATCCCCTCCCATTCTCATTTTGTTGTCTTCTTAGGGTTTTTATTGAGGGATGGGGGTTGGCACAACTACCTTTTCATTATTTCATATTTTTGAGACTCTTAGAAGAATACACAAAGAAACTTATCCTAACTACCAAAGGTGGAGAGCAATGTTACATTATGTAAATAGTTCAGGTAAGCCACCAAGCTCACACATAAAATAGCTTAAATAAGTAGCTTAAATAGCTTTAGGATAGGAAGGCAAGGGTGTAAATGAATTTACAAGAAGAGATGATTCAAAGATCAGAAAGTTTTTGCAGAGGCCTTGTCCCACCACTTGTGGGGCAATGAAGGAGTCCGTGCTTTAAGATAATTCATATTTGCAAACATATATGAGAAACTGTCTTCGCTAACAAGAGAAGACATTACAGAAAGGGAGTTATCTGACATTACTATTAACAAGAACAACTAAACCTGAATGAATGATGTTAAAAGGATCCTGCTTTTTAACCTGGATTTGGGATTGGGTAGTCCAAGAAAACTCGGGATATAGGATTCTAAATTACTACTAACATTTTTGCAAGCAGAGATGATATGTAAAAAAGGATAATTCATCCTAGGTAAAATTTAAATAAGTTTCCTCTGTTACACCCCCTTAATCCAGATGGCCTCTTTTGAAAATTATATAAATGCTTATGTGAAATTCTAGATAATTCAAAACTATTCTCACTGCTTCAAAAGAGGATTTTCAAACTTATTGGTTATCCTCTCTATAAAAATTTAAACTGAAAATTTCTTGATAAATGACAGAATTTCTTTTCCATTAGATTATAAATGATGCCCTTTTTTTCACTTACTCATGCAAATGGGAATATCTAAGATTGAAAAAAATGAGAGCTGACTAAACCAGCAAAATTCATTCACAAAACAATTGAGTCTTCTGCTAATTCCCTTAGAGATGGATCATAAATCACATCAGGGCCTCCTTTCCCTCAATTTGCACACAATATTAAATAATGGAGTATAATTTGAGAACTCATTGTCAAAGAAGCTATCAAGGTCACTTAACAGAATTCTATCCTATATCCATCTTTCCAGTCATTCATCATCTTCTGAAAATATTATCCAACATTTAGGACTAAAATTAACCATAGCATAACTATAACCAAACCCTGTTTCCTGGAAATATGTAGTCTTTATGGTTTACAAGAAGAAATACCCCAACCACCTATATTCACTTTTGTTCATATCATCTCTCCAGAACTGGTATGTTATCCAATTTTTTAATAATTATGTATAAGTTTCATTTACAGCATATGGTTCATTTATTCTTTTGATAAATATTTGTTGAGGATCTGTTATGTGCCAGGTACTGGCATGGTAGACATAGCAGTAACTAAAACAGGAAAATTCTACCCTCTTATATTTACATTTTAGTTGTTAAGGATTTCCTTTCAAAAATATATTTATTAAATATTCAATAAATGTTTGTGTAAGCCCATTAGTGCTGGGGATACACAGATGAGGCCATTACTTCTCTGAGTGTGCCCAGTACAGCAAATGGACGCATCAGTATGTTTTCTTTAGTAAGACTCTAGAGAGATCATGGTGGAGATACCTGACTTTTTTTTTTTTTTGTAATTGGTTTATTACAAGCATGATCTCTTTTGATCCTTTGAAGATACCTGACTTTTTAAAGCAAAGGCATTCCTTCTTCATGTTCAAAATCGCTTTAAATTTGCTTTTGTGCCCTGATAGAGACTGAACATCTGAACATAGGGTCATAGCTGATTTAAAGGAAACATGGGTTTGGTAGCAGAGGCAGGAAGAATAAATACCAGCTATGACCCTATGACTGAAATAAGGACCACCACATCCACCCATGTTTTCTCTCCTACTTTTTACTTAATTTAAGTAAATTTCTTCTGTTTCCCTCTTCCTTTGTCCTGTTTTATGTCAAATGTATTATTGGTGGTTAACATTATAATTTAATGCATAAATAAAATAATATCAAGGGACTCAATATGTAACTAAAGGCAGAAAGGAAGTAATAAGAGATCAGCAAATAAGTATATGTTAGGGATTATTTTATGCCAAGCTGTTTTCCAATTACTTTCCCTATATTAATTCATTTAGTCTTTCTTAGAAAATAGGGGATAAGTACTTATAAATGGGAAAAAAAAAGTGAGGAGGCAAAGAGAGATTAGTGTGTTGTCCAGGACCACAAAGCAAGAATATGTTGGAACTGAATTTTTTCCTAAAGAGTTATGGCTCAAGAGTCCTCATTCATAACCACTGATCAAATGCTGAGTTGGACTTCAGACAGCAGCTTGATTTTCCAAAGATAATCTTGAATACCACTGGATCCATCAAATCATAGGAGTCATAGCAGAGGTGCTTGTACTGCATGCTGGATTAGCTACAACAAGAATTGTACTACACCCTTGCTATAAGACACTTGCTATAAATATCACCCTCTCCCACTTTTTAAAGGAGAAGAAACGAGTATTTTACTTTGTTTATAGGATAATCGCATTATGTCAGCCTGAAGCTTGGGCTGGAAGGAAATTTTGAAATTTAAATATCGTCTAAGTGTGTAATTTAATATTGTGGGGAAAAAAAAGGCGGATTGTAATAATTTTCTTAAATTTAGCTGCACTGTCTTTGAATATCTTCCTACATTTAGTATCCCAAGTTTCTCTATAGAAGCCAGATACAGAAGTTTCTACTGAAAATATACATCCATATCAAATTATTTTGAGTAAAATTCTGATGACCCAAAATAATATGAATGTGCTTAATACCATATAACTGTACACTTTAAAATGGTAAATTTAGGGCGCCTGAGTGGCTCAGTGGGTTAAGCCGCTGCCTTCAGCTCAGGTCATGATCTCAGGATCCTGGGATCGAGTCCCACATCGGGCTCTCTGCTCAGTGGAGAGCCTGCTTCCCTTCCTCTCTCTCTGCCTGCCTCTCTTGTGATTTCTCTCTGCCAAATAAATAAAATCTTAAAAAAAAAATGGTAAATTTATGATGACTATTAAGGAGGGCACTTGTGATGAGCATTGGATGTTCTATGAAAGTGATGAATCAATATTACCCTATATATTAACTAGCTAGAATTTAAATAAAACCTTGAAATTGAAAAAATGAATTTATGTTATGTATATTTTACCACAATAAAAAATAATTTTATAAAACTAATAATGTGAAAATGCAGGCCTTACACAGAAATACTTTTGTTGAGGGGGCACATGGACATTTACACCCTAGAGGAAATGGTTCAAAGGTTCTAGAAGTAGCCTGCGGAGTCCAGCATCCATGGAATTAGATATGCAAATTTCAGGGTCACTGCCCCCAGCAAGATTGTCACCATTGCATCAGTTCTGGAACATGATTTTGGACACTATTCCTACCACAAATCCTCAAAATCTCGTTTTCTTATCTCTAGGAATCTAGTGAGTTATACAATATCTTTTAATAAATTTATTTTTTGCTTAAACAAATTTGGATAGTTTTCGATATTTGTAACAATGATTACTGATCGAAACAAATGGTAATTTTAAGTAGTATTTATTAGTATTTAGTTTGTGCTAGCCACCATATTAGATTATTAGACACTATAACTCTGAGAAAAATAAAAAGAGTTGCAAACTATGATTATCTTCTTTAGAGATGAAGAAATTTAAATTGAGTGTGATCAAATAATTTGTCAAAAGTCACATGGCTAGCAAATGGTAGAACCAAAACAAAGACCCAGGTTTGCTTGATGCCTATAAAAGTTACTGATTGATGGTCTTAAATTAATATATTCCAGTGGTACTGTAGACTTCACAGACATGATTCAAGATTTTAAATTGATAACTACCAAACCTAAAGTCTGAAGAGCTGATTTGCAGATCTGGCTCTTCTCTATGACATAACCTGATCCATCTTCTTGAACCTGACTTTTCTCTAAAGTGTGGGGTGGATCAACTAAGATCCTCTACAGCTGTGCCATTCCATAGTTCCAGCTTTCTAATTAGAACCCTCTCTTCTTACCTACCTCATTATAAAGGAAATATGTAAAAAATGATTAACTATTTACAGAGCTTTGAAGCTGTCCTCACATATCCTCATCCCCAATCTTCTCTGTGCCTGGATAGAGTCATGTTCTGATTAAATGTCCAAGGAGCTTGTTTATGTGCAGCTCAGATAATCCAAGGTCAGGCTTCAGAAGCTGTTGTGTAACTGCCAGTTCAAAATCAATAGTACATGTCCTGTATTCAGGGACACACACACAAATAAGCACAAATCACTTAGGATAACATCTGGTCCTTTGATTTCACAATGAAAATGCCAAGGGATTATATTTTTCTCAATGTTATCTCATAAAGACAAGGTATTCTATGGGGCAGGCTTTGGACCCAACTATGAGAAAGGTCATCATTGTTAAATTCCAGGATTCTCTCTGGGTATCTAAGTGTCATTGCAAAGGTCTCCTTTCTTTGCCCATATACCACCTGTTTATTCATTATTACTGCTGTATCAACTCCAATATTACTGATAATTTCATCACCTATATTAGATTTCATGACCCACTGCCAGAATATGAACCCAAATTAGAGACTGTGTCATCCACTGTAATATTTGACAATGGCTTACTACTGAAGATGGCTTGCTATTGGAGATCACTGATTATCAATAATTAAAAAATAGAAATATCCATGCTATTTAATCTGTATTAGAATAAGAGGTCAATAAGCATTACCACCTCTATAAGCATGGTAACCTTATATGATAGGTACTATTTTCAACTTCATTTTATATACAAAGAACTGAGCCTTAGAGAGGAAGAGTTATTTTTCTAAAGTCACAAGGATAATATTGTAAGGCTGCCTAACGTCAAGGCTTATGCTCTTAACCTCCTCGTTATTGAGATAATAATTCCCATTGAGAATCAGCCTACCTAAAAGATACATGAAATAAAGTCTTGTTTAGAAATTCTAACAGAATAGCTGAGCTCATCTCCCACCCACTACTGCAGTTTCTTTTTATCTGAGAAGGCCATTCTCTTAGCGTTTCACTAGCAGGAGACTCATATGAATGTACCAAAATGACTGGGTAAATGGCAATGAGACAAGACCAAGGAGCATATGACAGAAGCAGTGACTTAATTCTAAGCCCAAATCTAAAGAAGAGGCAAAGGCTGGACTGGCAAGGTCACTTATTTTGTACCCAAATGACATTATGCCAAGTAAAGAAAGAAGTAATAAAATCATCAATTATCAACAATAATGATAACAATAACAACAAATAGCTAGAAATTGGCCGTTATGGAGGATCTGCAGGTAGTTCAAGTCCTAACCTATGGATTCATGACTATTTTTGATGAGATTGAATCATGCCTATTCACTGAGGTATGACTCTATCTGAAAGGATGAATTAAAGCTTGTGTCAAAGGAATAGACTTGACACTCAGAAGAGAAAATACTTACAAACTTTAGCAATGTATCATAAAGAAAAAGGTGGTGATTCTAAATTGGATGATCCCAGATTTTGAAATAAATACCTAGTGTAGATAAGGGAAAATAATAAGGTTTATAAAATGTTATGGATATTTCTACTAAATTCCATTTTGCCAGCAAGCAATTGTCTGCAAGGAAATTAAGCCTTGCTGAATAAGACCACCTAGGTTGGGAGTGAGGGAGGTGAAAAAGGCACAAATAGGGTACCACTTCCAGAATCAGAATCAGATCGATACATATTCCCACATATTTCTCCCACTGCACAAGTTTCTTCATTCTGAATTATTCAGTGATTATATGCATATATATATATAGAGAGAGAGAGAGAGAGAGAGAGAGAAGAAAGAGAGAGAGAGAGAGTGAGTTGTGGAAATATAATGGTGAACATAATTGTTCCTCACTTCACTAAATTTAGTCAGTTGAAAGAAATTAGAAAGTGGCCAATGACAGCTGAATGATTGATGCAGGGTGTCAGGGAACCTAACCAGAACTAAGGGATTGGCAATGGCTTCCCAAGAATTTGTACTTCATATGGCACTAAGGGATTAGTAGAAATGATTTTAGAGAATGGAAGCAGGGTAAAGAGTATTATAGGATAAAGGAACATCTGGGAAGACCTAGAGTCTACTGAAACTATGATAAATTGTACCAAGTGTCAAAATTTTAATGTCTGGAGTATCATTTACCAAGGGAAAATGGAAAGAGATAAGGGTGGAAAGGTTCATGGAAGACAGCATAGGAAAGCCTTGAAAGCTTATATTAAGAAGTCTCTATCTGTTCCAACAAGGAGTCACTGATGGATGGCAAGGAAGAAAAAGGCATGATTATATTTGCATTTTAGAAAAAGAGCGTTGGTTTACCACTATACCAGGTTAGTCTGAATGGCATGTGTTATTTTCCTAAGATAAACTAATGAATGCCTTTGGTCACCCCAGAGTAAGCTAATAAAATTACTTTTCTGAAACTATGAAGCTGAGGCTATTCCCTCAAAGTGAAACTACCAATAGAAACAGCTGGATTCTCTCACCATTTTATTACTAAAATATAATACACACTAAACATAACTTGGGAGTCCCAAGCACTCTTTAAAAACAAAAATCCTCACTATCTAAGTAATTATGATTAAAAATTGACCACTAGCTCACATACCACTTGTTTGTAGACAATAACAGTAGTTTAAAATAGTAAAAGGTAGGGGCGCCTGGGTGGCTCAGTGGGTTAAAGCCTCTGCCTTCAGCTCAGGTCATGATCCCAGAGTCCTGGGATCAAGCCCCACATCGGGCTCTCTGCTAAGCAGGGAGCCTGCTTCCTCCTCTCTCTCTCTCTCTCTGCCTGCCTTTCTGCCTACTTGTGATCTCTGTCTGTCAAAGAAATAAATAAATTCTTTTTAAAAAATAGTAAAGATAAAGACATAATATGAAACTTTCTGAACCAAAATTTATAATGGCCTTACCTTTTTAAAATAGAATCCCAAGACATGTCTCCAAAGGCAAGAGAAACAAAAGCAAAAATGAAATTTTGGGACTTCATCAAGATAAAAAGCTTCTGGGGGCGCCTGGGTGGCTCAGTGGGTTAAGCCTCTGCCTTCGGCTCAGGTCATGGTCTCAGGGTCCTGGGATCGAGCCCCGCATGGGGCTCTCTGCTCAGCAGGGAGTCTGCTTCCTCCTGTCTCTCTACCTGCCTCTCTGCCTACTTGTGATCTCTCTCTCTCTGTCAAATAAATAAATAAAATCTTTAAAAAAAAAAAAAAAGATAAAAAGCTTCTGCACCGCAAAGAAACAGTCAACAAAACTAAGAGGCAATCACAGAATGGGAAAAGATATGTGCAAATGACATTACAGATAAAGGACCTATATCCAAGATCTATAAAGAACTTCTCAAACTCAACATTGAAAAAACAAATAACCCAGTCAAAAAATGGGCAGAAGGCATGAACAGACACTTTTTCAAAGAAGACATACAAATGGCGAACAGACACATGAAAAAATGCTCAATATCACTAGTCGTCAGAGAAATACAAATGAAAACTGCAATAAGTTACCACCTTATACCAGGTAAGAATGGCAAAAATTAACAAAACAGGAAAAAATAAATGTTGGCGAGAATATGGAGAAAGGGGAACCCTCTTATTCTATTGGGGGCAATGCAAATTGGTACAGCCACTCTCCACTCTGGAAAACAGTATGGAGGTTCCTTGGGATGTTAAAAATAGAGTTACCCTACAACCCAGCAATTGTATTGTTAGGTATTTTACCACAAAGATACAGATTTAGTGAAAAGAAATGGCACATGCACCCCAATGTCCATAGCAGCAATGCCCACAATAGCCAAACTGTGGAAGAAGCTGAGATGCCCTTCAACAGATGAATGGATAAAGAAGATGTTGTCCATATACACAATAGAATATTATTCAGCCATCAGAAAGGATGAATACTTACCATTTGCATCAACATGGATGGAATTGGAGAGGATTATGCTAAGTGAGGTAGGTCAAGCAGAGAAAACAATTATCATATGGTTTTACTCATATGTGGAACATAAATAATAACACAGAGGACCATAGGGGAAGGGAGGGCAATCTGAAGGGGGAGAAATCAGAGAGATGAACCATGAGAGACTATGGACCCTTGGAAACAAATTGAATGTTTCGGTGGGGAGGGTGTAACAGGGTGATGGGTATTGAGGAGGGTATGTGTTGTGATGAGCACTTGGGTGTTATATGTAACTGATGAATCACTGAACACCACATCAAAAGCTAATGATGTACTATACTGTCACTAACATATTAAAAAAATAGAATCTCAAATGATAATGCCTATTACTCATTTTAATAGGTTTCAGGCACTATTATAAATTCTTTATGTACATTATCTTACTTAACTTCATGATAATTCTGTGATTGGTGCTAGTATTATTTCTATTTTTTTTTTTTTAGATAATAAAACTTAGACTTAGTGAGGTTAAATAACTTGCTTATGGATAACACAGTTACCAGGTGTGGAAGCTTACCTTTGACCCCAGATCTGTTCTACTGCAAAGCTTATGCTTTTAATCACAATTCAATCCTTTCTCTCTCTTTTTTTTTTTAATTTCTTTTCAGCGTAACAGAATTCATTGTTTTTGCCTCACACCCAGTGCTCCATGCAATGCGTGCCCTCCATAATACCCACCACCTGGCTCCCCCAACCTCCCACTCCCCGCCCCTTCAAAACCCTCAGGTTGTTTTTCAGAGTCCATAGGCTCTTATGGTTCATCTCGCCCTCCAATTTCCCTCAACTCCCTTCTCCTCTCCATCTCCCTATGCCCTCCGTGTTATTTCCTTTCTTCTTTTTCATGGAGTATTAAGAGAAATGTCACAGTGCTAGGTATCCTAATGGGGGGTGGGAGACACCATTGAAGAAATCTGCCAATTTAAATTCAATCATATTTGAGCTCAAATGTGAATGTGCTATAGAACTTAGGACAACTGCATTGAAAGCAACAAATACAGGTAACCATTAAGTATATCTGCATTTGTCACCTGAGAAGGCAAGAATTAGGAAACACAGACTCAGATGAGGATTTCAGAAGTCAGAACTAAGTGAGTATATGTGTACTGTGGGGATAGGGGATTATTTAGCCTGCATCCTTGGAATAAGGCTTTGGGGTGGGGGGAGTCAAAATAGGAAAACTGTCTAATCAAAAGAAAGACTACTCAAAGACATACAATTTTAGATCAAATTAAAGGTGAAGCAACTGATATCATCAAGGCTAACTGAGCAGTTTTACAGTTGGGAGTGTAAAGAGAGGCAAAAACATAGCCTACAGACAGTCCCTGCCACATAGACTCAGGCCCCCTTCATAGGAAAAATGATTTTTTCCGATTCAACTTCCATACATATGCAGGAGATTTAACATTTACTTCTACTTCAGAGAAAACCCTTTTGAGTAGATTAGGATCATGAGTATTCCCAGGACATTATCTAGAGTCCAGAAAGTCCCGTATAATGTAAGATGGCAGTTCAGAAGAACGGTTGAGAACAAAGTCTCTAGAAGCAGACTTCTTCACTTCGATACACACAACTTCAGCACTAACTGTATGTCCTCCAGCACCAGACTTATTTTCTTTATACTTCAGTCTCATCTGTAAATTCAGGATGAGAATATTAATATCTATACCATAAGGCCGATATGAGGAACAAATGAGGAAATGCAGCGAAATACCTCACAGAGTCACTTGTGCAAAATCAGAACCCAAAAACCTACCATTATCAATGTCATAATTGTACTTGCATTCTACATTCATCAAGGCAGATCCTCAGAATACATAATTTTGGTAAATAGGACAGAATTCCAAGAGACAAAAATGAAATGTCTAAAAAGTTGAAGGACCTTGAGTGAGGCCAGTGTGACTCAATATATCAAATAAATGAGAAAGTGCTAAAATGAGGCTGGGGAAGAAGCAGGGCTCTGATTGGGAAGCCCTACAATTCTGCTGAGATATTTCATTTTATTCCAAGGGCAGCACAAATATCGACAGATGAGGGTTTTTTTTCCCGTAGTGGGATGGACAGACAAGTGAATAGGTATGTCAGTGCAATGCAATAGCTACGGCAGAGATTAGAACAGGGCTTTTAGAGCAAAGAGAAGAGAAACTTCACTCAGCCTTCTAGATTTTCACACTTTGAAAAGATAAAAGACATATATGCATAGGTTACATTTTCATAAAAAGAAAAGAGACCTTAGTTTGGTCCACATTTTATCAGAAGATATTTCCATTCTTATTGCATAGAAAACACCGACATCTGAGTGGAAAAGTTCATTTTCACGAGTTGATGACAGTAAAGCAAAGGGCAACTCTTCCTATTTATAGATTGATAGATAGAAAAAAAAACATGTGGGCAGAGAACAAAAATGTATGACAACAGGATACTAAGAAAGGCTGGAAGTTTTCATAACTCAAATATGATTTAATATATTAGGGATCACTGGGGTGCCTGGGTGGCTCAGTGGGTTAAAGCCTCTGCCTTTGGCTCATGTCATGATCCCGGGGTTCTGGGATTGAGCCCCACATTGGGCTCTCTGCTCAGCGGGGATCCTGCTTCCTCCTCTCTCTCTGCCTGCCTCTCTGTCCACTTGTGATCTCTGTCTGTCAAATAGATAAATAAAAATCTTAAAAAAATATATATATTAGGGATCACTGTTGACTTTATCATGATAGAGTTCATCTCATCCATACAAGAAGGAAAGCAGTATTGTTTGAGTCATTTTATGTTTTTAAATGGCTATATAGAGTACTGTGATAAAGACAATAATGTATAAGGAGAGCTATACTAATTGTGTGGTGATAAGAAAAAATATATATTATAATATATCATATATATAATGTATATCTTAAAATATTCAAAAGAAATAAAACACTGATGATCTGATTCACTGTTACAATGAAAAACAACAGTAAATTTAGATTATATACATGCATTGAAATAGTGCACCAGTGTACATGTTGGTTCCTCCAACACTCTTACCACTACATTCCTTGCCAGAAAAACCTGCTGTTAAAAGTTCAGAGCCTTAAAATGTCTCATATCATGACAGGTTGGAAGGAAAGTCAAATCCATTAATGTCAGCTGGGCAGAAATTAGCAGGCAAGCAGATGTAGGTAGAGTGACACCCCCAAAGGAGAAATTAAAACTGGTTACTTATTTCCACTGGTGTTCATACAGGGCAAACTGTGAAAGCTGGGGAATTTCTGGGAGTTCATGGGATGCTGAAGGACAGAAGGTGCCATCTTCAGACTTCTCCAGACCTCTGTCATTGTGAGAGCACAGTTGGCCAAGTATACTGGCAATATTGGCTGGAAAGTTTATCCCAGGCTGAGAAACCAGCAAGCGTGGTTCGAGGGGCTGGAGTACAGGTGGGGCCATAACAGTGGACGACATCTGGCTTTTTTATTAATGAAAACATTTGAGTTTTGGCCTCTTCATCAAAGCCACTCACCAAAGGTATTAAAAGGCTTAATTAGGTCCTAATGTCAGAAGGCAGACAGCTAAACACCATACAGGAACAAGATTAAAAATCAAGTAAAGATACCTTGCATAACAATTAAGAAAATATTTCACTCTTATCTACCAACCACCTGAATAAGTCTTCCATTCCAGACGTTTTAGCCTGAACAGATTTCCATACGCACCCACTGTTGTATCTTCCATCTTGGATTCCTGCTGGTCACTCCTCCTCTCTAGTTGTCAAAATCCTATTAATCCTTTCAGATCTAGTGTCAGAGAGAGCTGAGGAAAAGGCCTGGATTATTCCACCCCAAAGTGGAATTCTGCCTTTCTGAAAATCTCTGCCTTTCTGAAAATTTCTGCTTTTCTGAAAATTTCTCCACAATCTAATTTTGCCTTTCTCCATAGAGAATTCTGCCTTTCTGAAAATTTCTGCCTGGCTGAAAATTTCTCCATAATCAACTTTATAGGCCTGGAAGGAAACCTTCTGAACCAAACTGCATATAATTAACACATATAAAAACGTAGCCATCATAAATTTGTATTCACAAATATGCTGTCAAATGAAATGAGCTATTCCTAGCTTTTTCTATTAAACATATGGTTATTGACTTGTTTTGTCTTTTTTTTTTTTTTAAGATTTTATTTATTTATTTGACACAGAGAGAGATCACAAGCAGACAGAGAGGCAGAGCAGAGAGAGAGGGGAAGCAGGCTCCCTGCTGAGCAGAGAGCCCAATGCGGGACTCGAACCCAGGATCCTGGGATCATGACCTGAGCCGAAGGCAGAGGCTTAACCCACTGAGCCACCCAGGCGCCCCTTGACTTGTTTTGTCTTTAGTGAGCACTTGTTAGCAGATAGTGTTTTGAAAAAAAGATGTATGAAAAAAAAAAAAAAAACTTAAGCTAGTGAAATAGATCTTTGCCAAGAATACTCTATCCAGCTAGGCTATCATTGAAAATAGAAGGAGAGATAAAAAGCTTCCAGGACAAACAAAAACTGAAAGAATTTGCAAACACCAAACCAGCTCTACAGGAAATATTGAAAGGGGTCCTCTAAGCAAAGAGAGAGCCTAAAAGTAGTAGATCAGAAAGGTACAGAGACAATATACAGTAACAGTCACCTTACAGGCTAATAATGGCACTAAATTCATATCTCTCAATAGTTACCCTGAATGTTAATGGGCTAAATGCCCCAATCAAAAGACACAGGGTATCAGAATGGATAAAAAAACAAAACCCATCAGTATGTTGCCTACAAGAAACTCATTTTAGACGTGAAGACACCTCCAGATTTAAAGTGAGGGGGTGGAAAACAATTTACCATGCTAATGGGCATCAGAAGAAAGCTGGGGTGGCAATCCTTATATCAGATCAATTAGATTTTAAGCCAAAGACTATAATAAGAGATGAGGAAGGACACTATATCCTACTCAAAGGGTCTGTCCAACAAGAAGATCTAACAATTTTAAATATCTATGCCCCTAACGTGGGAGCAGCCAACTATATCAACCAATTAATAACAAAATCAAAGAAACACATCAATAATAATACAATAATAGTAGGGGACTTTAACACTCCCCTCACTGAAATGGACAGATCATCCAAGCAAAAGATCAACAAGGAAATAAAGGCCTTAAATGACACACTGGACCAGATGGACATCACAGATATATTCAGAACATTTCATCCCAAAGCAACAGAATACACATTCTTCTCTAGTGCACATGGAACCTTCTCCAGAATAGATCACATCCTGGGTCACAAATCAGGTCTCAACCGGTATCAAAAGATTAGGATTATTCCCTGCATATTTTCAGACCACAATGCTCTGAAGCTAGAACTCAATCACAAGAGGAAAGCTGGAAAGAACCCAAATACATGGAGACTAAACAGCATCCTTCTAAAGAATGAATGGGTTAACCAGGAAATTAAAGAAGAATTGAAAAAATTCATGGAAACAAATGATAATGAAAACACAACAGTTCAAAATCTGTGGGACACAGCAAAGGCAGTCCTGAGAGGAAAATATATAGCAGTACAAGCCTTTCTCAAGAAACAAGAAAGGTCTCAAGTACACAACCTAACCCTACACGTAAAGGAGCTGGAGAAAGAACAAGAAAGAAACCCTAAACCCAGCAGGAGAAGAGAAATCATAAAGATCAGAGCAGAAATCAATGAAATAGAAACCAAAAAAAAAATAGAAAAAATCAATGAAACTAGGAGCTGGTTCTTTGAAAGAATCAATAAGATTGATAAACCCCTGGCCAGACTCATCAAAAAGAAAAGAGAAAGGACCCAAATCAATAAAATCATGAATGAAAGAGGAGAGATCACAACTAACACCAAAGAAATACAGACAATTATAAGAACATACTATGAGCAACTCTACGCCAACAAATTGGACAATCTGGAAGAAATGGATGCATTCCTAGAGACATATAAACTACCACAACTGAACCAGGAAGAAATAGAAAACCTGAACAGGCCCATAACCAGTAAGGAGATTGAAACAGTCATCAAAACTCTCCAAACAAACAAAAGCCCAGGGCCAGACGGCTTCCCAGGGGAATTCTACCAAACATTTAAAGAAGAACTAATTCCTATTCTCTTGAAACTGTTCCAAAAAATAGAAACGGAAGGAAAACTTCCAAACTCATTTTATGAGGCCAGCATCACCTTGATCCCAAAACCAGACAAGGATCCCACCAAAAAAGAGAACTACAGACCAATATCCTTGATGAACACAGATGCAAAAATTCTCGCCAAAATACTAGCCAATAGGATTCAACAGTACATTAAAAGGATTATTCACCACGATCAAGTGGGATTTATTCCAGGGCTGCAGGGTTGGTTCAACATCCGCAAATCAATCAATGTGATAGAACACATTAATAAAAGAAAGAACAAGAACCATATGATACTCTCAATAGATGCTGAAAAAGCATTTGACAAAGTACAGCATCCCTTCCTGATCAAAACTCTTCAAAGTGTGGGGATAGAGGGCACATACCTCAATATTATCAAAGCCATCTATGAAAAACCCACCGCAAATATCATTCTCAATGGAGAAAAACTGAAAGCTTTTCCGTTAAGGTCAGGAACACGGCAGGGATGTCCATTATCACCACTGCTATTCAACATAGTACTAGAAGTCCTAGCCTCAGCAATCAGACAACAAAAAGAAATTAAAGGCATCCAAATTGGTAAAGAAGAAGTCAAACGATCTTTGTTACTTTTAATATGCTTCCGGTAATTGGAGAAATGTTAACATTAAGACATTTCAAATACAGGACATTTCAGTATAGCCTATAGAATACCAATGTTTGTTCTAAACATACTGGGATCCAGTGACTCTAATTCTTTAAGCGCCTGTGTTCAGTTCTAACCAACCACAGTTAGAGTGCTTCCTCCAGAAGACTGAGCCTTCTGCACCAGGCAAGGAATGCTGAACTACCTGCATTTTTGCCTGACTGATCAGCTGGGAGACAGACTTAATATTTGACCAAGTAACTGGCAGATTCCACTGGAAGTATATAAGCCCAATAGAAATAGACACACAAATGGTATGTTTAATAAGTCATGGAAAGAAAATTCCTCTTAGGGATTAGAGCAGAATCTTACTGACTTTCTTGGAACCCAGAAGTGACATTTGCTTCCGGGACATGTGGGAGATATAGGATTGCTATTACAGCTTATCTATGGTGATTGAACTGATGCACTCTAGGACTTTAACAAACAAAAATGTCTTCTCTATTGGTTACTGGTATGGACCCATGATAAAGGGCTGACTGTCCTATTGTTGGATGGATGATGTCCTGTAGATGCCTGCTCAAATCAGATGTTTTCCTTATTCCCCAACTCTACCCAGAAGCCAAGAAAGGAGGACTTGATCAAAATCAGGAGGATATCATCAAAAACAAAGGATTTGAATACACACACACACACACACACACACACACACACCCTCAGTTCTTACCTCAAGAAAAATTCAGTACTTTTGAAATTATATCCTCTTTAGACAGAATAAATCAAATAGGATTAGATATTTGTATCTTTTTTTTACAACAAATTTTCTTAAAATATATCTTGTCTGAATGTAGGGAAGGCAAGTAGGAGAATCTGTGTCTACAACAGAAAACTGGTAATATAAAATGTATTCCAAAGACCAACAATCCACAGAGCACATTGCTTTAGGGCTAGAGGAAATAGCTAGGACTTGTTTCAGAATTGCTCTCTGTTTATCTTTTCAGAAGGCCAATTAAACACGGAAGGCAGAATCTGTGTGTCTCCAGCAGTTCTCTTGGCCAGGCTCTTGGCTTGGGACTGAGTGAACTGTAGGAAGCCAAGGCTTACACAGACATCAGCTGGCAACCTGGCTGAAACATTGCTTCTCACCAGTCAAATCTCAGCAGCACGGGAGGGCATTTTATCTCAACTTTTAAAATTTGGTTTGAATCAATTAACCTATAATACCTGAGGACTAGGGGGAAATAACAACAAATAACAATCCCAATTCATATGGAAAATTTATTTTCAGCGTCTTAGCTTTCTCTCCTAAACTTCCACCTATCTCATTCACTTAACATGTACCACATTTTACCAAGTTACTTTAATCAGAATAGTAAAAAATATGAATATATGCATATAAATATATATGGTTATTTTTATAGCAAATATAATTCTAAATATCAAAGTGAATAAATATATCATAGGGTTGACATTACAGTTATGTATAATATCAGACTCAGAGGCTATATTGAATTGTATCTCATAGAATCTTCAAAAATATAATTTAATTTTCACTGGCTTCAATGTATCTATCTTTAATAGTAAAAATCATTTCAGATCCACTATTGTGAAATGATTAAATGAAATCAAGAAAACTTTTTTTTATGCTGAGCATTAATTCAATAAGGTATTATCAAGAAAACCATAAGATGATGAAAATCATTGAGAATAATAGGATCTTCAGCTTTTGGAGGCTCTGTAATCAATAGCACTGAATTCAAGTCTCAGATTTGCCAATTTAATTGTGTGAATTTTGTCAAGCCTCCAAACTTGACCATTGGCTGCTTCTTTATAAAAAAAAGAATGATAATAATATTTAACTCACAGAGCCATTTTGTTAGGTTTAAGTTACAGAATGAATATGAAGCTCTTAACATAGAGTCTGGCAAGGAATACGTGTTAATACATTATCAACCAGGTCCCATGGGGAAATATGTGGCTCATACCATTTAGAGTAATTTGAGGAATGTTCAATAAAGGGACAATTTCAAAGATGTTTAGAAGGCTTTGGGAAACCACAAGAGATAGAGCAGGGCTATCACCATCTCAGTTTGGGAAAGGATGAATGTCTGGAGTTATATGATGCAGAAGAAGAGAGTAAGGAACAGAGAGCTGCTTTGAGAAGAAGCAAGAGGTTTGGCAGGGAGATTCCCTACCTCGAGTGGATCTTTCATGGACCAACCAGCTGGAACTTAAAATAGAAGGAAGCCCACTGATGTGCCCTAGAACTCAGTTTGTTTGGTTGGTTTTGTTTTTTTTTTTCCTGTTAAGAATCAAAGAGTAAATTTTACAAGTTATAGGGTCTCTTGTTCCAACACTATGTAAATGATGAGTGTTAACACTGTTTCAATAAAACCTTATTTACAAAATGAGGCTACATTTTTTTCATATGCCTGATGTAGTCCATACAAATCAGATTCCTGATGGAAAGAGAAGACTGGAAATAGATTGGGAAGGGTAGGTGCAGGATATCCAGCTCAAAGCAATGTTAGCTGTTTTAGCTTTTGTTATGCTTTTTTTTTTTTTATGAATGCCCTTTAAATAAATTTTTAATACACAGGCTCAATAAATTTTGACAAAGTTAATATACCCATTTAATCATTACTAAGTTCAGAAAAAAGTCCTTTTCAGATATATGTACCGCAAATATTTATTTCCTATCCTGGCTTGTCTTTTTCTTTCTGAATAGTATTTTCTAAAGATCAAAAGTTTATTCCAAGTTTCATTTATGGTTTCCCTTTAAGGCCTCTTTAAGAAATATTTTGTTATCCTCATAACATTACAATATTCTCCTATGCTAACATCCAGAAACTTTATTGTTTCTATATTGTAAAGAAATACAATAAAGAAATATTCTTCTGTATGTGGTGTGAAGGAAAGGTCAAGAAGCAGGCTTCACTTATGGATATCAAATTGATCTAGAACCATTTACTGAAAAGACCGTTTTTTTACTCACTACAAAGAAATGTCACCTTTATAATAGTTCAAGTGATTGTATATATGCAGGTCTGTTTTAAGATTTGTTCAAATTCATTGGTCTATTTACCTCAAATGTCCTAAGTATTATACCGTTATAAGATGTACTGATATCTCAAATTTTCTTCTTCTTCAAGATTCTCTTGGTGATTCTTGGCTTGTTGCAAATATACTTTGGCAGAGGACCACCTTCTGTGTCTTCACATGGCCTTTCTTCTGTGCCCAGGAACAGAGAGCAATCTTGGGCATCTGCTTATAATGACACGAAGCTTATCAGATTAGGGTCCCTCCCTTATAACTTAATTTAACCTTAATTACCTCCTAAAAGATCCTATCTCCAAATACAGTCACAATGGGGGCTAAGGCTTCAACTTATGAATTTTGAGGAAACACAATTCAGTGTATAACACACAGGTAGTGATAGGAAGGATGTTGATTCACCAAAGTGAGTTTCTGTGGCAGCCTTCAACACCACTTTTAATTTTCACAGACCCATGAAATTGTCATAAAGATCTTCTGAACATCTTAAATTCTTTCATCAGCTGACTATTCAGCATCTTACCCTCTTCATTCATGACTCTCAGGAATCAGTGAAAATCTCAGGAAAAGACAGGATAGTGTGTCAAGTTCATTCAAGACAGTACTTCCTTCCTCTAAGATCTAGATGCCTTGATAGCCCACTGATGCCTTAAAATCATTTATTTTAATTACTCTATCTAGCTTTTTTTCAATTGTTTTGATGGGTGGGTTGGTCTCCTATATGGTAGCCCATTATAACCAGAAGCAGAAATTCATACAAAGTCTGCTTGGGGAGCTCTTGAGAGGCGAGATTGAGTAGGTGCTTAGTAAGAATTACACAGCACAGAGGTAGGAATAAATATTGCAGAAAGGTAGAACAATATTAGGAAAGTTTCAGAAGCAAAAATTGAGTCTGTGGTAGAGGATATGTATTAGAGAAAAGATTCGGCACACAATCAATCCCTGATTGAGCACCAATTACCAGGCCACAACACCAGTAGAAAATAAGGACACACTGCCTGACTTCTGGGAGCTTAAATCATCGGAGGGGAGATGATGGATATTATTAAATAACTCTAAATCAAGGTTTAATGGGTATATGTCTTATACTGTCTATAATGTTAATTCTAAGACAATTCAAAGAAGGGAGAAACCAAGCAAGACATTTCAGATGGAATAAGAGAAAGGTTTTGTATTGTCTATTTTGTGTGTGTGTTTTGTTTGTGTGTGTGTGTTAATTTTGTTTTTAACCAGGCAAAAAGGAGGAAACAGGGCATATAGAATATGGTAGAGGACACTGGCCTCAAGCTTCACCATGAATTAGACTCACTCAGAGGGCTTAAAGTGCAGATTTCTGGGCTCTAACTCCAGCAATGGCAGCAGATAATTTGCATTTCTCGTAAGTTCCTAGGTATGCTATGTAGCTGATGCTCCCGATCTGGGAACCACACTTGCAAACCACTGTTATAGAGGGACCACTAAAATAATCATAAAGGAATGTGTAAATAACAGCTAATAAAGAGGTAACATTGAATAATAATTTGAAAAATACGTGCTTCAAAGAATTGAACTGGTTTTCATTTGGCTAAAGCAAAGGGCTTAAGTATAGAGTTCTGTCATGTAAGATCATAAGTAATTTGGGCCAGGATTATGAAAACCAAATTCTAATTTACTAAGAAATATGATGGCTATGTACCTAGTAAGGAGTATAATTACTTTACAAATCATTCCTCCTGAGCCAGCATCCTATTGTCTCTATAACTTTGTAAATAGTGCAATTCCCCTATCCAGTATTTCAACTAAAATCCAACCTGATTAGCTTAAGAGCTGTTAGTAGCACTCTGTGATAATTGAGCTTATTAATAATTTTAAGGAACAAAATCACTATATAGCATTCTGTTTTAATTACATACCATATGACTATCACTTTCTATCAACTACATTCCTGAGATAGAGTTTAATTGAATCACTTATTATGGAATGAATCTAGAAATAAATTTCCGTTTAACATCAGGGGAAATAATTTAATAAAAGTGTCAACTCAGAAAAAGTCAAGTTACTATTCAGATATAGCAAAACATTACATTTATGTATTTTTAAAAAATCAAAAGGAAATATTGTTCTGGGGTAAAATTAAAATTGAGGTAAACTTTCATATAATCATTATACTGCTTCTATAAACTAAAAGTTCAGTTTCTTCTTTTTTTAAGATTTATTTTATTATTTATTTATTTATATATTTATTTGGAGCACAAGCAGGGGGAGGGGCTGAGGGAGAAAGAAAAAATATCTATTTTTTTCTGTTATGGTTTTTTAAAATTTTTTAGTATGTTCAGTTAGTATCAACATATAGTACATCATTAGTTTTTGCTGTAGTGTTCAACTCTTTCATTAGTTGCATATAACACCTTAAGCAGACTCTGCACTGATTGCAGAGTCCCACATGAGGCTCCATCTCATGACCTTAAGATCATGACCTGAACCAAAATCAAGAGTCAAAATCAAGAGTCAGACACTTAACTGACTGAGTCAACCAGGCACCCTACGGTTAAGATTATTCTAAGTATTAAATAAAAATTTAATTATGGAAAAGAAAATTTCAACTTCATATTCCTCAGTCTTCACTTGGAAAAAATAAATCTAGGTGTCTTCAATAATTAATAATTATGCAGTTATGTTCCTTAAGTGAAATGCATGTGATTGTTTTAGGAAAGCTGGATATATTTAAAGAAGGTGCAAACAACTCTGGCAAGCCTCACTGTCCTTCCAGGCTAGTTTAACAGCTAGCTATGGGTTTATCCACAGTATTTCTGAGAATTCTTGTACAGACAAAAATCACAGTGGAAATTGCCAGAACTCAGTACATTAATACATTAAGAATTTTAAAAAAGGTAATGAATCTGGAGATAGAATAGCTGAAAACCTGGGGAAATGTCAATCGTGATAACATCAATAATAAAATTCACTCTATTCAGTTATAGATGAGATTTGCTGAGCCAAATCTCTCAGCTCTTCATAATGATTCTAAAATGTCCAATAGTTTCCATCACTCTCAACCTGGGGCTGATCTGCTAGCAATGAAGGAAAGGCAAATTGGATTTCTAAGCTTTAAGCACTGGGTCAGCAAATCCCCTATTGGTTCTTGGTTCTTTTAAATAATTGAATGTGTGATCTTATTAAGCAGACATTAAAGCCAGAGGATGTAAAAAAAACTCCATGGGATGTTGTATACAAAGAATCATTTTGATTTAATCAAAATAGAATGTTCTGCTTTTTTATAGCAAAGCATCAAATTGTTTGTGGTTAAGCAGAAAGAATCTGAAGAGTCCTGGAATTTATTACCTCCTTCTTTGTTGAGTGAAACACAATATGTCCCTCAGAAAGTTCTAGTCTTTGATGATCAAGCAAATGTAGTCTTCTGGTTCTCCAGGAGTTAATGGGGTACTATTTCCTGGGGATCACAGTTGGGTTGCTATGACTCATCAGGCTGTCCAGTTATACTCTCATTACCATTCTGCCCACAGGAAAAGACAATCAGTGCACAAGACACAGTTCCCGCTCTCTGTAGCTTGCCCAGAAACAATAGAGTTGAACTACATGTTTATTAATTGCAATATTTGTTAAACAACTTTATGTTTTGTCTTGTTAATACCAAATTTTAAAAAGGAATAGATTTTCTCTCTGCCACAGAAGAAATTTAACCTTTCACAACTTAAATTCATTTTACTTTGATAAATGCTTTCCGTTTTTCAGAGTTCTTCAATGTGCAAAGGTTCTGTACTCGTGCTTTCAATTCACAAAATGGGAAAGTATTTCTTTAAAAGATTTAGTAGGAAATATTTTAGGTTTTGCAGGTTACATGGTCTGTGTCACCATGATTTGATTCTTCCATCATAGCAGCATTTAAACTGGAAACAGACCAAATTGAGCTTGGGGTCTAGCTCTGCCATTATATGACCTAGGGTAAGATATGTAACAACTCCAGGTCATAATTCATTTGTAAAATGAAATAACAAAGACCCTCTCTGAGGCTTGTTGGAAAGCTTGCTCTTGAGTCCCCAGTATGTTTCCCCCCCAAACTTGCATTTTGCCCCAGCAGCTTAGAGATGAACCAGAATGTGTGGCAAAGCCATCAGGCTCTTCAGTGCTAAATAGTTCTACGTAATCTCAAAGAACACAGCTGCTCATATATTAACCCCTTGTTCTTCATCCTTTCTCAGAGAGGACTTTTCAGGGTCTGGCATGCCTATCTAACAAGGATGATATGGGGCCCCAGAGAACTGAACTATAGTTACACAACCCAAATGGCCATTTTTATTAAGCACTGTGACAAAGATATTGTATCAATCATGTTGAGCTAGGCTGTGCTGTGCCAACCAATGAGGCTTGAAATTTCGAGATGTCAAACAACAAAGACTTTTGTTTTTTGGTCTTATAAATTCTTTTTTTTTAATTTTTTTTTTATTTATTGGACAGACAGAGATCACAAGTAGGCAGAGAGGCTGTCAGAGAGAGAGAGAGGAAGGGAAGCAGGCTCCCTGCTGAGCAGAGAGCCCGATGCGGGGCTCGATCCCAGGACCCTGGGATCATGACCTGAGCTGAAGGCAGAGGCTTAACCCACTGAGTCACCCAGGCACCCCTGGTCTTATAAATTCTTATGTAAGCTGGTGACTCTCTGGAGAAGCTGCACTCCAGCGGTGACTCAGTACCCAGGCACTTTCCACACAAGCTCATGGATGCTTATGTCCAGAAATGATATGCCTTACTAAAACTTATAGTCCATTGCCCAGAGCTGGTCACATAACCTCTCTTCGTTGCAAAAGTGTGGGCATGAAGTGGGAGGGAGAGCAGGTGGAAATTCAGTCAGCCATAAATATTTCTGCCAGAGATGTGCCTGCTAACAACAAATGCGATGGAAAGATACCTTTATCTGAATGCAAAACCATTTAATGCTCTTTCACAATGTTCTTAAATGTCACTGGAGGATTACAGTGTATGAGGAAATGCTATTGAACTACTCATAATAGAAAATATGAATTGCCTTAGGCTTGGCTGAATTTGCTCTGGCTCTTTGTCCTTCACCGAATTAATACCTAAGGGTTGGCATATCTGTGCTATTCCACAACACAGACCTAGGATAAATGGATGTTATAAGGAGATAGGTTTTGTCTTTATATTAATGGAGAAAGTTTACATTGGGTCTACTCTGTGTTTTCATTTACAGGAGAGAAATAGAAGGGTTGCAGGCTAGACTCAGTCCAGTCTTATTTTCTAAATGGCAAGAAGTTCTGATCTTGATCACCAGACTTCTTAAAGACAGAGCTAAGGGAGGAGAGTTTGTCTTCCACTCCATTGTGGTGTAAGTCTATATGAATCTCAGGCTCTATTCTGAGCACAGTATTAGAGAAAAACACCCAAAGTATCTTCTAGGCAACAGAACCAGAATAAAGTGGAAGATCCAAGAAGAGAACAAGTTCAGAACAGAAGAACCTGCACAAACTGCTCTCATGGTCTACCATTCACAGCTAGGGTGTTTATATAACTGTATGTATAGAGAAGATCATTTAAAGGGCCAGGAATGAAGGAGATGGATACAGTGAGAACTTTTGACTAAAAGACCTTTGGCTAAAGAAGATGAGATGAATACTTGCCCAACTCCTATCAGTGAGTTAAGGAGCCTTGAGAAGGCAAGGGTAGCCCACTTAGGGCGTGGGTATTGAAGACCATGTACCTTGTCCTGATACACAGTTTGGGTAGAGGTAAAAGAAACTGATCATCCAGCATAAGATGATAACTTCACCAGAAGCTCTTCAATCCTCTCCTCGAGAACATGCTATAAGTTCCTATTGAGAGTTACAAAACAGAACAAAGAATGTCTTGTGGGATAAAGAATGATTATGGGGAAAATGAAACACCTTTCTTTAATTGTCACAGAAAGCACTGTGATACTGAGGGCAATAGTAGCTAATAGGAAGGCAGCAGCAATTTTCAAGGTACAGCCATTCTTCTAAAACTAGTTGGTGTCTGACATTGAGCTGGCTTCGGTGGTCATGAGGTTGGTGGTACTGCAGTAAAGTAGGCAAGCTGAGGGAAGGATTGCTGCTGGAATTTGAGACACAAGATCTGCACTGAGCTGGAGCTGTAGGTCAGTGATAAATAGTTGACTCCTCCCGTCATCACCATGCCTGGCGCATACAGAAAAAATCCAGAGGTGTGGTTGAATGCAGTAGAATGAGATGCCACAGGAAGTGGTGAGATGACTGTTAACAGAAACATTGAAGAGACGGCAGGATGACCCCCTGGCCAAGACATTGTAGAAAACTTCCTGCTTTGACTGAGAAATTGTGGAGGACATCCAAAGTCCCTTCTAACATTTATTGAATTGTGAAGAGTCTGCTTTTCATGGGGTTCAGTTATACCATGTTGTGTGTGTGTGTATGTGTGCGTGTGTCCTATTATTTAAAGCTTTGTAAATCCATTATTATTTCAAGAATCAAAGAGACAAGACAAACCATATGAGACTCCTAATCTCAGGAAACAAACTGAGGATTGCTGCTGGTGGGGGCGGGGGGGTGCGGATAGGGTGGCTGGGTGGTGGACACTGGGGAGGGTATGTGCTATGGTGAGTGCTGTGAATTGTGTAAGCCTGATGAGTCACAGACATGTACACATGAAACAAATAATACATTAAGTGTTAACAAAAAAAAAAAAAAGAAAGAAAGAATCAAAGAGACAACATATAGGGCAATGAAAGGAAAGAGGAACATGATGGGCACACTCTAATACGTTCAGTCGTAGCTTTCTCTCTATTTCTGCCCCTGTCATCTGACACAGACATTCTATCAAATAGCTTCTCCCAAGCCACAGCGGCAGTGCTTCTTTTAATGACAGTCTAAACCTGGGTATTGATTTGGAGCAAAGCTTAAGATTAGTTGGTGAGGCTGCATTTTGTGTTTTTCATGGTAAATAGCAACAGGCAGAGACAAAACTTGTGAATCCCAGGGCACCTCTTGACAGACAAGCCTCTGAGCTCTCTCTCTCTGGAAGTCTGCCCTATTCCTGTCCCAGAGACGCCATGATTCCTGTCCCCATCCCAGCCAGGTGGCCCATTTGCTACCAGCACAGAATAAAAGGAGCTGGATGTCATGACTTCCCTCAGAGCTGGGGCCCTACCGCACAGCAGTTTTCACCCTGCTCGGTTCCAAATCTTGGACCTGCTCTTCAGCTGCCATTGGAACAGCCGGTATTTCCCTTCCAGGCCTCCCACAATGAGGCCCAGGCTCATTTGGATGCAGCACAGCCTGCCTCCTGCCAACATGATTTTTCTTCCATTCTTGATCAATAAGTCACAGGCCTATTTGGCCTTTCCCCAGCCATGAGAGAAGCACGGCTTGAAGTCAAACGGAAAGAAGACCAAAATAGACTCCTTCCTTTGCCCTGCATTCCTCTCCCACGTACTCCCAGCCCCACTGCTGTGCCCAGGCTCTCCTCCATTCCCAGGTTAGAATTTATATCAAAGGAAGCAAAGAAAGGAAGGAAGAAAAAAAGAAGAATGGGAAGAAGGAATGAAAAGACAGAAAAAAGAGAGGACAGGAATGGGATAAGAGGAGGTAATTATTTGTTGACTAAGTATAGAAAGGAAGATTTTAAAAAAATTATCTTTCTATTCTGGAAATAAGCTCACACAGTCTTATTCTTCCCACTGGCTTGAACATGAGGCCACAGCTCTTTTCTGATCCCTCCACCAGCCCTCCCGCTTCCCTTTAATCTAACCCTGTGTCCCCAGCCATGCTCTCTCTCTACTCCCTCAGGTTCACAGGCTCTCAAACTTGTAGACAATATTTGATACCTGCTTCTTTTGACAAAATAATAGCAATAGTAGCTATTGATTGTTCCCCATGACCCAGGCTCCATTCCAAGTGGTCTGTAAGCATTCTAGCCTCTATCATTTCTTCCCTGTAAATTACTATGAGCTCAATTTTATGGTGAAGAAACTGAGGTTAAATAACTTGTCTCAGGGTGTGCAACAAGTAAGAAATCATGATTCAACCATAGGCCATCTGAGGCTGGAACTCCTGCTCCTAATTCTCTTCCCTCAACACTACTTCCCATGAAGGGAGAAAAAGAGGGACATGGCAAGTGGTTAGCTTGGACTCTGAAAGCAATGTCTACTTCTCAAGCTACCATTTCCTCCTAAGAGAGAAGTAGGACTTCTTTGGTATCAATGGGGATTTCAGAGATGCAGTCACTCTTCTGCCCAAGGAGGTGCTCTGGAGCAAAATGGAGAAGAAGTTTGGTTAAATCACAGAACTTCAGAGCTGGAAGAAAATGCATCCAAACTTTATTTTATAATTTTATAATTGAAATCCCCAGGGCCTTCAAACCCAGCATTGCTTTGCCGAGTTTAATTAAGATGAAAGCTGCTAGGTTAAAGAACTTTAGAACTAGAAGATACCTACTAGCCTACCTAGTCTAAGCCACTCATTTCTACCTGCCTTTTTTTTTTTTTTAACAGATGTGGGCACTAAGAAGCTTAAGTAAGTGGTCTATCTTTGAGTCACAGTATCTACTTTCCCACAAATTGTGGAGGCACTGGTTGTGGCAAATTTCAGAGGGATATTAGAGTCCTCTATACAATAGACAGCATCTAGGCCAAGCAGGACAAGTAAAGGACAAAGTATATAGTGCCTAGATATTGAAGATACTTAATAAAGAGATAGATGGTGGGTAGCTGAGCACCTGTATGAACGAATGAATACAAATGAAAAAGTAGAATCAGAAACAAAGTTTTTCTACATAGTTCTAAATATGTCATCTTAAAACCTTCCACAAAGACATAAGATTTGTGTAAGAAAAATCCAAGCACCTTCCCTATTAAGAAAATGTTTTCAATGGCATAAAGTGAGTGGGACACTTTGACACTGGATGAAAGTATGAATAGGGTCCAAACTTGCTATTAGGTATACAGCTTCATCAACCTTCATTGGTATGACAAATTGAAACAGGAAACAGGGGCGCCTGGGTGGCTCAGTGGTTAAGCCGCTGCCTTCGGCTCAGGTCATGATCTCAGGGTCCTGGGATCTAGCCCCGCATCGGGCTCTCAGCTCAGCAGGGAGCCTGCTTCTTCCCCTCTCTCTGCCTGCCTCTCTGCCTCCTTGTGATCTCTCTCTCTCTGTCAAATAAATAAATAAATCTTTAAAAAAAAAAAAAAAAAAAAAGAAACAGGAAACAGGCTTCAGTTATCCCAATGACCTTGAAATCAGGTTCCAGGATCTGGTGCTGTAGTAGACTGTCCTCCTGAACGGAACTTCATCGGAGGTGTTCTCCATGGATTGCTCTGCTTTCTTCACATCTATCCCAAATCACCTGGGATGGGTAGCTATCATTTTAAGTATGTCTCCACAAATTCAATACTAACTCACAGTACAATATTAGGAATTTTACAGCTAGTCACACAGTTAGTTAGGAATTTGGGCTCTAGCTCTGTCTAGATCAGACGGTTCTTGTATATGTCATGTCCTATCACTTAGTAACTATTAGATCCTCCACATATTGAATTTTTCTAAACTCCATCAGAACCCATATATAAAATGGGTGAATGTAGTAATAGTCATTATTTTTAATTAATTAATTAATTTTTTTTAAGGGGGCAATGTAGAGGCCAACTCAGGCCCTGAACTCATGACCATGAACTCAAGACCTGAGCTGAGATCAAGAGTCAGCTGCTTAACTGACTGAGCCACCCAGGCACCCCAATAGTCACTAACTTTTAACAGGTTCTGCTACAGAAAATTAAATGCAATAGTACTTTGCAGAGATCTCATTTCTTGGCTCTAAAAGTGTTCATATACTCCAGACCTGGCCTTATCATTTCCACTCCTGACCACTAGTGGACAATGTTATAATGACCTCATCTCCCTTCCTATTTTTACAAAACAAACTTCTCTGGTTGATCATTAAGATATTTAATCTCCAGATATTAACTATTGAGTTGGAGTCTGAATTAAGGCTGTTCCCCAGATTTAAAAGACAATTTCAGGCTAGAGTGAAGACAAATTGCTTGAGAAAAGAGGTTTGATTCCATTTATGCATACACTCACTGTCCCCAGGGTCAGTGAACAGTATCTCATTAAAAATTCAATATGAGGAATTATGGTGCTTCTGAATGAGAAAAAGAGAAGCATAGATGAAATCACCACAAGTGGCATTTGTCTTATAGGTTAGACAAGTCACTGCAGATAGAGGGGTCCTACTCAGAGGTTTCTTCTGGTAGGAATCCTAGAAGGGGAGCAAAAGCCGGAAAATAAGAAAGGCATTCTCTCTCTAAAACTTTTGACTGGCACTGGTGAGCTCCCCATCTGCCTCAGGTAGCGAGGGAAGGAAGGTATGGCTGAGGGAGAATCCAGAGGAGCTCTTTCTCCTTTGTTTCCCCTTTTTTAACTAATAAGACAAAAACCTATATGATGCAGTTGTACTCAGAGATGCTACATTAGACCTCTGAGCAAAAGAGGTCCTGGGTCAGAGGTTTCTCCTTTGTTGAAGGAGGTCCCTGAGAGGACATGACGACAGACTGACCTGTGAGCTGGACTCTGATGATCACAGCCTTCTTACCACCTACCGCATCTTTGGAATGTGTATTCTATTTGCCTTCCCAGTCCCAGAAGCTGCCCCCAAAGACATAGCCTTGAGACGTGATGTGACATTGAGGCAATCTGGATGGTATATGTGCCTGAAACCAGTTAAGGCCTCTATATAACCATTTAAGATTCTGGGGGACAAGTGTGGAGAGTACTTTGTGGCCTTGCTGCCACCAAGATGGGATTTGTAGGTAAGTTCCTTTACTTATTAAACCTGCCACCTACCAGTCTGGTGTGGTGTGCCTCATTTTTTGGTCTCTCCCTGCTCTCCATGGTGGGGCTGGCTCCAAATTATACCCTGGAAGCTCCCAACGAAGATGTGAACCAACTTCCTTCCTCTGTATTCATAAGAATTTAATATCTAACTTGAGTCCCTTATATCTGGAGCAGCTCCTAAAACTTAGTCCTGGCATTTGAATCTTCTCCGGAGGGTCAATTAAAAAAAAATTACTAATGTTATTTTTCTTTTCCTATCTTTCCTTTTTCCTAGTATAGGAAGGCAACCCACCTGTACTGTGGAATAATTGATGAGCCAGCTTACTTTGCCAGAAGCTAGGAAGGATGGAAATGCTCAGAAAAAAGGGATTCAGACAGGAGACAAAAAGAAACATTCAAGCATTTACTCTGCAGCTAGCTTTCCACACATCATCTCATTTAGAACTCATCATAACTCCCTGACATGAACGTATTATATCCAGTTAAAATATGGGAGAACTAAGACTCAAACAAGCTGAATAACTTGCCCCAGGTCACACAGCTACTCAAAGGTGAAGTCAGGTTAGGGTTTCTAGCTTGGATAACAGTCCTAATTTAGAAATCCAACTCTATAGTTAGTGCCTCTCGATAAAATACCTTAATAGTCAGGTAGAACAACAGAGAAAGTGTTTGTCTGGAGAAGAAGGTCATTAATTAGATCACTGTTCACTTCTATCCCATATTCCTGCCAAATAATCCTCCTTCCTAAGCAGAAGTGACAGTCAGTCAATTAGACCAAGAGAGAATTTCTTCTTTTTCACAAGGTCTTCAGCTTGTTGATAAATGATCATAGCTAGAAAGAAAGTTCTCCCTTCTTTATACAAGCAGACGCATACACAAAGCTGCATATATATCTAAGAGTTTTAAAAGGGTAATCAAAATGAATTTCATGCACCACCACCACCACCATCTCCATCATCACCCAAGGACAAAGCTTAACTAAATGGGAATTTCCTCGACTGTTAACTTCGGCAAATGTTTCCCTTATCTCTGAAACAGAACTCTTAGGCAGTTCTGAGGACCAGAAGGGAACTAGAGTCTTCCAGTATTTGTCCTTCAAGCAGCACCAGGCAAAGAGTTTTGAGACCTCTTATAAATGTTTATCTTCTTCTTTCTTCCTTCTCTCCTCTTCCTTCCTTCAAAAAAAAAAAAAAATGTTTATTGGTGGCCTGTGACCTGATAAACACTTGACAAGGCCCTGGAGATGAAACACTCAACCAAAGCCAGATGCACCTGTTGAATAGAGCTTTGCAAATAGTGGGGAAGGTGGCAATCATGTGATCCCACAAATCGGGTTTCAACTGCAGAAGGTGTGCTGAAAAAGAGGGGCAAAACGCTTTGAGAGAGGGACTGATCAAAGACAGCAAGGACACATTTCTGAAGAAGGGTTGCTCAAGTTGCTCTGAAGGATAAATAGGAATCAATTTTTCAAAATAGTTAAGGAACATGTTTCAGGTAAATGGGACAGCATGTGTAATGGTCCTGTAGTAAAGAAGATTATGGCAAATTGGAGGGAACAGATACCAGTGGGGATGAAGGACAAATATACAAGGGAAGTTTGTTGCAAGATGAGGCTGAAGAAATGACTAGGACAATACAGGAGCATGTAAATTATTACAAGGAGCTTTTCCTGAAAGCCTCAAAAGGGTTCTCAGTAGGAAAAAACATGGTCAGTTTGTGTTTTCAAAACTTCACTTTGCCTTGGATGTAAAGAATCAGTTCTCCATGCAGAATGTGTATGTAGGGCAGAGGACACAAATAAGTTCTCCTGCTCATCTTGTACTGTGAATTTCTGTTTTCATTTAATTTCTATAATCCCACTCATCAACACGCATCTTGTGATTACAATTCTGACTTTCATCCTTTGAACCCAACACCAAGCATTGCCCTGTTCTCTTTAATCCACTAAACACTGCTAACACAAGGCAGTGTGTGTCATGTTTTGTACTAATGTTTAGTGATTACAGAAGAGAATTCAGTAGACTACAAAAAAGGCAAAACCTTTACATTGAACATTAGACTTGGTCCCTTAAAATTCCCTGGATAATTTCTACCAGTATTTTCTCACTGGCTTCCATTAGACTTCGTCTCTTAAAATTCCCTTGATAATTTCTACCAGGATATTTTCACTGGCTTGCATTTACCTGCAGTCCAACCTCACTATTCTCTTGTCACAGCACAAATCTCTCTCCCCCATCTTCTCTAGTCTCAGGATCCCCATCCAAATCCCTGTTTACCCCTCACCAGCAATCAGAGGCAGGTTTAGAATTCCCGCTTCCATTTATTCATTTTTTTTTAAAGATTTTATTCATTTGTTTGACAGAGAGAGATCACAAGTAGACAGAGAAGCAGGCAGAGAGAGAGAGAGGGAAGCAGGCTCACCGCTGAGCAGAGAGCCCGATGCAGGACTCGATCCCAGGACCCTGAGATCATGACCTGAGCCAAAGGCAGCAGCTTAACCCACTGAGCCATCCAGGCGCCCCCCCCCCCCCCGCTTCCATTTATTCAAATCACTTCTCAAAACAGTGAGGAACAGGACAATAGATGGAAGGCTTGGCTTTTCATAACCAAAGGACCCTAGAGAAAGGGTTTCCTAGGCAAAGAGGCAAAAATCGAGGTAAAGGACCTGTACTCGAGGAACTACAGAACACTCATGAAAGAAATTGAAGAAGACACAAAAAGATGGAAGACTGTTCCATGCTCTTGGATTGGAAGAATAAACATTGTTAAAATATCGATTCTGCCTAGAGCAATCTATACTTTTAATGCCATTCTGATCAAAATTCCACCGGTATTTTTCAAAGAGCTGGAGAAAATAATCCTAAAATTTGTATGGAATCAGAAGAGACCCCAAATTGCTAAGGAAATGTTGAAAAACAAAAACAGAACTGGCAGCATCACGTTACCCGATTTCAAGCTTTACTACAAAGCTGTGATCACCAAGACAGCGTGGTACTGGCATAAAAACAGACACATAGATCAGTGGAACAGAGTGGAGAGCCCAGATATGGACCCTCAACTCTATGGTGAAATAATCTTCGACAAAACAGGAAAAAATATTCAATGGAAAAAAGACAGTCTCTTCAATAAATGGTGCTGGGAAAACTGGACAGCGATATGTAGAAGAATGAAACTCGACCATTCTCCTACACCGTACACAAAGATAAACTCGAAATGGATAAAAGACCTCAACGTGAGACAGGAATCTCTCAGAATCCTAGAGGAGAACATAGGCAGTAACCTCTTCGGTATCAGCCACAGCAACTTCTTTCAAGATATGTCTCCAAAGGCCAAGGAAACAAAAGCGAAAATGAACTTTTGGGACTTCATCAAGACCAAAAGCTTCTGCACAGCAAAGGAAACAGTCAACAAAACAAAAAGGCAACCCACGGAATGGGAGAAGATATTTGCAAATGACAGTACAGACAAAAGGTTGATATCCAGGATCTATAAAGAACTTCTCAAACTCAACACACACAAAACAGAGAATCATATCAAAAAATGGGCAGAAGATATGAACAGACACTTCTCCAACGAAGACATACAAATGGCTATCAGACACATGAAAAAATGTTCATCATCACTAGCCATCAGGGAGATTCAAATTAAAACAACATTGAGATACCACCTGACACCAGTTAGAATGGCCAAAATTAGCAAGACAGGAAACAACGTGTGTTGGAGAGGATGTGGAGAAAGGGGAACCCTCTTCCACTGTTGGTGGGAATGCAAGTTAGTGCAGCCACTTTGGAGAACAGTGTGGAGATTCCTGAAGAAATTAAGAATAGAGCTTCCCTATGACCCTGCAATTGCACTACTGGGTATTTACCCCAAAGATACTGATGTAGTGAAAAGAAGGGCCATCTGTACCCCAATGTTTATTGCAGCAATGGCTATGGTCACCAAACTGTGGAAAGAACCAAGATGCCCTTCAACGGATGAATGGATAAGGAAGATGTGGTCCATATACACAATGGAGTATTATGCCTCCATCAGAAAGGATGAATACCCAACTTTTGTAGCAACATGGATGGGACTGGAAGAGATTATGCTGAGCGAAATAAGTCAAGCAGAGAGTCAAGTATCATATGGTCTCACTTATTTGTGGAGCATAACAAATAACATGGAGGACATGGGGAGATGGAGAGGAGAGGGAGTTGAGGGAAACTGGAAGGGGAGATGAACCATGAGAGACTATGGACTCTGAAAAACAACCAGAGGGTTTTGAAGGGGCGGGTGGGAGGTTGAGGAACCAGGTGGTGGGTAATAGGGAGGGCACGTACTGCATGGAGCACTGGGTGTGATGCCAAAACAATGAACACTGTTATGCTGTAAATAAAAAAATAAAAATAAATAAATAAAATTAAAACAAAACAAAACAAAACAAAACATAGGATACAGTGAGTGTTGGTGAGAATGCAGACAAAAGGGAACCCTCATGTACTGTTGGTGGGAAAGCAAAGTGTTGCAGCCACTGTGGAAAACAGTATGAAGTTTCCTCAAAAACTTGAAAATAAAAATGTCACATGATCCAGTAATTCCACTACTATGTATTTACCAAAAGGATATGAAAACACTAATTAAAAAGATATATGAAGAAAAAAAATCACTTTCTAGCAGGAATTCTACTTGGTAGGTTTCAAATACAGTGCTCTTTGAAAGTAGAGATCATGTTTCTTTCTTTTACATGTGCAAGAATCATTTGCTTCTATTTTACTCACCTGACTCTATGTGATTATACTGCATCAACACCAAAACACAAGAAGTTTGAGGGATAGTTGATAAAAGATGACTGTAACAGATCAAAGCCAGAAGAAATCAAATGTTCATCACCCAAAGTTAAAAGAAAGGAGATAGCAAGCCTGCCCCTATAAGCAAGTAGATAAAATAAATCTGTGCAGGGGCGCCTGGGTGGCTCAGCAGGTGAAAGCCTCTGCCTTCAGCTCAGGTCATGATCCCAGGGTCCTGGGATCGAGTCCCACATCGGGCTCTCTGCTTAGCGGGGAGCCTGCTTCCTCCTCTCTCTCTCTCTCTGCCTGCCTCTCTGCCTACTTGTGGTCTCTATCTGTCAAATAAATAAATCTTTAAAAAAATAATAATAATAAAATAAATCTGTGAATGAATTCTGAGTTTTTTTTTAAAGCAAATTTGTTATAAGAAACATCAGCTTCCAAAAGACACTGAGAAGTTACAGCATAAACAGCAATAAAGGCAGAAAGGAAGATAAAAAAGAAAGAATGAGAACAAATGAAGTCTGCCAAGTTGAACAGAACAATATGCCAACATGTGTGTCATTCCTCCCATAAATTAACTTCATTGATGGGCTTAATTGTTTGAACAAATGGGTTGGAGCTATTTTCAGAGCAATTATTTATTCTAATCACCAACTCCCTTACAGTGAAGGGAACTGCAGAGAAACCATGGTTTTCTTGGCTTCATTATTTCAGTTAAATATTTACACATTCGAACTGACGCTAAAAGTAGATGTTGCTTCTTGGACCTCTGAAAGATAAATGTTCAGGACATAGAGAGTTTAAGGTAACTGCAGGTGGGTCCCTCGGAGAACAAACCATCTCTCTGCGCACTCCCTGTCAGCAAAGAACAAGTAGCTCCTTACTCTTCAGACTCTTCCTGTCCCATCAACAAGCCCAGAGCCATCATACCTGGTCCCCAGACCCTGATCCGTTTATGCTTCCATTTTATTGGAGTTTTAATTCAGTCCTTTTCTAAAATGTGTACCTTACTTCTTCAGGGAATACACCATATTGTAGTGAAATGAGAAAGATAAAGGAAATATATATATTTACATATAAATCCATGAAGTCCACACAAGTGTGAATCAATTCAATTTTTAGAAAACTAAAAACTAGGCTCTAGTATCTATGGCTTAGGTTCAACTACTAACTCCATCATTACCGAGCTGAGTGACCTTGGCAAAGTTGCTTATCCTCTCCAAGCCTCAATTCCTTGTAAAATGCGGAAATAGTTGTTGTGATAATAAGAGGAAACAGTTAAACACTTAGAATCATGGATATCAAATAACAACGCTCAAAAGACTTTAAGTTGTTACATTGTTTCTTCTTATTGTAAGTTAGCAGATGAAGTGATGTGATTTAAAATGCAATAATTTCCCCAGATCTGTTTGTCTTCCTGCCAATATCCCCCAGAGGAGACCAAGACAAGGATTTGAATGCAGGAGGTTTATGTGGAAGGTTGAGAGATGAATTTCAGGGAAACAAGACAGTGATATGAGGGAAGCAGTCAATATAATTAAGTCAGCCATCACACAGGGTGACTGAAGCTTAATCCTGCAGGGAATTCCCAGAAAATGCTTGCGTATCACTTGAAGGTCGAGAGAGTTGGTGTATTTATACAATCACATGCTTCAGTAACTGGTGGAGGGTGCCAATTCCCCAGCATTTCTAGCCTACTGTCAATTAACAGCACAGCCTCCTGGAAAAAGCCCCCAGGCAAAGAGATACATATACAGAAAGTTGGAAGATGTCCAGAGCACCAAATGGACATCTGAAATCAACAATAACTAATGGACTCAAACACAACAGCCTCCAGCACACAGCTCTAAACTATGGCAAGTGACTTCCTTGTAGCTCTAATATTTAAGTGGCCTTTGAAATGATCACATAAAGTATATTCCAAGCTATCACTTTAGAGATTTATTGACCAAAAAGAGAAATATATATTTTTTCAAACGCCGTGAGGGATGAAGTATTGAATAGATTTAATAAATTGAATAAAATTGAATATAGAGTGAAATAAAAATACTTTGGGGTATAGAATCTATGTACTTGAGTCTTGCCTATTTCATTTACAAGTCTATTTAACCAAGCTTTGTGATCTCTTTAGGCCTCTCTTTCCACTTCATCTAATTGGAAATAATATTTACCATTCACAGATCTTATATTAAAGTAATTTAAAGATATCAAAATGCCTTACAGTTGCAATGTATTCTTAGAATCATCATGTCCAGATAACTGAATCTTAAGCCTTTAATTATAAACTTAACTTGGGGGGGACACTTAGATGGAAATGTTTGCAAAATGCAAATTCCCAATGAACTGCATTTGATACAAATGATTGAATTATTTCTCAGACCTGTAACACCACATCAGCAATGGTCTCCAGGCTAATATGATGTTTCACACTATTTGCTTTTATTCATCCTTCTTCTTCATAGTATGCCTGTCCCTTTTTATTGCTATTAGTTTCTATGGAAACTAAATAAGCTCATTAAAGCAATAATTCAAGTTAACACCTAATACTAACCAAGTAAGCTCCAGCTAGCTTGAGGATATGCACCAATGTAAATAAACTTTGTGATAGCTATTTTCCTTGCTGCTTAGAATAATTTTTCACTTAATTTCAGCTTCTTTGCTGTAATTAGATAGTGGAGGATTCCAGCAATCCGATCACTTCCTTAAAAAGTGGTGCTGGGTATACATTGACTGTAGCATTAAAGAAGATAGAGCACCTTGACGGTCCTTGATAAAGACCTCATTCATTTATTCAACATTTTATTCACTTATTCATTCATTCATTTATTCATCCAACACATATTTCTGCTCCACAGTATATACTGCAAATATAATAAGAAATCAGATATTTACCTCACTGTAAGGGAAAATTTAGTTTAGAAATGCAAATAAAGCTTGTACACCTGATTAGAATTTTACTATATTCTATATTAATCATCATGTCTTATTAAAATTTATAAGCTTCACAAGATAGTTGCAGATAAGTGCTTTGAAGTTTAGAGTTCAAGTGCAGAAAAAATATTTCAGTTTGGGATATCAAGAGTAATTTAATAAAGAAATGGAAACGGTAACAGAGTCTTCAAGAATGGGCAGAATATGGGAGCACCTGGGTGGCTTAGATGGTTGAGCCTCTGCCTTCGGATCAGGTAGTAATCCTGGGTTCCTGGGATCCACCCCCACATTGGGCTCTTAACTCAGCGGGAGTCTTTTTCTTCCTCTCCCTCTGCCTCTCTCACCTGCTCATTCTCTCTCTGTTTGTCTCTTTCTCAACTGAATGAACAAAATCTTAAAAAAAAAAAAAAAGAATGTGTAGAATATGGATTTGGGAAGGGAAAGGAAAAGGCTCTTACAGGGTTAGAATAAAAGCATGAACAAGACACAGAGGCAGCTCCCTAGGAGATACAGAATGTGGGATTGTGAATGATCAGTTTAACTTGAGATAGACAAGTAAAGAAAGCCATGGAAATAATTTTCTTAAAGTGAGTGTGGGCTGAAGGTAGAAGGCATCGAAAGTCTGACTAATGAATGTGGGCAATGAGAACCACTGAATGATTACTAGGTGTGCATAGGGTTCGTGGCTGTACTTGGGGGATTATGTATTAGGTAGAGCAGGGAAAGACAGGAGTAGAAGAGACCAGTAAGTGTTAGGGGGAGAGGAAGAAAGCCATGAGAGAAGAATTACAGCCCACTAGGAAGAAGAAACATAAATGAGGTCTCCTAAGGAAAAGACAGTGAAGGAATGAAGAAGTGTCTTGGGACTTTGACAAAGCCCAGAGGGACACTATGCATCACTCAGTTCCACAAATCATTTTCTTCTCTTGGAAATGAGGTTATCTATTATGAACTCATTCTGCTTTTCCCTTGTCTGTCACCAAAACATTTATCTCAAAATAATTGCTCCTTAGTCATCTCTCACCCTAAAGAACAAGTGCATGAATCATAATTTCTATTTTACAGCAAAAAAACGAGGAGGCATCAGAAGTTCTGAAATTCACTTATCATTAAAAGTTCAGGTAGGAGCTAAGATGAAGACTCGAAATATTAATGAAGAAAAGCAAGTCTAAGGAGAATAAAAAAGCCATACGCTTATTCAAGTTATAAAGGTATATGGTAAGTAGTATGCATGAAATAAATGCATAATAGATGAATTAATAAATAAATGAGGAAATTAATAAATTAAAGGAACAGAGTCCTAAATGTGATAGCAGTGTTGCCTCAGTCTTTTATATTTTTCAAGAAATTTTACATGCAGGACAAGTTTCAACCTATTCAAGTCAGGTCTAACTTTATTCAACCAAGTCACAATTATCCATGTGTTACGAAGAGATATTTATCCAATATACATTTGGGCAGCAACTATGTGCCAATCAATGTATTTAGTTGCCATGGATTCAAAGACAAAGACATATAAAAAGATATGTTCTTGAGAAGTGTATAATCTGGAGATAGAAGTTTTTAAATAATATAAATTATGATAGAAGTTAAAAGTACACAGTTTTCAGGGCTCAGTGAGATCTCAGTGATCTACACTCACTCTTTACTTTACAGGGGTAAAAGGATTTTGTACAGGGAGGGGGAAAGGAGCTTTGTAATCAGAAGACAGCAGCAATAATGTTTTACTATTCCATAGGAATCAGGATTGTTTTAAGTCTTCTAAGTTAAAAACTTCAGAGACTCTGGTATGAAATGATATTATTATTATTAACATTATCATCATCATTATTCAATGGACATTCATGCCATCATTGCAACAACACTTGTTACTAGCAAAGCTTTTCAGATCTTGAAATTGATGAAATCAGTACTCATTGACCAAAATTTCAGAAAGTTCTTTCTAATTATAGAAATTGAATAACTATAAAAAGAAAATTCTGTCACTAGAATTTAAATCTGCCCCAAAACTTTCAGACAAATTATTTTCGCTGAGAAATGATAGATAACCAGCTCTTTAAAATATGCCCAGCAACAAAGAAGATAAAAAATACGTTCAGCCATTTAAAACCTAATTATTCAAAATGGTATATAATATAATGGCTTTGTTCCAGATGAGGCCACTTGAATTCTGATCATATTCAAGGAAAGGAAATTTGCAACCCTGACTTGCATTCCTGCTGAAGCTGGTATAAAAAACTTCATAGAATTTATGTTCAAAGTTTATCATCAAAAAATGTAATGCCTTGGGGCGCCTGGGTGGCTCAGCGGGTTAAAGCCTCTGCCTTCAGCTCAGGTCATGATCTCAGGGTCCTGGGATCGAGCCCCGCATCGGGCTCTCTGCTTGGCTGGGAGCCTGCTTCCTCCTCTCTCTCTCTCTCTGCCTGCCTCTCTGCCTACTTGTAATCTCTGTCAAATAAATAAATCTTTAAAAAAAACATGTAATGCCTTTTAAATAAGATTACTTATCAACAGAGAATGAAATTCACCTCTTACCAGTGATAAAGGCTGGGCACAGCTTGAGTACAGTACAGTTGCAAAAGGCAGGAGGAGGTGAATTTAATTTTTTCAGGGATGTTTCACTTTGCATTCAAGTCTCATAGTCTAGATTCTCACAAGGTATGCTAGTAAACTGGATTGCATATTGGTTGGATTTATAATTCATGGCATTAAATTATTACAGTGAAAGGAAAAATAAACAGAAGAGTAACTTATCACTTTCTTATTGCCAAACAACATTCATCACAAACACATTGAATTTTGGATCAGCACTCTGTTATTATCCTGAAAATAATGAATCTTTGAAGTTTGGAACCAGAATGAACCTTGGAAATCATCCTCTCCATCATTTCACTTTCCCATCCTGTCAACTTCACTTCACAGATGAAAAAAATGACAACAACAAGAAAACTGAAGTTACTGGTCCAAGGAACCAAGGAAAAGAAAATGCAGTGGACTGAGCTTATTCCATGTGCAAAACATAGTTTCTCTGGGTACTATGTGTCCTTAAACAAGCCTTGTCGGGCTGGCCTGTTAAGTTTAGGAACTGTTCCAATGTTTGCTCTTCTTTTATCCTCACTATATAGCACAGCACCTAACACTTAATAACTGCTCAATAAATATGTATGGCAAATAAATACATAAATAAGGCATAAAAGAATAATTGTCTCTTTAAAAGTAAATCTGGGGGGTGGGAAGTTGGGGGGGCCCGGTGGTGGGTATTAAGGAAGGCACGTACTGCATGGAGCACTGGGTGTGGTGCATAAACAGTGAACTCTATTACTCTGAAAAGAAATTAAAAAAAAAAAAAAAAGAAATTTAAAAAAAAAAAAAAAGTAAAGCCACAGAGCAAGCTAGTAGCAGAGTGTGGCTTAGAACACAGTTTTCTTAACAATCAGACCTATGTGCTTTTCATTGTGCCACAAAAGCATCTCTAAGCATTGGTTACCAAACTTGAGAATTTCCCATGGGAAACCAGCTTCTAAGAAAGAAGCAGACCACTCCAGATTGGTAGGTGGTAGGTTTAATAAACAAAGGAACTCAAGATGAATAGATCTCCACATTCACCTGCCAGGCTCTTAAAAGTTTATATAGAGGACTTGATAGGGTTCGGTCATGTTACACTGTCCAGATGGCCTCAACACTGCACTGTTCTCTCAAAGCCACATCACTAAAAGTGGCTCATAGTATGAGAATCGTGAGTAGAATGCATATTCCACAAGGTAGGGGTAAAGGAGCTTCTAATTGCCCAGGTCCAGCTAGTGGGTCGATGGTGGCTATGTCCTCTTAATGACTTCCTCTAACACCAAGTTTTATATTCGAGTGTTTGCAAAAGAAAATTAAAAAAAAAAAAAAAAATGAGTGTTTGCTACCAAGGATAAGCCTTTTGGCAGTAGTGAGTCCTGTCTGCTAAATTTAGACCTGGGCAAACATGCACAAAAGAGATGCCTAATTTCTACTAACTAAAAACTTATTTTCTAGATTTGGTAATGTCTGGTAATTCTTTGTTGTTCAATTTATTTTTTGAAGCTGTGCTCCCAAATAGTTTGACAAAAGTCTAGAATCATGAACAATTCAATCCAAGAACCAGGCCCATAGTAAATTAGAAATTAAGAGATAGTCTCAAAAAGAAAAGCAATAATGTTAAATAACATCTCATTCAGCTTACATATTCTATAAAATGGCTTACATTAAATTTTTCTAAAAAAATAGGAAAACAGAATCATGAAAATAATACATAAGGATTTATTCATTATTCAAGATAGTAATAATAATATAAAGCCACAATTACATAACAAAATCTACAAAGCACATTTACATAAATAAGACTATTTTGATGATTAAATAGTACACATAGCCTACTTAGAACAATGCCTGGCACATGGGGAGTATTAAAAGCTTGTTATCCTCATTATTATTATTTATCATACCACTAATCACATTTGAAATTTAAAGTTAGAAAACCATAGGTAAAAGAATCGGATGTCCTGGATTTGAAATTCAGTTCCTTCACCTGCCAGCTGTGTGATCTTGAGAAACCAACAGAACAATTCTGAGTCACAGTCTGCTCATTTACAAAATGAAGATAACAACACTTTCTCATGGCTGCCACAGAGATTAAAACAACTGAGCTTGTGCCTGACAATAATGGGGACAAAGTATATGTGTTGCTCTTTTAATAGTTTTACTGTTCTTACTATTTAGTCACAACATTCATAGGAGGTAGTTTTTACTGTATCCACCCTATTGAAGAGGAAACTGGAGTTTACATAGAGAAAAATAACTAAACAAGTTCCTCTTAAGGTACAGAACTCAGGGTCCTTTTGCACTTAGGCAGAACTGTGTGGTAGAAAATAGTCCTTTTCTGCCACAACTTGTTGGCAAAAGCTCATGGGTCTAGGTGCAAACTGTCCCAATTAACACTGTTGACGTTTTTGTGATTTCTAGAGGCATGGTGCCTTAAAGAACACTTTTCAGAATTGTGTTTTATGGAACTAAACTCTTTTGTGATATTTAGAAAAACATTAAAAAGGAAGGGGGGGTGGTGTCCATATTTGAATTTGGGTATTGCTCTATCCCTTATCCACCTGTTGTGAAGTCACAACGTACATTAGCATATCAAAGGAGTCCTGCACAAGATACTTAATAAACTATTTAATCCCAAATCCCTGGACTTTTTGACCACAGAACACCTATTAATAGCCCACAGAACCCACTTTGGGAAACATCTTCTGTGATGCTGGGAGTTACAGACACATTAGCAAATCACTGAGGCAGATAATAAAGAGCAAGATAGGTTTTTATGTACTCTCGAATTTCACAATATATATGAATACCTGACCTACCTACACATGATTATCTCTGAGATTACTAAACCCTCCATTAAAAGTTTTGAGATGCAAAAATGAGAATGAGGGGTGCCTTGCTGGCTCAGTCTTTGTTTTGTTTGTTTATTTGTTTTGTTTTTATTTTTCATTATGTTCAGTTAGCCAGCATATTGTACCCCATTAGTTTTCGGTGTAGTGTTCAGTGATTAATTAGTTATGTATAACAGCCAGAGTTCACCACAACATGTGCCCTCCTTAGTCACCAACACCCAGTTATCCCACTCACCTACCCCCTCCCTTCTGTAACCGGACTCTTTGGAACATGTGACTCTTGTTCTCAGGGTTCTGAGTTCAAGCCCCACACTGGATGTAGAGATTACTTAAAAATATATATTTTAAACATGAGAATGAGAGTTAAATGGAAATACTGGACTTAATGTCAGAATCTAGGTTCTAGTCCCATTTGTTTTTAACTGCACTTTTGTAGCTGGCTTGACTGGGTAAAATTCTATCCCTGACAATTACTAGCTATATAACTTTTGTCATGTCTATGATTGTTATGAACCTGTATTTACTCATCTGCAAAATAGGGATAATAATAAATATCTTTCATGGTTGCTAACAAGTTGAATGTGAAGTGGAGCTAATACCATCTACTTGGAATGGGAATTGCAGAGATGATGGTAACGCACGGAAAGGAACCGTAAGAGCTGGTGCATGATAGGTATTCCATAAATTTTAGCCAAAAATGTGACCACTTTAACATTCCTCATTGCCACTTTTCTTTTCAGTAAACTGGGGTTGATACAGGACCTACCCATCACTCAGGGTCACCCCATTATTTCACTCATTCATTCATTCTTCCTTTTTCATCTATTAAACATTTGCCAACTCTCTGTACATGGCAGAGATGAATAAGGTGTATGCCTGGCATTTAAAGAGCCCATAATCCAACAGAGAAGACAAATGTGTATATCACACTCACAACAGAAATTATTTAGGGCCACAAGAGAATTGTGTATTGTACTATGGGAGCACCATAAAAGGGGGAAAAATTATTCTTCCCAGAGAGTGAGAAAGGGAAGTTGAGAATGTTTCTAAGAAAAAATATTTGAATTGGACTTTATAGGTTGAGAAAAGTTCACGAACCAAAAAGTAGTATCATTAAAAATTACTGCCATTTATTGAGCACTTAAAATATGCCAGGCAGGCAGGAAATTATAAATCTAATTGGCAATCAGGGCCTACAGTGATATCCCCAGATCAACCATATGAAGAAATATATTCTGGGAAGTGACTGTTTTATCTAAGTGTTCCCTCTGAAATTACTGATAGCACTATGCCATTTGCTTCCACAACTTATTATTTGCATTTCTGGTTTGTTTTAATTCTGTCCCGATCCATACTTTAACCAAGATTTTAAAAAGAAACCATAGAGGGCGCCTGGGTGGCTCAGTGGGTTAAGCCGCTGCCTTCGGCTCAGGTCATGATCTCAGGGTCCTGGGATCGAGTCCTGCGTCGGGCTCTCTGCTCAGCAGGGAGCCTGCTTCCCTCTCTCTCTCTCTCTCTCTGCCTGCCTCTCTGCCTAGTTGTGATTTCTCTCTGTCAAATAAATAAATAAAATCTTTAAAAAAAAAAAAAAGAAACCATATAGCATAACTGAAGAGGAAGATAATCATCTATGAAAAGAGAATAAATTCTTTACTTCCTTATCCATCCCTAATGCCTTGTCTTCACGAACACATCTTTTGAAATTAAAGACTTAGCATTTACATATATGCAATTTCAGCTCATTATTCTAAATTTCAATTTTTTTTCATTTTCAATTAGAGAAAAACTACATTGCCCCTTTAAACTATCTTGAGTACATAGTTCATATGTTGTTTTTTGTTGTTGTCTTTAGTTTTTAAAGAAAGGAGGATGCCTTCTTTGTGCCAGGTACACATAACACTAATTTTAGTTCATGCCTTCCACTTCATTAAGATTGAAACTAGATTGGTTTCCTTGGAGTATTTCTTGGAGGGAACTGAAATATCCAGGGAGTTAGCATTCTCAAGTTCCTTTTTGGTTCTGATTTCTTGGGTCTGTTGTATGTTGGTTCCCTGAACTGAGTCTTACTTCTGCACTCACCTAACCTCTACGTACTTCCTCTCCTTTTCCAGGAAGATTTGAAAGTCATCCTGAAGAGCTCACATAGCAAATACCTAATAACTCAGCCAGCTAGCAAAGCACTCACCTGAACAAAGGACCATTTTAAATAATAAAGCTTATTGCCTTTAAAAGGCAACTGTGTTTATAACTAATACCTTCCTTTTTCTTTAATTTTTTTTGTTTCGTTTTTTTTTTTTTGTTTTTTATTTATTTGACAGAGAGAAATCACAACCAGGCAGAGAGGCAGGCAGAGAGAGAGGAGGAAGCAGGCTCCCGCGGAGCAGAGGGCCCGACGTGGGGCTCGATCCCAGGACCCTGGGATCATGACCTGAGCCAAAGGCAGAGGCTTTAACCCACTGAGCCACCCAGGCGCCCCACCTTCCTTTTTCTATTAACCTCTTCTTTATGTAGTCTGAGTGAATGAAGATGACTTCTTTTCCACCTTCTTTATGCATTCTTTTCACAAAAATTTATTGAGGAGCTACTACTATATGCCTAGTCTATTTCTTGGCACTAGTGATACTCCGGAACAAAGCAAATGACCTACTCTGGAGCTTAGTTTTTTGTTTGTTTTTGTTTTGTTTTATTTTTCATTTGTAGAGTAGTGATGGTAGAAATAGCTACTTTAAATGTTTTCATAATGGTGAAATGAGGTATGTGCAAAACGCACACAGTGAAGTACCTGACACATTTTACTACTACTACTACTACTACTATTACTACTACTAACATTACCACCAAACCCAACAATAATTAAGAGCTAGGGAGAAATATGGGGAAAAAAACATTCCTTACAGTCTATCAGAGTGACAAGGTAGTTGTGACTAAGAGACAAATAGTAAACAAAGAACTAATACAAATTACCATAGGGTGTGTAACTACTAGGAAAATAAAGCACAGAGAAGTTGACAGGGAATGAGAGACTTAAATTAGGACAAATCATACACTGAACCCGTAAGGTACTTTATGGTGCACACAAATATATTTGTAAAAGTCAACAGACAAGAATGCTCATAGGGACCAGCAAAGAGGTTGGTAGGTTGTATAGTGGGATGAGAGATTCCTGTTGGTGTTCCCCAGCTTACAGAATGGAATTGAGGAAAGGAGTGAGAAGGACCTGCTATTTCACTAGATGACTGAGGTGCCTGTAAAAATGTACCAACATGCCTGTGAAGGGTCCTAGCATACAAATAAGACAGACCAGCAGAAGGCTTTTTCCTTAGTGTGATGTTTTGACTGGCTCCCTAACACTGACCACTGCATCTTGCATCACGGGCGTCTCCTCTGGATTTCTTCCCCCCCATTCTTCTCCTCCACAAGTTGCCTTGGGAGCCTGCTCTGAAGTCTGTTTGGTCTATAGGTCAGGGAAGCTGAACCAAATTCAGTAACTTCGATGACTTATCAGTCATCCTTCGCATTCCTTTCACTGTGACCTACTACCCAAGCCCTAGGAAATAAACTTACCTCTTATTTCTGACCAAAGTCTCAATCTGGATGACATTTTGATAATTTTTTCCCCATCTTTCTCTCTAAGTCTGAACATCACCCTTAATATTGTTCTATTGTTATAATTAGTAGTAGTATGAAGAGTAATATTTATGTTAAACACTTGTTATGTGCTTAATTCAAATAATCTTCATTTCATCCTCACAAATTATAAGTAGCCATTTTTACTCCCAATTATTTTTTAGATTAAAAAAACTAAGGAGAAGATAAATAACCTGCCCAAGTTTGCAGAGCTAATCTCAGACTTGCCTCCTGCCAACTTTCTTCCTGCTTTCATCACTACATCCTCTTCCTTGTTGCGAATCCTTACCGTAGTGCCCTATTCTTCTATAGTCCTTAAACGTGTCCCCCCCCCCCCCCCACATCTACCAAGGGCCACAAACCACAAGGTCTTATTATTGTGGAGAGCATGTATTCTACCTCTGGACTCTTACTGTGCAGCTACAGCACCTTCACAACTGCTGTCCATTTCCCAATCTGGTTCCGGCCTGTCCTTCCTATTCTACTATCTGCCAAATTTAGTCATCAGTCATCACGTGGAATAGATAGGGCTGATAGCCAAATTCAAGGAGGGGGAAAAGTCGTTTTTCTCCACACAAGGCCAGAGAGAAGCAATCCTAAGTAACCAGAAGATATTCTTCAAAATATAAGATTTAAAAACTTCTTATAATTTTAATTGTTTAAATAAACTTGTCCATTAATTGCCTTCATCAGTCATGTTAAGTCCCTCTAAAATTCCAGATGTCTAAACTCCCTTAGGACATGCCTGTTGCACAGAGTTATCCATATGGACTATCATCACTAAAGGGGTTTCCCTATTAATAATTCATCAGTTAACTAAATTTACATTTCAATTTACAGCTACATCTCAAAACCGATTTATAGTTCCTAGAATATTTGTTTCGGCACACAAGCCATTGTTGTTAACATTATTTTTACAGTATCTCAGAAAGTTTCAAATATCAGCTCAAAAAGAAAAAAAATGGCCTTATAATTGTAATTGCTTTAATCCCATTGCTGGCTTTCTGATATCATTTCCACCAACTTCTATAGTGAAAAATCTGTTAACACTAGAAACATGTGTATTTACTGGTTTTAAATTATATGACCTGTAGAACAAATCAACCTATTTCCTGCAGAAAACAATATTTTGAGAAGTATACAGAGGATGCAAAAGGTGTTAAGGAATAACATTTAAAAATATTTCTTATATACTAGACACATTACTGGGCACTTTTTATATTAGAAATCAATATACCTGAGTTTGAATCTATCATTACCTGTGTGTGATGGCTGACACATGGCTATAAATCCTCCCATTCTATATACTTTCCCTCCAGCATTGTGATGTTGCCACTCCTCCCACAGAGAGAGAGCACCAATTTTTTCACCCCTTGAATCTGTACTGATCTTGTAATTTCCTTTGAACAATACATGTAGCAGCAGTGATATACTATGAGTTTCAAGCTGAGGCTTAAAGAGGTCTTAATATTTCTACACTTATTCTCTTGGAATCTTGATGTCATTATGCTATAAGGAGGCCTGGGTTAAAAGATGTGATGAGGAGAGAAAGGTCCAGATTCTGGCAATTCTGGCTAATTCACCAGCATATTGAAGTTGCATGACTGATGTCAAGATAAACCAGAAGAACTGCCTAATTATCAAACAGAATCATGAGAAATAAGAAATTATTGTTGCTTGAATCTAATAAGTTTCAGGTTGCTGGTTATGCCACCTAAAAAAAAAAATTGGTATCAAAAATGGAGTGTCTCCTGGGGTGCCTGGGTGGCTCAGTGGGTTAAAGCCTCTGCCTTCTACTCAGGTCATGATCTCAGGGTGCTGGGATCAAGCCCCACATCGGGCTCTCTGCTCGGTGGGGAGCCTGCTTCCCCGTCTCTCTCTCTGCCTGCCTCTCTGCCTATTTGTGATCTCTGTCTGTCAAATAAATAAATAAAATCTTAAAAAAAAAAGAAAGAAATGGGTTATGCCCATAACTAAAACCTAAAGCATGTGGGATTGGTTCGTGGCCAAGGCAATAAGCAAAGAGAAGACAAGAAGAAAACATTTTGTGGGAATATAGCTGATATACCTGAAGAAACTGGTCTTGGAGACTGAGACAAGGGAAACCTGTATTATGCTGTAAATTTGGAAAACCTCTCAGTTGGGATAGTTTCAAAATGCAGCTACTGGATTTGTGGATATGGCTAAAGTTTCAGAGAAGAATGTCAAATATATCAATTAGGTTTTATTTTTAAACTGACCATTAGAAATTATGATACTAGAATGATGAACTAAAAAAGGAATTCAATTCTTTAAAAACATAATTTAAAAGAAATATAAAAATTCCAAGACTTTCTGAGTTGGAAAATGAGACTATTTCATATTTCTGGTCTCTAGAAATAGAGACCAAACTCTCTCAAAGTAAGAAATGACCTCAGGGTAGAAGGTGCTGGCTACTAGACATTCTTAGAATCTTAAAGCTGTGGTTCCATAGCAGTCATATATGCACCTGAAGGTAGGGAGATGTCTGTCTCACAAGGAATTATGGACTAGATTTTTGGGGACATAATGTTAACATCAATCAGATTTATAAAACCCCATAAAAATTTTTTATGGGTGATTTACCAACTCAGACTAGAAGAGATAGTTCAAAATGAAAAGAGGTTTGTAGTTCCCCAAATTCTATAAGCAGAAAACAGGATAATTAATATGTCTAGCTATAAACATGGAATATTAAGTACATCTCAGTGGGCACAGCCAGGAGCTAGAGGTCAGAGTTATGGTGAAGAGAAAAGAGGACCAAAGAATTATTCTCAGAAAGCAGGAGGTGACCCCTAAACTAAAAATATGTTCTTTCCCACGAATAGGAGAACCTGACAACATGAGACCTTCAAGTTTGGTGCTACAATTGGAATGAGACACTGTGGATACTGCAACAAGGTGAAGCATATTTTTTTTTATGTGGGAGACATGTGAATAATGTGGGGCCTGAGAGCCGGAAGTTTATCAAATTTACTAGTAAAATGTGGTAAGTTGTAAATATGGCCATATTTTCTCATTCCTACTATAAAAGACTCTTTGCAACACAATTTTGCTATTTCTTTCATCAAGATGTGCCGTCTAGGGGCGCCTGGGTGGCTCAGTGGGTTAAGCCGCTGCCTTCGGCTCAGGTCATGATCTCAGGGTCCTGGGATCGAGTCCCGCATCGGGCTCTCTGCTCGGCGGAAGCCTGCTTCCCTCTCTCTCTCTCTGCCTGCCTCTCTATCTACTTGTGATCTCTGTCAAATAAATAAATAAAATCTTAAAAAAAAAAAAAAAAGATGTGCCGTCTACTTTTTCAGCTCTTGTATCTGGGTTGGCCCGGTGATGAGCTCTGACCAAAAGAATATGAAAGAAGCCATTCTAAGCCAAGGCTTCAATGGGCATCGCAGTTTCTTTTCTGTCATAACCTGAGACCACTATGCTATGACAAAGAGCAAGGTGAAAAACAAAGAGGATATGGGGCACCTGGGTGGCTCAGTGGTTTAAAAGCCTCTGCCTTCTGCTCAGGTCATGATCCCAGGGTCCTGGGATTGAGCCCTGCATCGGGCTCTCTGCTCTGCGGGGAGTCTGCTTCCTCCTCTCTCTTTGCCTGCCTCTCTGCCTACTTGTGGTCTCTGTCTGTCAAATAAATAAAATCTTAAAAAAAAAAAAAGACAGACAGAAAGAAAAACAATGAGGATAAAAAGAGATTGGTGATCTGAGCTATTTCAGTCTTCCCACCTGACCCATCAAGTGACTATGGTTGCATGAGATCTGCAGAAAAATTACTCATTCAGCCTGTAGTATCAGGAGACATAACAAATTAGGTTTTCTTAAGCAACTAAATCTTGGGGCTTTGTTGGTCTGTTATGCATCCATAGGTAATTGAGATGCCATATGAGACATTGTGCAAGTACTTATCCTTCATCTATTTCTAACTCACCTGTGATAAACATTAATATCAAGTTTACCCTCTTTCCAGAGATTTTGAGATAGTTAAAGGTGATCCCAAGAATTTGAATAAAACTGAATAATGCTTTCGCTCATGCTGTCTCATATCTTTCAAAATTAGTTTATCATCAAGTAATATTATTTGACTGTATTTAAAAATCTTGGTTAAAAAATTCTCAGAAGAAACATCTGAAACTACAGTAGTAAGGAAGTCTTAAGTAACTCGAGGGCAGGGAAAGGGAGGAAAGCGGGGGGGAAGGAAGGAAAAAGGGCAAGGGGGTGGGGTGGAATGCAAAAGGAAAAGGACAGAATTAACACTAAGCTATCAACCAAAACCAAGGTCTTGACTAAGATAAATGGAAAAATCGCTTTTACTTAAATATAAAGTTTAGGGTGAGTTAAATCTTGATGTCACAGAAGTACACACACCAGTGTCGGGAATGTTTTAAAAGACATGGGGTTCAGCTTCCTATATAGAATTTAAGTAATTATCTATGCTTGGTTGAACACATGTAGGCATGAATCATTTGCTTTCTCCCTAAGTAATATATTTCATTTCAATGCAGGTCAAAATGTTAGATTTTCCTCTTTTGCACTGAAATTTGGCAGTTCACATGAAAAAAAAAATCTCACCAGAGATTTATATATCTAAATCAGAATTCTCCAGACATTGGCCTCAAGATAGATGGATCAGCATCCCCTGTGATGCTTGATGAAATGTACATTCCCAGTCTACTTACCTTGACCCACTTAATCCACACCTCAGAGTGAGTATCTACACCTGAATTTTTAACGTGTACTACAGGTCATTTTTATATGTAACACCATCTGAGAACCTCTGCCTTGTACTTTAAGCTCTTCATGGAAATGACAAAATCGTATTTCACCTTGGGTCCCCGGTCATTGGCACAGTGTCTGATATATATAGGAACTCAATAATTTTTCTCAAAGAAATGAGTGAATGAAAGAGTAAATGATGAATAAACGACATATGCAATTATAAGATTTAAACACTGCCGTGGCCTAAGAATCACTGCTTCCATTTAGATATCTACTTTTAAGTGGAGCCAAACCCATATACTATCTAAATACTAAGTACAAACGTATCTGAAGCTTTATTCATTTGCCTTCACTCACTAAGTTTACCAATCTTCTTTTCTATATTCTGAAACCAAAATTGTAGAAACATGGTCTAATATTCTAGTCCCCAGTCCCTGGCACATAGTAGGTGGTTAATGTACAGCTGTTGAAAGATCGTGTTTCAGATTTTTGCTAAACTGTTTCTTATTTCCTTTTATAACCTCAGTAGCTGAGTCTTTTTCTAGTTAGGGAGGTTGCAGTTAATGAAAACTTGTGAGGACTCTAGTCTCCTTCCTTTGTACAGGGACTTTTCAACCTTTTACCATAATTCTCAGATAGGTTACCTGATCCAAACATCCCCATCCCAGTGCTGAGTTTCTTTGAACTGCTGCCTGACTCTCTTGCAGATGCTTTCCCCAATAGCACCTACTCCTGCATAACCCACCTCCGTGATCTATCCACCATTCTCCCTGAGGGTAACTGATGGCCTGATCCCACTATCTATTTCTATTGCCTTAGAATACTAACTCCTTTCACTATTCATAGGTCTAACTTTAGATTCTGTCCCCTTGTTGGCTGATTCCACTGACAGGGAATACCATCACAATCTAAAGTTACTGTTGTATTCATTTTTAGCCCATGGACTAGAGAACAGTATGCCTTGAAACTAATGAAAGACTAGAGAAATGCTTCTCTAATTTTATTTAAGAGCTAAGATCTTAAACTAATTATATCCCATTTTCTTTTTCCAGTTGTGCTTGGAATCTGAAGTAAGCCAGAAACGGACTTGAAGCCAGTTCTGTTATTCATACCCCAAAAGGTATTTAACTCCTCTAAGTGGCAATATCATCTGTAAAATGGGAATAATATTAACGTCTCCTTATTGGATTGTTGTCGGGATTCACTGTGATCATAAGATTTGCACAGTTCCAGGTACTTAGTAAATGCTTATTCAATGGTAGTATTATTAGGATTCTTTCCATATGGCTCCTCTCCAGAAGACCATCATCTTACTCACGGCAACAGGGTGTTAGGAAAGAAAACACTGTGGGTATTTCTCAGTATCCTCTAAGATAAGAACACATCTGGAACATCTCTGGTGCATAGCTCCTCTCTCCTAAAAATAGAACACCTTCTGCTTTATGTCAGGAACTATCATTATTCCATTAGCAGTTTCGATGAAAGCCATAGACAGCTCAGGAGAACCACTGGGTCTGCAGCTTGCTCTCTGACCCTCTAAAGAACCATAGGGGCTGAATTCCATTTCACTTGCTGGTACATCAGACCACACATCCCTCACAGCTCTCCTTGTTTCTTATATCACCTACCCCATTTGTAAATACATCATTCCTCTCTAGAAAGGAGGAAATCACAGAAACCACCACAGCCATGCTTATGATAACTGATCTACCCATTCATTCTAAGGAAGTAAATATAAGAAGCTTATAAACATACTGAAAAATAATTTGTACTGGTTAGGAAATTTGCACTCTGGTTTCTCCAGGGGAGTGGAGAGATAGGTGACAGCCCAGGTAGCCTTGAAATTGTACTTACCTTCTGTGGAGTAAATATTAATATCTGATCCTGATACAAAGTCTAATTCAAAAGGGAGCTTTTTTTAATTTTTCCCCTAGCTATAAGGATCATGGATTTGGCTAAGCAAAGAATGAATTGAAGTCTTAATAATGGCAAAATAAAAATAATGATGATAAAAATAATTAGAGCTTATATTTACTGAGTATTCACTCTGTATCATCCATTATATTAAAGGATTAACATGCCATAATATACTTAATTTGGAGAAGACTTCAGAGGTAAATATTATCATCTCAAATTATAAAAGTGGGAAACTGTGATTATGAAAGGCTGAATACGCTGTCCAACACCCCATGGCTAGTGGGTGACAGAGCCAGGATCTCAACATTGACAATCTAGCTCCAGAGCCAAGGACTGAACTTCTATAGTGCTCCAGACCAGAGGCCAATAAATTTTTCTATAAAGGGCCACACAGTAAATATTTTAGGCTTTATGAGCCACAATATCTCTGTCAAAACCAGTCAGCTTCACTGGTATAGTGCAAAAGCAGACACAAATAATACATCAGTGAATAACCTTGGCTGTTTGCCACCTTACATAAATAGACGTACACCTGGTCCCTGCTCGATACAACTAGTGACCGAGCTCCATTCCTCAAAGTGACCAACAACCTCTTTCCTTCAATTTGACCCTAAGTGATTTTTGTTCACAAATGAAGGTTCTACCTGCACCAATCCTCTCGCCAAACTTCTTTGGCCCCAGGCAGTGGTGGGAGCCCTGAAGCAAGTAGCTGTGAAGTGTACTCCTGCTCCAAATGGTACCAGTAGAATAATAGCACATGACCAGCAGCCTTTTGCCTGGACAAAGCTGAGTCAGAGTGAACATATCTGCTCTGCTGCCTCTCTGTTCACTCTTTTGCATTTGCGGCAAACAAAGGAAGGGAAAATAAATGAAAAAATGTTCTTTCAAGCTGAAATCCTTCTATGACTGTGCCAACAGGAGAGCAAAAACAATTCTGACAAACTGTTTCACCTCAGTCAGTCATTGTACCAAAACTACTGTGTAATTATTTGATCACTATATATTACAGTGTACCACTTCCTTACTAAGTAATTAGTCTTTACTAAGTAGAGAGACCCTATCAATGCAGTGAACGGACCCCAAAACTAGACCATCTGGTTTAAAATCCTGGCTCTGGCCCTTCTAGCTTGGGCAATATAACTTTGGGCAAATGAATGCACTTTTCTGTGCCTCAGTTTATACATCTTTAAAATGAATATAATTATTAAACTCATATCTTTTGGTAAGGATTAAATGAGTTAATATATAAATGTTAAACATTTAGAAAAGAACTTAGTACAGAATACTCAAAGATTATTAACTATTTTTTATTAAAGAACATAGGGAAACAAATTCTTAATTCTGTTTTCTATTTTATTTAATTTTTATTTATTTATTTGACAGAGAGAGAAAGATCACAAGTAGGCAGAGAGAGAAGGGGAAACAGGCTCCCTGCTAAGCAGAGAGCCTGATGTGGGGCTCGATCCCAAGACCCTGAGATCATGACCTGAGCTGAAGGCAGAGGCTTAACCCACTGAGCCACCCAGGTGCCCCAATTCTGTCTTTTTTTAATTAAAGAACTACTGATTGAATTCATGCTTCAGACAAGGATCTTTCTTCAGTGTTAGTCTGTATAAGATATAGTCCTAGCCCTCAAGGAACTTAAATGTAGTAATCATTTAACCTTTGAGTTATTTCAAGGATGTTTTAGGAAATGATACTCCTGTGATATTAAAATATTAAGAGCACTGTTGCCTTGTTTCCCTTCCTTCTCATGTACCACAGACATCAAAAGCCTCATATAAATAGTGAGGAAATACATAGTGAGAAATATAGTGAGGAAAACACACACACACAAAAAGATGTATCTTAAGAGGAAGGACCAGAATATGATTATTTGTAAGTAAAATCTGAAAATAAAAGCTAGCAGAGAAAATATTGGGGAATTGTAATACAAAATAATGATTTTCTTGGACAGTAATGAAGATCATGACAGTGTGATAGCCTCACAACAGGTTAAATTCTTTGAGATAAATTCTAAGTGACTGGTGCCTGGGTGAATCAGTCCAGTTAGGCCTCCAACTCTTGATTTCAGCTCAAGTCATGATCTCAATGTCATGCCACTTAGGATTCTCTCTCTCCCTCTCCTCCCCCACCCCCAGGCATATGCATGAGCTCTCTCTCTAAAGAAGAAGTAGACGACAAAGAATAAGGAGGAAGAGAAGGAGAAGAAGAGGAAGAAGGAGAAGGAGAAGAAAAATTTTACATGAGATTCATAATTCCTAGGTTGAATTGGGATCTAGTGGCATTAAAAAGTTGTTTGTGATGGTGGTTAAAAATTATGCCATTTACAACATGTTCAACCTTGTATAAGAATGATAATCTCAAAAAGGAAGTTTTCTTATCCTAAAGAAAGTCTTAAAATAACAATAGCTATCTCACTGCATTCTTATACAATGTAAATGGGATAGTGCATGTAAATTACATAGCATGGGGCTAGTTCATAGAATAAAGTCAAACATAGCATTTATTATTACCTTATTTTCTTCAAGGGCCCAGAAAAACCTATTATCTAGAATATATTACAAAGGAGTATGTTCTATATTATTCAACCCAGTTTAAGTATGGTAGTCATATTGGGGTCCACCAGATACCATGCAGCCTCAAAAATGTGCTACTCAGATCTCTTGCTGGGAGAGTGTAAATGATGGACAGTCCCAGCAACTGCCTTTCTGGATTCTTCCCTGCATTCATGACAAAGCCCTCTCCCAGTGGGATGCTCCCAGTCAATCGCTGAGCATAATGGCAACAGTAATGTATATCCACTTATAAAACACAGGATTATTTTAACAAATATCTATTATTTTAACAAATATTTATTTTGCTAGAGAACTCATCATCAACCTGGCAAAAATGTTCTAAGAACTGCCTCCAAACTGAGACTCTTCCTGCTCTGTCTTCTTCTTCACCCATTCCTTCTCAAGTGTCATACCTGTATAGTGGTATAAAGACTCCCATTCCTCCTTTGACTTCCACTTCCCATCTATCCTTCAGAGGGTTCCCCTAATAAATGTCCTGCAATTTATTCTACTTTGGTATCTGCTTCTTTTTTTTTTTTTAAGATCTTATTTATTCATTTGACAGACAGAGATCACAAGTAGGCAGAGAGGCAGGCAGAGAGAGAAGGAAGCAGGCTCCCCACTGAGCAGAGAGCCCAATATGGGGCTCGATCCCAAGACTCTGGGATCATGACCTGAGCCGAAGGCAGAGGCTTTAACCCACTGAGCGACCCAGGTGCCCCATGGTATCTGCTTCTTGATGGACCCAAACTGACACAGACACTCAACATTTACTTATCAACCTTACCCTCACTCCTGGCTCTAATTTTCAACCCTGTTTTATTGATTAATATAAACCCAATCAGCTGGACATATGGTGTAGGTTTTTCAGGCCACAGTATTATTTCCCTCCTCAAATCAGTGCTCGTACTACTTTTCTCACCAATACCATTTCCTCTCACCTATACCTAACACAGGCCATATGTACACTGATGATGTTTCCCTTTTTGTAGACTGCCCAGTTGACTACCCAGCTCTCTAGGAAATAGCTCTTTACTCATGGTTACCTTTCAAAACAGTTTGGATAATAAAATTTGCATAAGTCAGGATCTGTTTGATTTCCTAGTGGTACTTATTAAAAGGGAGATTTGGGGAGACAAATCTTGTATGGCTAGATTTAAGAAGGTTCTTAGAAATTTTCTTTTCCAATCTTGTCTTTTCCCAGATGAGGAGACTAAAGACAAAACACCAAGTGAGTTTTCTGAAATTATACAAGGAATAAAAATGAGATAAAAAGTACTGTGGTCCCAGAGAAATAAGGAGCATCAATAGCATATACAGAAACATTATGAAGAGCTCCAGACCCCAAAACTTAAAGAAACAGGAAGAAATTTGAAGATGACAGGTGGGGACAAGGGTTCTACAAGAGAAAAGGATACATGCTCATAGGAAGTTTGATATAGAGGAAAAAAAAACTTCATAATAAAATTATGATTCAGAAAAATGTCCTAGGCAATCAAGTGCTTAAAAAATCAATTTTAGTAATCAAGGAGTTTTGTCTGGACAGTTAGGTACAGGCTCATATAATAATGGTGAGTATTTTAGTAATCACCACATGCAAATATAGCCACATTGGCCTTCCAGATAAGGAGAATATGCTTTAAGTTAATAGTCACTGTTTTTTCCCCCAGCAATAAAATTTGATCACTTATCCTCAAAATTATAATTTTCCCTTTCAAACCATGATGAATACAATGTTTTTCTTTTTCTTTGTCCCAAGGTGGGGGAAAAATGAATGATTCTCTGTTTCCAGAATACTGTTCCCAAAGATGTGAATGAATTCTTTTCCATCCTTTCAAATCTTGGCTCTAAAGAGATCACTAAAGAGAGTGTCCATCAAAAGCTAAGATTCTGAAGAAGGAGCAAGATGGTGGAGGAGTAGGAGACCAGGATATCATCAGATCCCAGGAAATCAGCTAGATAGTTATCAGACTATTCTGAACACCTATAAACTCAACAGGAGATAGAAAACAAGAAGGGCAGCAATTCTAGGAACAGAAAATCAACCCCTTTCCAGAAGGTAGGACTTGCAGACAAGTGAATCTGAAGCAACAAGAAGATAGACCATGGGGGTGAGGGGACAACTCCCAGCAAATAAGCGAGCAGTGTGGCACAAAATCACAACTTTTAGAAGTCTGCTCCACTGAAGGACATCACTTCAGAGGCTAAATGGGGGGTAGGGCCCTTGTGGGGACAGTGTGGTCTCAGGACCCATGGGGACACAAAAAGACCAGGGGTGTCTGAGTGTGGCAGAGCTCCCAGGTATTGGAGCAGGGAAGTTGGCTGCAAAGATGGCGCCTGGCAGCAGGCTCTCAGCTCAGCATTACATTAAACCATGATCCAAGGCACAACTGGGCCACTGCTCTTTGAGTTGTGTCCCCATAAGCAGCAGATCTGGAGAGACTCACCTTCCCCCTCCAGGAGGAGCAGCATGGGAGCACATGGCAAGAATCTGCTGGGTTTGGAGACTCCAAACAGGCCATGCACCAGAGATAGAAACACTCAGTCACAAGCTGGGTGAGCTCAGAGTGCAGCCAGAGAACAGGGAGATGGGAGGGATTGATTGCTTTTCTCTGAGGGTGCACTGAGGAGTGGGGCCCTAAGCTCTTGGCCTATGTGGCTAGAGATTGGGAAGTTATCATTTTCATTCCCATCCTCCAGAGTTGTATGGAAAGTGTTCAGAGAACAAAAGCTACCGAAAGCGAACCCAAGTAGATTACTTAACCTAGCCCCTGGCAAGGGTGGTGCAATACTGCCTTGGGCAAAGACATTTGAGAATCACTGCAACAGGCCCCTCCCCCAGATGATCAGCAAAATCATCCAGCCAAGACCAAGTTCACCTATAATGAGAACCACAAAACTCCAGAGCTAGGGGAAAGAAACACCTAGAATGGCTTTTTCCCATGATCTTTTAGTCTTTCAAAGTCAAATTTTTTTAATTTTATTTTTTTCTTCACTATTTTTAAAAATTTTTCTTCTTTCCTATTTTATCTTATCAACACCTCTTTTAAAATCCATTTTTAAAATTTTCATTGTTATATTTTAATCCCTTCATTGTATTTAACATTATTTCTTGCACATAGTTTTTTTTTTTTCTTTAAAAATTTTTCCTTAAAATTTTGGGATACAATTCTTCTAACAGATCAAAATATACCCTAAATCTAGCACATACCTTTGTTCTAGTATCTAGCCTGATCACATTCTTTAGTCTTTTTTTTTCTTTTTTCAACCAACTTCTTATCTTACCAAAACCTCCTTAAGAATCTTTTTTAATCATCACCTTACAGTCATATTCCATCCCTTCATCATGTTTACCCATATATATATATTTCCTTCTTTAAAATTCTGGGAGGTAGTTTCTTCTAACAGACCTAAATACACCCAAAATCAAGTGTGTGGCTCTGTTCCATTTGCCAGTCTAGTACGTGTGTGTGTGTGTGTGTGTGTGTGTGTGTGTATAGATATATATTTTTTCTTTTTTTCTTTTTCCCCCTTTTTTCTCCCCCCTATTTTCAGGTCTATTCTGATTTGGTTAGTGTATATTTTGGGGGGTTCATTGCTACCTTTTTAGTATTTTGTTCTCTCATTCATCTATTCTTACCTGGATAAAAATGACAAGGTGGAAAAAGTCACTACAAGAAAAAGAAAAAGGGGCAGTACCAATGGCTAGGGACCTAATCAACACAGACTTTAGTAATATGTGAGAACTAGCATTCAGAATGATCATTATCAAATGCTAGATGGGCTCAAAAAAAGCATGGAAGATATTAGAGAAGCCCTTTCTGGAGAAATAAAATCCCTTTCTGGGGAAATAAAAGAACTAAAATATAACCAAGTTGAAATCAAAAAAGCTATTAATGAGGTGCAATAAAAAATGGAGGGTCTTACTGCTGGGATAAATGAGGCAGAAAAGAGAATTAATGACATAGAAGATCAAATGATGGAGAATAAAGAAGTTGAGAAAAAGAGAGGTAAATAACTACTGGATCACAAGGGGAGAATTTGAGAGGTAAGTGGTACCATAAGATGAAACAATACTAGAATAGATCTCAGAAGAAGAGAAAGAGAAAGGGGCAGAAGGCATATTGGAGCAAATTATAGCAGATAATTTAACTAATTTGGTGACGGGAACAAGCTTCAAAATCCGACAGCTCCCCTCAAAATCAATAAAAATAGGTCCACACCCCATCATCTAATAATAAAACTTACAAGTCTCAGTGACAAAAACAAAATCCCGAAAGCAGCTCCAGACAAGAGGTCTGTGACATACAATGGTAGAAATATTAGATTGGCAACAGAAATATCCACAGAGACCTGGCAGGACAGAAAGGACTGGCATGATATATTCAGAGCACTAAGTGAGAAAAACATGCAGCCAGGAATACTATATCCAGATAGGCTGTCATTGAAAATAGAAGGAGAGATTAAAAAGCTTCCAGGACAAAGATTAAAAGAATTTGCAAACACCAAACCGGCCCTACAGGAAATATTGAAAAGGGTCCTCTAAGCAAAGAGAGACCCTAAAAGTAACAGGTCAGAAAGGAACAGAGACAATATACAGTAACAGTCACCTTACAGGCAATACAATGGCACTAAATTCATTTATTTCAATACTTACCCCAAAGGTAAATGGGCGAAATGCCTCAATCAAAAGACCCAGGTTATCAGAGTGGATTAAAAAAAAAAAAAGACCAATCAATACACTGTCTGAAAGAAACTCATTTTAGACCCAAAGACACATTCAGATGTAAAGCGAGGGGTGGAAAACAATTTACCGTGCTAATGGACATCAGAAGAAAGCTGGAGTGGCAATCCTTATATCAGACAAATTAGATTTTAAGCCAAAGACTATAATAAGAGATGAGGAAGGACACTATATCATACTTAAAGGGTCTGTCCAACAAGAAGATCTAACAATTTTAAAGATCTATGCCCCTAATATGGGAGCAGCCAACTATATAAATCAATTAAACAAAATCAAAGAAACACAATGACAATAATACAATAATAGTAGGGTGCTTTAACACCTCCCCTCAATGAAATGGACAGATCATCTGAGCAAAAGACCAATAAGAAAATAAAGGCTTTAAATGACACACTGGACCAGATGGACATCACAGATATATTCAGAACATTCCATCCCCAAAAAACAGAATACACATTCTTCTTTAGTGCACATGGAACATTCTCCAGAATAGATCACATCCTGATGTGACCTGAGATCAGGTCTCAGCTGGTACCAAAAGATTGGGATCACTCCCTGCATATTTTCAGACCACAATGCTCTGAAGCTACAATTCAATCACAAGAGGAAAGTTGGAAAAAACTCAAATACATGGAGGCTAAAGAGCATCCTACTAAAGAATGAATGGGTCAACCAGGAAATTAAAGAATTGAAAAAAAAATTCATGGAAGCAAATGAAAATGAAAACATAACTGTTCAAAATCTTTGGGACACAGCAAAGACAGTCCTGAGAGGAAAGTATATAACAATACACGCCTCTCTCAAGGAACAAGAAAGTTCTCAAGTACACAACCTAACCCTACACCTAAAGTAGCTGGAGAAGAAGAGCAAAGAAAGCCTAAACCCAGCAGGAGAAGAGAAATAATAAAGATCAGAACAGAAATCAATGAAATAGAAACTAAAAGAACAGTAGAACAAATCAATGAAACTAGGAGCTGGCTCTTTGAAAGAATTAATAAGATTGATAAACCCCTGGCCAGACTTATCAAAAAGCAAAGAGAAAGGACCCAAATAAATAAAATCATTAATGAAAGAGGAGAGATCACAACCCACCAAAGAAATACAAACAATTATAAGACCATATTATGAGCAACTATATGCCAGCAAATTCAGCAATCTGGAAAAAATAGATGCATTCCTAGAGACAAACTACCACAACTGAACCAGAAAGACATAGAAAACCTGAACAGACCCAAAATCATTAAGGAGAATAAAGCAGTCATCAAAAATCTCCCAACAAACAAGAGACCAGGGCCAGACGGCTTCCCAGAGGGATTCTACCAAGCATTTAAAGAAGAAATAATACTTATTCTCCTGAAACTGTTCCAAAAAAATAGAAATGGAAGGAAAACTTCCAAACTCATTTTACCTTGATCCCCAAACCAGACAAAGACCCCATCAAAAAGAATTACAGACCAATATCCTTGATGAATGCAGATGTGAAAATTCTCACCAAAATACTAGCCAATAGGATTCAACAGTATATTAAAAAGATTATTCACCACAACCAAGTGGGATTTATTCCTGGGCTACAAGCTTGGTTCAATATCCACAAATCAATCAGTGTGATACAATACATTAATAAGAGAAAGAACAAGAACCATATTATACTCTAAATAGATGCAGAAAAAGCATTTGACAAAGTACAACATCCTTTTTTTTTTTTTTAAGATTTTATTTGTCAGAGAGAGAGAGAGAGAGAGCACTGGCAGACAGAGGCAGAGGAAGAAGCAGTCTCCCCGCTGAGCAAGGAGCCCAATATGGGACTCGATCCCAGGATGCTAGGATCATGACCTGAGCTGAAGGCAGCTGCTTAACCAACTGAGTCACCCAGGTGTCCCATATCATACTTTCTTGATCAAAACTCTTCATAGTGTAAGCATAGAGGGTACATACTTCAATATCATCACCACTGCTAATCAACATAGTACTAGAAGTCCTAGCCTCACCAGTCAGACAACAAAAAGAAATAAAAAGCATCCAAATCAGCAGTGAAGAAGTCAAACTCTCACTCTTTGCAGATGATACGATACTTTATGTGGAAAACCCCAAAAGACTCCACTCCAAAACTGCTAGAACTCATACAGGAATTCAGTAAAGTGTCAGGATATAAAACCAATGCTCAGAAATTAGTTGCATTTCTATACACCAAGAGCAAGACAGAAAAAAGAGAAATTAAGGAGTCGATTCCATTTACAATTGCACCCAAAACCATAAGATACCTAGGAATAAACCTAACTATAGAGGCAAAGAATCTGCACTCAGAAAACTATAAAGTACTCATGAAAGAAACTGAGTAAGACATGAAGAAATAGAAAAACGTTCCATGCTCACGGATTGGAAGAACAAATATTGTGAAAATGTCTAAGCTACCTAAAATAATCTACACATTTAATGCAATCCCTACCAAAATACCATCATTTTTTTAAAGAAATGGAACAAATAATCCTAAAATTTATGCGGAACCAGAAAAGGCCCCAAATAGCCTGAGGAATGTTGAAAAAGAAAGCCCAAGTTGGTGGCATCACAATGCCAAACTTCAAGACTTTTTACATAGCTGTAACCATCAAGACAGTACGGTATTGGCACAAAAACAGACACATAGATTAATGGAACAGAATACAGAGCCCAGAAATGGACCCTCAAATCTATGGTCAACTAATCTTCAATAAAGCAGGAAAGAATGTCCAATGGAAAAAAGACAGTCTCTTCAACAAATGGTGTTGGGAAAATTGGACAGCCACATGCAGAAGCATGAAACTGGACCATTTCCTTATACCACACACAAAAATAGACTCAAAATGGATGAAAGATGTCAATGTGAGATAGGAATCCATCAGAATCCTTGAGGAGGACACAGGCAGCAACCTCTTTGACCTCAGCTGCCTTTCAGGAATCATTGCCAAAGACAAGGGAAGCAAGGGCAAAAATGAAATATTGGGATTTCACCAAGATCAAATTCTTTTGCACCGCAAAGGAAACAATCAAAAAAACCAAAAGACAACTGACAGAATGGGAGAAGATACTTGCAAATGACATATCAGATAAAGCACTAGTATCCAAAATCTATAAAGAACTTATCAAACTCAACACCCAAAGAACAACTAACCCCATCAAGAAATGGGCAGAGGACATGAATAGATACTCTGCAAAGAAGACATTCAGATGGCCAACAGAAACATGAAAAAGTGCTCAACATCATTCGGCATCAGGGAAATACTAATCAAAACCACAGTGAGATACCACCTTACACCAGTCAGAATGACTAAAATTAACAAGTCAGGAAAGGACAGATGTTGGTGGGGATGCAGAGAAAGGGGAACCCTCTTACACTGTTTGTGGGAATTCAAGCTGGTGCAGCCACTCTGGAAAACAGCATGGAGGTTCCTCAAAAAGTTGAAAATAGAGCTACCCTACAACCCAGCAATTGCATTACTGGGTATTTACCCTAAAGATACAAATGTAGTGATCTGAAGGGGCATGTACACCCAAATGTTTATAACAGCAATGTCCCCAAGAGCCAAACTATGGAAAAAACCTAGATGTCCATCAACAGATGAATGGATAAAGAAGATGTGGTATGTATATGTATATATATATATACATATATATATATATATACACACATATATATATATACATATATACATATGTATACATATATACATATATATGTATATAGTATATATATATATGTATATATATATATATACACACACGCACACACACACACACATACATACACACACACACACACACACACACACACAGGAATATTTTGCAGCCATCAAAGGAAACAAAATCATGCCATTTGTAGTGATATGGATTGAAATAGAGGGTATCATGCTAAGCACAATAAGTCAATCAGAGAAAGACAATTATATGATTTTTCTGATATGAGGAATTTGAGAGGCAGGGCAGGAGTTCGTGGGGATTAGAGAGGGAAAAAAATGAAACAAGATGAGATCAGGAGAGAGACAAATCATAAGAGACTCTTAATCTCATAAAACAAACTGAGGGCTGGGGGTGAGGGGGTAGGGATAGGGTGGCTGGGTTATGTACAGTGGGCAAGGTATGTGCTATGGTGAGTGCTATGAAATGTATAAACCTGATGATTCACAGACGTGTACCCCTGGGGCAAATAATACATTATATGTTAATTTAAAAAAAGAAAAAAGAAAAAAAAAGCTAAGATGCACTTTTCAAAGTGGAAATATTTTGGTCAGAGTAAGCCCTGTAAACAATTAGAGGTCAATGATAGATTTGTTGAATTAATGAATTAAAAAAAAAATAACCAGAAGGCACAGCTGATGTTCGCCCAAAAATAGGAAAAGGAATCATTTCAGATGCTGTGTTCTTTACAATGTGTTGCCAACACATATTTCATTTATAAATTGGACTGATTATTAGCCCAATTAGTTATTATTTTCCCTGTGTTATACCATCTTATAAAATGTAAAAATCCATAAATAAAGTAAAATAAAGGAGTTGAATTCATCAAGTCCATTGTCTAAGGAATGATTCTCAGAATCCTTGAGGTTCTTGGGGTTATTTAATAATGTTATATGAAATAAAACCAGGTTTCCAAGATGTTAGTATTTATGCCATTTCTAACTTTTGGCTCTCACTCTTATATTATACCCCTTATTAAGTAAAAGTTCTTGATACCCCATTGTCTTATAAAAGGAAGGACAGCAGAGAAGGTGACTCTCAAGAGAGGTTAACACAAAGCCAAGTAAAGTGTCAAGACAGGAACTGAGAAGTACAGGTATCTCCTGTTTATGGATTAGCAGCCCACTCCTGAAAATCACATGTGCTATGGCGGGGGGGGGGAAAGCCAAACAAAACAAAAATAAAATACCTGGAATTAAAAAAAAAAAGAATATCTGGAAATTATTCCCATTGTTTTATATAAAACAAATGTGTGTGTGCGTGTGTGTGCATGAATGCGGGTTAGGCCTTTCATCCAACACTCTCACCATATTTCTAAATATGACTAAAATACACACAAAAGTCTCTAGAGAATCAATAAACCATCATATTAAGATATAAAATAGAATATAGCTCTATGGTTATCAAATAATTAGTAACTTTTAAAAAATTACATTTTATTCAGTAACGTTTCAATTCCATCACAATCACTTTCTTATTTTCTTTATTTCCCCACAATTTTCATGAATACTTCCTCATATTTGAGAGGTCATATTGTAAAATTCTTGGCAAAAACTTGGCAAGTATACTAAAGACATTCAGAACAAGTGCCCCATGGCAGAGACTGGCTCACCTTGAGTTGACACTGTGATGCCTTTCTTAGCATCAGACATGTCCAACCTACATGCTCTCTTTGTCAGCACTCACTGTTCTTTATACTTTTCAAAATATTTATCAAGATTTTGACAGTTTACTAATTGTTTTTGGAACATAACTCAGGTCTTTTCCTAAACCTCATTTTGCTTGAAGTGTTATATTGAACTCTGAGGACAAAAGTATAAATTTTCAGATGCAAACATAGGTTGAAATGGTGGAATTGAGTGTTATAAGCACAATGAAGTTTAGAGCTTTAAACCTAAAAGAAATCATGCCATCAAAATATATTAATTCAAGAGATACTCTATAGGATATACCTGCACAATTCTGCCTAGTACTGGAAATAATGTCTATATTGAAATAATAATATAAATAATGTCTATATTGAAAATATATATAAATAACTGTGGATTTTTTAAAATTTAATTTTATTTTTTGCCTCCCAGCATCAATTCACCCTTTTCTAGTAATAGCAATTCTATTTATAAAGGAAACACTCACTGTTGGTCTATATTATTTGGTTGGACTGACCACACCTCCTGGCACCTGGCCAGGCCAATCACAACACACTAAATCTATGGTCACAATTCATATTCACAGATAGGAAGATAAAAAAATGATCCAAACTGATACAATGATACTCAATTCCAGGTTTTTCATTTTTGGTTTTTGTTGTCATTGTTCAGAGTCAGAGTATCAGAATTTCAAAAACCTCTTTTTTATTGTTCTGCTAAGCTGGAAGGAGCCTGATATATTTCAGGAAAACAGCCTGTCTAGCAATGGAGTCAACACAGAGAAACACAAGACAAAGATGCAGAATCACTTAGGTCCAGCTATTCCTAAAGTCAGTTACCTCTAGCGTTTTAGGCCATGTGATTTTTTTGCACAAGCCATACTGACTTAGACTATCAGGCAAGATGCATAAGCAAGGCCATGGTGGCAAGTAAACACAGTGGCTTAACATTTATTTCTCACTCACACAAAATCTGATGTGGATCAGGCAGCTCTGAAGGGAAGTTCTTCTCCATGAAGTGACTCAGGGATCTAGGCTGATTCAACACGTGATACGCACAATCGCCCCTCAAAAGGGAAGAGACAGTGCAAAGTGATACATTCTTCTCAAATACTTTGGCCTAGTTGCTGCACGTATCATGTTTGCTCATGCTTTGCTGGCTAAAACTAGTCATATAGCTTTCATGTTAAGAAAATAGAGTACTAGATATTTTGACCAATATTTTTTACCACAAAATCTTTTGGGGGTATTTTTAACTAAGTATCCTAACTAAAACAAATATTTTTTTTAATATTTTATTCATTTATTTGACAGAGAGAGAGAGATCACAAGTAGGCAGAGAGGCAGGCAGAGAGAGAGGAGGAAGCAGGCTCCCTGCGGAGCAGAGAGCCCGATGCGGGGCTCGACCCAGGACCCTGAGATCATGACCTGAGCCAAAGGCAGTGGCTTAATCCACTGAGCCACCCAGGCGCCCCTAAAACAAATATTTTTCAAGTACATTATAAGTAAACTGTTTGCTGGAAAGACGATTGAGAAGGAGAGGTATTAGGGTGAAACATGGGGAAGAGAGTGAAACTGATTCTCTTTGGAGAAAATGTGCCCTATGTAAACTACTGGATAAATGCCTAATATGATTCCATTTGATGGGTGCACACTAGCGCCATTCATCTTGTCACTTTCCAGGAACAAGATTATTTGCTCAAACAATATAGCATTATGTACCTCACCCCGACATCCAGTAATCACCCTCTTTTCATTCTGTATCCTGGCATCAATCACACTTCATAGTTGAGAAATGACAGTGGCAGCCTGGGCTCAGCTGTGAGGTACAGGGCTTAGAGCTTTCATTCATCTTTATCAACTCCTCTATCAACTTTGTTGGCACACTCAGCAGCACCACCAGCCTCTCAGCTACCACTCCATGGTATAATGCAGTTTAACCTTTTCAGGTCCATTTATTCAACAAATCTTAGCAACATTTCCTTTCTGTTCAGACTGATATCACCCAAACCCAGGCCCTCATCATCCAACCCTTCATTTAGATAAATATCTGTCTTCTTCGTTTTCTTGAAATGAGGCCGACTCCTCTTTGACTCATGTGGTACATCCATACCTGTCCAATTTTACACAAACACCCATGATGTATTCTTTCATATTATTTCACTGATTTCCAGTGAGTTTCCATTTTCTCGTAAAACCAATATAAACTCATTTTATTAATATGGTCCCATCCTTTCTGCTCAAGTTTGTGGTGCGTTCTCTCTAACATTTATCTGTTATTCTATACAAGACTGTCTTCAAACAATCTCGTGTGAAATATCCTAACAGGGCTGACTATAAAGTCTGCTAGTTCTTCAGAAGAAAGTTGGTTTGGAAGAAAAAAATCTGCAGTCATGAGTCCAATAAAATATTACCAGCAATAGACTTGGACTCCAAGGTAGCTCATCAGCAGTCTAAATGTTCAGAGATATGGGAAACTCATTAATTGGATTTAGAAGAATCTATACTATATATAAATGTACTGCACTGGAAGTCTCCAGGATAGGAGTTATTAAAAAAAAAAAAAATCCCCTCAAGATCACAGCCTGAATACAATTAGACCACTGAACTGAACTTTTTAGAAGGGTGAACTTTATGGTAAGTTAATTGTATCTCAATAAAGCTGCTGTTAAAATAATTAAATCTTCATAGGAATATAGCTCAAATATTACTATAGCTTATACATATGCCCAGAATCGACCTTGCAAGTATATACCTTATCTAATTACTCTCCACTAATAAGCACTCTATTCAGTTAAAAGATACTTTTTGCATGTAAGACTCCTGATGCAGGGAAGCAGCAATCAGTATGGGTGTATAAGCAATAGTAATATTTCTCAAACTTTAGTGTAATGTTTCTCAACATTTTTTCCAGTTTTGAGATATAATTGACATACAGCACTGTATAAATTTAGGGTGTGCAGTGTAATGATATGACTTACATATATTAAGAAATGATTACCATGGTAATTTAACATCCATTATCTCATACATACATATATATATATATGTATATATATATATATATATATATATATCCTCAAACTTTCAAATTGTGAAAGTTTGTTCACTTGCAAAGTCTAGAGTCCTATATATAGAAATCATGATTCATAAGTTTACAGCAAGGTACTGAAATACGTGTTTTATTAATGAGTCTAGGAGACTCTGTATGTATCCCATGTCCCATACTTTAAAATAATAGTAATAATAACCCTAGTCTACACAGGAACCAGTCTAAGGGAGAAAAGCTGACCATGGTTGGAAGAGTTGTCAAAGTGCCAGTTAAATACATTGTTCAGAGAAAAATTCAAGATTTTATGAACTGAAGTATAACCAGAAATAGAAGAAAGACATGTGTCATTCCGACTATCCAAATATGGCAGATGCAATGGTTAGGACAAGGTTGTAGTTCATTAACTCAAAAGTTACAACTACTACTACATTAACTCTCAAGCTGACTTGAGGGATTCAAATGATCAGGCTTTATGTAAGGATTAACACAGCAAGACTAATTTAGATTCCACTTATTTGTGGGTATGATGAGATAGATAATACTCCATCCAGTTTGGACTGAATTGACTCAGCAACTAGTGCAGGTGGGTGCAGGTTGAGGACCTCACAGCTTGTACTTAGAAAAGGCCAAAAATACAAGGAATGGCTAACATCACAAACACCCATACTCATTTCTACTTCCCTACATTTGGAGCTTTACATGCAAAAAGCATCTTTTAACTGAGTAGAGTGCTCAGAGTGGAAAGTAATTAGATAAAATGTATGCCTGCAAGGTTCATTCTGGATATTCACAAGCTGCTGACCAGCATAATGTGTGATTTCAAAGGCAGGTTTGAGAGCAGATGGGTTCCAAGGAGATATAATGGGATGCTTAGAAACTCACCAAGAAAGAAATTATTTCTTTTTTCCAGAAAGAAGAAATGATACCTGAGGACTAGTCTCAGGAATTAGAAAACAGAAAAATAGATTCAGTCAAAGCAAAAAAAGCAGTAACTTTGTTATACTAAGACTGTCTCTTTGAGGCCATAATTTAAGCACTATTTTAATCAAAGCTATCTTAAAAATCACTATTCAATATATGACATAAGATCTCGTGCTTTCTAGCTATGTTTTATTATGTTCAGATAGCCAGCATATACTACGTCACAAGTTTTTGGTGTAGTGTTCAATCAGTGCATCAATCAGTGTTCATCAGTTGCCTATAACACCTACTGCTCCTCCCACCATGTGCCCTCCTTAATACCCATCACCTGTTAACCCATCCCCCACCCCTCCCTTCTGTAACCCTCAGTTTGGTTCCCAATGTCCAGAGTCTCTCACAGTTTGTCTCCCTCTCTGATTTCTTCCCATTCAGTTTTCCCTCCCTTTTCTGCTCTCTTCCTTATATTCCACATATGAATGAAACCATATGATCATTGTCCTTCTCTTCTTGATTTATTTCATTTAGCATAATCCCCCCAGTTCCATCCATGTCGATGCAAATGGTGGGTATTCATCCTTTCTGGTAGCTCTTTTCTATTCCTTCTTATCGGGGCTTTATTTTTTTTAAAGATTTTATTTATTTATCTGAGAGAAAGAGAGACACCTAGAGAGGGAACACAAGCAGCAGGAGCTGGAGAGGGAGAAGCAGGCTACCCGCTGAGCAGGGAGCCCAATGTGGGGCTCGATCCCAGGATCCTGGGATCATGACCTGAGCTGAAGGCAGATGCTTAACAACTAGGCCACCCAGGTGCCCCCTTATCAGGGCTTTATATGAATCATCTATCCTATATCATTTAACCCTAACTTGCCTACTTTCCTTTACGAATCTGTCAAGAATTCATTTAGTAAACATTTACTGAACACTTTATTGAACTAAAATGGCAAGGAAAATTTTCTTATTTTTGAAGGGCTTAGAGTCCAATACAACTTATTCTTTTATACCAAACAAATAAGAAATAGTTCTGTCACATATGTCCCTATTGTGTCCCTTTTAACATTTATCACAACTAGACTCAATGTTATCTTTGAATACTTTGCTGAATATAAGGCACATTTATTAAACACCAGCTCTCTTATGAAAATTTGCTGAAATGAAACATTGGTTCCATATTTTTAAAGTCCTCTAATACTTAGGTTTTAATATCAAAGTGTCTGGAGTGGTTCCCAGATAGAGGGGATTTGTATAGGTAAGAGACAGGCTTTTATAAATTCAGTCTGAAGAAATAACTAAGTGTCACCATGTCTACACAAAGATGAGATTCAATTAAGTGGGGAAAGGTTAAAATTGGAGGAAAACTAGCAGTAAATTAATTGTTTGAAATGAATAGTCTAAACAAGACATCTGGGAGATGGAATCTTTAACTTTTCAATCAATCTAAGAAAAACAAGGTGCTAAGTTGGCTGCCCCTACTGATTAAAACACCAGCAGAAAGTTAGGAATTTGAGTCACATTTACATAAATTATTTATTCATCATCTCAGTATCCTTACTATTAACCAATTTCCTAAGGTTTTATAGCCATCTGGACAATGTCAGTTATGGAGCAAATGGTGGCGTTTAAGACATGGTGATGGGCACTGCGTTTGATAAAATTAGTGTCCTCTCACAAACTTATACTTACCGTTATATTTGAGCCTGAGCTTTGCCAGCAAAGGAAGAGAAGATTTAAGTTCCTGTACTGCCTATGAGCACTATGCTTACTGACTAAGACACAACTGACATGTCTTTGATAGGACACCTGGGGGCACCAGTATAGGATTTATTTGTCAAGATCATTAAACCTACAGATTAAGAAGATCCAGAGTTTCAGTAAGAGAATTATTTACTCAAATGTCTGCTTAACAATGATGATACTGGGGTTTACATCAAAATAATTCATGAGATGAGATAAATATAAGAAAAAAATAAGCCTCTTCATGCCTTTTACAATCATTATCCAGACTTAGTAGACTTTCTTGATTAATATGAGAGAAATATTGATGTCACATGCTATGTTCTGATGAGGAGACTAAGAGATCTCTTTGAAGAGATGATTCACAATTCATTTCACAATGAATTGTGTTTGCAAAGGACTACAAACACTAAATATCATATGTTACTTATAAATGCAATAATGTTACAGATAAATGCCATGACTTAGCTAAAACAAATCTAAATTTATGTTGAAACCCTAGCTAAATGATTGTTATGGGTCAAGGTCAAAGGAGTCTTTGGGTGATTTCTGGTCACCAGAACTCGCCTGGAAGAAATAGATGTATGGTAGGGTTTTCCAAAGTCCTAAGCATGAAAATGGGTCAGCTTAAAGAGGGGCTATAGTTATTGAAGGGAAGTGGAGGACAAAAGCTCTAATATGAGAATTTTGTAATGTCATATGAAGGAGTAGCTGCCAAACTAAAAAGTGAGAATCAGCAGATGACCAAGATAGACTGAGACTGAGTTGAATGTGTCTGTTGCCAGGAGTGCAGGAAGAAGAACATTTTGTCTGGATACTCACTCCTCTGGTTCTAATTTACTAGGGACTAGAAAACTATTATTGACAAGTTAGTGGAGTAAAGTAGCTAGAGTTCAGATCTAGGAATAATACTATATCATAGTTACTTCCAAACACATTGCCTTGTGGGGTTTTTTGTTTGTTTGTTTTGTTTTTGTTTTTTGTTTTGTTTTGTTGTGTTGCTCTTCAAGCATCTTAAGTATATGGATGCCATCTCAACAAGAAGGGGGGGCAGGGAAGGCAATGAAATGAGGCCCTTGTGTCAGTTCAGTTTCTTCAGGAAGCAAATACTATGACAGAATTAGAAGCAAAAGTTATTTTGTAGAGAAAGGCCAGTAAAAAACATAAAGGGGAGAGTAGGTGGTGACTGATTTTAGATGGTACATGTCTGATACCTATGAAGGGAGAGAGGGAAGGAAGGAGACAGCAGGAGGAAGAGCTTCATCAAGCACTGGAGCTCTCAGAAACTCTCAGCCAGCTCAGTGAGAAGCCCAGAGAAGAAATTCTGCACTGAGTATAAATGGCCAGAGTCTAGCACCCCTGTTGCCTTCAGTTACTGGATGGAGGGGCTATGACCTTGGTGGGAACAATGTAGTATATTCCAATAACATGGTAGCTAGAGATGATCAGCTACCACACTCCTCATAGGACCTTTTCTCTTATCATGATATCTCAGCCACAGAACTCTGTTGCTGCCATACTCCACCCTTCACTCTGCACAATCTTTCCCATAGTTTCATAGTAGTTGCTCCATTTTCCTTTGACCCTCTCTACATAAAAGGAAACTTGAAATAGAGAGGTTAATGGGATGAGGTACATCCTCTCATGTTGCCTTTGGTCTGGAAACTGCAACTGATGACCATCTCCCTCCTCTGCCATCCATTCTAAATTCCTCTTACCTTCATTTATCACCTCTGCAGGTCTTGGTAGCTTACCACGTATAACCTAAACCTTCATTCCTAAGTCTCTGGTAATCATACATATCTCAAGCTAGGATAATTTCATGTGATAATTCATAGCAACAATAGTTCAACAGACAACCAAAAGACAGCGAATAAAGCACTTCAGTTTCACATATATTCTTCTCTGCCCCAAAGTATAAAAGCAACCCTATCTCCTCCTGCTAATCAGAATCTTGGCCAGAATTGTCCTGGCCAAGATGGTGATGCTTCTCATCTGCTGGTCCCTTTTCCCAAGGAATCCAGAGTTCTCAGGCAGCAGACATAACTTATAGTTCAATGGGATCTGCTCTGTCATCTGGAAGAGATATTCTTCCTTTGGGGACCAGGATCTCTCACCCTACATATCCCGGTCTTTCAAGGATGAAAAGTATAAAGTCCTCAGTGACTCAAGAATCTGATGACAAAATAAATAAATAAATAGTTAAGAAGAAATAGAGGAAATGTCTAAGGATAAATTAAACTACCGCATTTTACCAGACCACACTCTTCCTTTATACAAGTCTATTTCTGTTATACAAGAGTGAACCTAGGAATGTACCTGAAAGAGGGATATACTAAAACAATGGCTTGACAAAAACCATCAACAGATAGCCTTCTCTCAAGCCATTTAAAATACAAGTTATAAAAGTACAACATACTTTTCAAAGCCTCTAATTTCAAGGGCTTTCTGTGACACTCATGACCATCTCTCCATCATCAATGTTCTAAATAAATGATATATATGAGAACAAGACATATCCTTTGTTCCAACATTATGTGTCCACTCACATCCTCATTTTCCTAAAGGAAATTTGATACTTTTCCAATTTCCATACCAGCATCCTTGTTTGAATGTAATAAAAGACTTCAGATGTCTGTTCACTCTCTCTCCTCCAACATTCATCTCTGCCCTGGCTTCTAGATTCAGAACCTCGTTAGAGGGTTCCTTCTCATGCTGATGTATCAAATGCAGACTTTGTTCTGTCACTTAATAGGAAAAATATTATTTAACACCCCATGTTTAAGCTATTTTCCCATTCATAAATCTGTGCATCAAAATATTTTAATGACTACCAATAGAAAAGGAATAAAAAGAAAATTTGAACTTGAACTTGAAACAAGTGGGTTTCAGCTCTGCTGCAACAAGTCAAATCAGCATGAGGGTGAGGCAGTTATCCAGTCTTTCTGATTTATTTTTTTATTGTAAAACAGAGATAAAAATCAAAAAAATATAAAATCAATGAACATTTTCTGAAGTAAAGTGAAACAAAAGATGTGAAAATCCATTGTAAAATCTGAAATAGATTATGTATGAAATGATGTAATTATTAATCAGATTATAATTATTTATAATCCAAAGGAATATATCATCATTAATCAAATCTTCGCTTCGTTGGAACAAAATAATGGGAAGACAGGTGCACTTTGTAGAATACCTTTAAAATGCACAAAGGATTGTCTACTCACCATATTCTAAAATTAACCAACTTTATCACTTTCTTTTATTATCTGATCTTGGCCAATTATTTGGAGTTTAGCCATGGCTTTTTTTTTTTTTAAGATTTTATTCATTTATTTGACAGACAGAAATCCAAGTAGGAAGAGAGGCAGGGTGAGAAAGCAGGCTCCCTGCTGAGCAGAGCCCAATGCAGGGCTTGATTCCAGGACCCTGAGATCATGACCCGAGCCGAAGGCAGAGGCCATAACCCACTGAGTCACCCAGGTGCCCCAGCTTTTTTTTTTTTTTTTTAAACTATCATCAGGATTAGTAACTTGTTTTATAAAGTTCTGAGGCTAATTGTGGAAACACGTAAAATGATAAAATCAAAGCATTTTACACACTGTAATGTGACAAGCAAATCACAGGCTTTGTCTTTATTCACCTTTGTTTTAGAGTGATTTTAGAAATCTATCTCAGTTTGGTCCTACCTAAACAAGCTTAAGTCTAGTGATTCTAGACTAGGGATACGTTACAGTATCCAAAGTCATATATATTTGAAATTTGGTATCAGATAATTTAAATCAAACACTTTTGGTTTCAAGGCTTGTGTGTGTGTGTGTGTGTGTGTGTGTGTGTGTGTACACATGCGCACACATGCTTGCACCGACATACTAATATCAACCATATGGTTCCAGATCAGAGTTGGTCAAGAGAGGACCTTGCATGTGGTTTGGAAGACAGAGGTGAGGTAGAGCAAACACCCCTTGAAAGCTGTTGCAATCAGACATGGTAAAGGTCAACACAATAAGGACAGACAGAGATGCCCAGCAAATCCAAGCTTGTCCATGTTCTCTTCTGCTCCACATCCAGCTACTGCCTAACTACAGGCTCTCTTGGCCAACAGCAACACTAGGCCCAGTACCAGAGACCTGGCTAAAAATCCACAAAGTAGTAACGTCATTTCTGTAGAGACTGTGGTCCATATTGTCTCTGACCTATCCATGTACACCCGTGTATTAGGCAGGCTGGTTAGCAACTGTTACTCTGACTCAGACTTCCCCTTTTCAGACCTCCACTTCACTGCTTCTCCTACATTTCCTAATAATCCCCAGGTTTCCATAAAACTCACACTTCCTCTATTTGCTGACTGATACAAAGATGACATACTTCTCACGCCTGTTGCAAAGCTATGACAAATTTGATACCTATGCAAAGCTAAATATGAGCCCAAAAAAGGTACAAAACTGTTGTCATTAGTTTTAAAAGCACGAAGAACTTTTTTCCCTTTTGATATATAAATTCTATTATTGATAAAAATTTAGCAGCCGAAGTAAGTGCTTAATGCCTTTAAGAGCTCTGAAAAATTTAGAGACTCGGGGCACCTGGGTGGCTCAGTGGATTAAGCCGCTGCCTTCGGCTCAGGTCATGATCTCAGGTTCCTGGGATCGAGCCCCGCATCGGGCTCTCTGCTCCGCGGGGAGCCTGCTTCCTCCTCTCTCTCTGCCTGCCTCTCTGCCTACTTGTGATCTCTCTCTCTGTCAAATAAATAAATAAAATCTTAAAAAAAAAAATTTAGAGACTCTCAGGTAACAAAGAACCCTAGAAACTACTTTCTCTGTGTCTTTACAAGGTAGATAAGGAAAGTGCCTCCAAGAGATGTCAAATAATTTGCCTAAGTTCCTTCAGAGTCACTGACTTGCTCTTCTGTTAAAAGCAGATTTCTTAAGCTGTCCCCTTACCTCATTATAGAATGCAAACCATCTTGCTTAATAGATGCATTTAATTCAGAATGTCTATGTCTATGTTTCAACTTCTTTTTCTTATCCATGATCCTATTCCTTACTCTTTGTTCCACTTCTTTTTCGTCTTCCACTCTAGGAGCTTCTGGGCCAGGCAAAGTGAACTGTGTTGCTCTTATCTTCCCTAAGCATAACACTGAGATTCCTTCTCCCCTCCTCACTTTGGCCTAAAATAATAACATAAACAATCTCCCAGTCATATCTGACAGCTAGTGCATTTCTTATATGCTCTATTAGTAATATCCATTCTCAGTTATCTTTGCTTACTGGTTGTTATTTCAAAGATAATGAAATAGGGGAGCGTTGGTACAGATTGGATTTTTCATGAATAAAACTATGAAATGAATGGTGCACTGAAATCTATTCAGGCAGAGGAAATACACTCCATTATAACAGATGTCAGTGCATGTTGATGAGTACCCATCTGAATATAATCATTGGAAATGAAAATTTCAGAGGCCTAAAAAAACCTGCAGGTTGCCTTGTCTTAGGTCAGCATCGGAAAGTTTTAGAAATGATTTGCTGCTCCCCCAAAATGCATTGGTACTACAGTGGTCTTCTCCAAAATTAAATCCTGTCTTGCCTGAAAAAAAGATATGTTTCTTAAAACACTGCACCTGTCATTTACTTCTTCCTTTGCCTGGGATATTCTCAGGACAGTTTTTATTTATTATAACTAGATGTTGGTAAATTCAGTCATTTACTTTAACAGGTTTGTTACCTCCAAGTCTAATGTTTCAGTATTTATTCCGACATTTCCTAACTACCTCTTGTATGCCAGACTTGGTAGAAAGTGTTAGGGGTATGGAATGCAAGTCATTAGATTCTAAATTTCCTGAGAGTAGGAACTTTGTACTTCTTATTCACCGATAGTATACTCTCTGCCTAGCACTTACCTGATACAGAAGAAGTGCTCAATAAATTATTTTTATTTATTAACCGAATGAATGAATGAATGAGAAATCTCTGGCTGCAAACAGTTCACAGTCTCATGGAGGTAATTACACTATCTGTAATGAGTGTGCTAATAGTGATATAAATGTGGAGTAGACAAAGCTGACAGGAGGAAAATCTAATTGATATTCTAATTCAAGTGTCCCACTAGAGAAAGTGGGTTAAGTGACTTTTCGGACCCCTGAGGGAAGAAACTCACCTCTAGTAAGACAGTGAAGGAGAAAGTCATGCCTGATTTCAATCTAGAAGGACAAGTAGGCGGGAAGAATGTTCAAATGCAAAAGAACCCAGACATCTTATGCGATATTTGCCATTACTCTTGGAGACTTCAAAATGCCAGAAAAAGGAGCTGAGATCCCTGAGAAGTTCATTGTTTTACCCACAACCAAGAGGAACTTAACAGAATAATAAAGAAGACTTGTGGTCTGACAAACAAGGCTTTTTGGAATATGTTTAAAGTTCTTTCAAAGAGATAGAATCAAAATGAGAAGTCGCATAAAGCCAGCTAATCAAACAAACAAACAACCCTTCATTTCATTACTTATGTTTCAATCGGCTTTGTTAATAAAAATGGGGTTAAATATAAAAGGAACTGGTAAAGCACCTAAAAATTGTGTCCTGACAAAAGAGAGCAAATCAGCAAGTTCACCATAGTGGGCTGCTATAGCATTTTTGTATATTTACAATAAGGTCTAAAACTACAGAATCTGCTGGTAAATCATAAACATTTTCAATTCAGTTAGGAAATCAAGAATATCTAGAGTAGTAGGAAAAATATGAAACTTAAATCTAAAATTAAACCCATGAGTATAAACAATTCAACCAAGAGCCAGGTGTTGGATACAAAATCAACTAAAATTTTAGCGACTTCAGTGTTATTTTAGCTAGCAGGAATCATTTCAGAAGGCTGGGAGGCACAGCTTGCCATGCCCAAGAGATTGAGCTTAAGTCCCAAACTTAGAATAGAGCCTTTCCTGGTTATGCTGTTGGTATTTTAAGAAACATGACAGCCCCATCTGCCATCCATATGAGAAGTCACTCTTTCCAAGATGTCACTGAATTTATGCCTGTAACCCTAAACTAACAGGAAAAGGAAATATCATTCTCCCTCATCTCCTTCCAAGAAAGGTTTAATGTGCAATAGTCTAGCACTCTTTCCAAGAAGATAACCAAAGATCTTTTTTTCTACAAATATATATATATATATATATATATATATATATATATATATATCAAAGTATGTCAATATCCAAAGAGTATAAAAGGTAAAAAAGGGTAGCAGTACACACAATGATTATTTTTACCCTAGAACTTCTTTGCCAGACATTCACTAATCATTCTACATGCATTATCTCATTTAAATCTAATCCTTACAATGATTCTAGTTTTAGTTATAGCTATAATCATTTAGTAGATGGAAAAAGAAAAACATCTTGGAAGTTAAAATTTACTGGTTCAATCAATCCACAAAGATAGCAAAATTACAGGCCTGGGACCCAATCACACATTTTTCTGAAGCTAGATTTCATGCTCTTAACTATTCTGTCATAGTGTTTCTATAATAATATTACTCCCTTGAGATTATAATCTTTTAACAGCTCCCATCATCTGTATCAAGGTTCCTCATTCTGTTTTAAGTTGGTTGTAGATAGAATTCTAGGTGTCTATGAACATGGATGAGGGGGAAAAAAAACCTTACATCTTTATTTTTACCAATCTTTAATGTACTAAGTAATATATACCATAATTTAAAAAATTGGTTCAATCCAAATGCCTTCCTTTGAAATTCCAATAGCATTGTTTTATATCATTTAAAAATACTATTCTGAGAAGGGGTCCATAGGCTTTACTAGACTACCAAAGAGGTTCATGGCACACAAAAATTTAAGAATCCCTGCCCCATATGATATAATCCAAACTCTTTTATATGGCATCCAAAATTTTTCATGTAGTCTATTGGACAAGGAGCATTTTCTGGCCCAATCTGAGCCCATCAGAATATTTCAGAATGATTTTTTTTTTAACCTGGAATTAAGGATTGAGTCAGCTTCTCTCTTTGGAAAGAATTTTAAAGTTGTTAGGCTGTAGAGTCTTTTGTGGCTGTTTCCCCCCAACATGGCCAAAGGAGCCTATATGTGCTAAAAGAAAATAAAGCTAAATAAATACATCTACAAATAAAAATAAATTAGTAAGATTTAGTCACCTCTATTGCCTTATGATCCCACCCCCCAGGCTTATTTTAAAATCCTTCTAAGCAGTTATCTTGGCACTTTGTATTTCTTTCCAAGTCCATCCTGCTTATCATTAAGCAGCACCCCCAGGGCAATTTTTCTAAACAATGACTATGTTGACATCACATTACTCCCCCCAAAATTCCATGACTCCCTATTGTCTACAAACCAAAGTTCAGACTCCTTCAATGGATTGATATTCAAGGATTTTCATGTAATGGACCCACATTGGCTTTCCAACTTAAGTCTTCAAATTCTTCCTCTCCATCATCCTGTATTACGGCCAAAATGAATCAATTACTCTTTCTTGTTTGTAGTCCTGTATTTTCCTTACTCCATGCTTTTAATTAACCTCCTCCCTGTAGCTGGGATACCTCTGTAATCTTCACAAATCTAAATCATACTTACTTGTCCAGGTCCAGCACAAATACAACCAACCTCATGCAGTCTTAATTCCTGATTCTTCTCAGGAGAAATAAAATGTATTCTTTGAGTTTTGTGTATCATTTACCTATACTTTTCACTGGCCATTTACCCTACTCTAATTATACAATTATTTAATATATAACATTTTCCCACAATAGTAATAGTAGTAATAGCAATTGAGCATTTATGCCATGTACAACTGAACACTTTCTTAGAACTCTAACTTTCACAACCAGCCTGTGAATTAGAACCTATTACTATGCCATTTCATAGGTGAAGAAATTGAGATACTAATAATCTTAAACAATCTTACCAAAGGATGGAAGCATTTACCTTCAAACACTGGCAGTCTTACCCTAAAACTCACCCATGGCCATGCTCTACTATTCTGCCTTCTCTAAAAGACTGTAAGCTTACTGAAACATTTCTTAGTTTGGTACAGTTTAATAGCTTACAAAATGCCCAACACCATGCCTTGGGTATAATCTGTGCTCAATAAAGACTTGGGTAAATCGTTTTTAGAGATTTATCTATGAATCACACTGTTTTAGACAAAATGAAAGTTAGAAAAGCCAGTCTCTCCTTTTAAAAATTATTTTATATCTTTTCAGTGGAGTCACCAGCTGTGATCTTAAGATTTTTTTTATATTTATTAAGCTAAATGAAGTATGTAACATGATGGCCCCAGTTAATAATTGTCCAATAGATGTTAATGGTAGTTATTGGGTGGGTGGGTGGGTGGGTGGGTGGGTGTGTGTGTGTGTGTTTCTTGCTGTTATTTTTGTTCTTGTTACCACAGTGAGTAGGAAGAAATGTTTCGGACTCCCACTGTATATCAGAGAATAATGAGTGGTCAACAGTTTGAACAATATGGTGAAAATTATTGTTTAGTTGGTTTCAAAGCCAGAACTTAAACCTGTGGCTTTTCATTTCCAGCCTTTGGTTCAAACCCATAGACACCATAGCTATCACCTAGTCTCAAGAATCACATCTTCTTCTTTAAGAAAGAGTAGAAATAAAATCCATTCATTACTGGTCTGTGACATATTTAGTAGCATTCAGAAATTCAATTTCTATAATCATCTTTATTCATTTATTGAAAACAGAAGTTGTAATGGAAAAAAAATTGAAAACGATTTATGTGCTTAACACCAAAAACTTCAAGATGTTATGCAGCTTCAATTTTTAAATAGCATATTCTTCTACCTCAGAATTACAAGTTTAGGGAAAATAACCAACCTTTGTTTTGAAGTCCCTGCTTTTTGTCATTTCATGGCAAATTTTAAAATGCTCAAAGATAACATCTTTGATTCATTCTGGCCGGAAAGATAAAGCCAGTCTAATAACAATTGCTGGTATTCCAACTTCAAAAGATACATACTGCTAAGTCATTCCCTAGTTATGATCTATCATCCTTTCTGAAGAATAAACACTGTTGCATAGGCTATATGGACAGAAGGGGAAAAATTAAATTTAACAGCTTTCTGCAACAGACATGTCTTTCTCTAGAGACAACTCCAATTATCTTAACCATAATAAGAAGTTAATTGTTAGTAGCTTTCCCTCTGCCAGCTTTCTTCAAGTTCAGTCCGCAAACAAGCAGATTGCCTTCAAAATAAATAGAGATTCATTGCAGGGATAGGGAAATGTGAGCACTTAAGCTAGAAGCAATGACCCAAGTGCTTCATATTCCATTCCATCTCTGACTTTCACCGTGACTCCAAACAGATGACAAATTAGCCTTGATTTGAACTCAACAGCTGTCCTCTCCCCACCTCGGCCCCTCCTTTCTTCACCTACCCTAATATGATCCTCTTCCAAAATATCCCACCTATGATAATGACACCATTATCTACTCAGTCACTGTGTCCCTTTCACGATCCCTACAAAGATCTTTATTCAACTGTGCTGGCCCTCTTCTAACACCTGCCTGATGCTGAAGAATTAGGTCCCTTTCATGCTATTGGTTCTACTACTTGCCCTTCCAGATTTTGTGAGTTCACCTTGGCTCTTTAATGTTTTGTCAAAATCAAAAAGTAGCAAACCCAGCCATTGTGTCAGACCAGAGAGATCCTATACCTTTAAACGAAAGGGGAACATGTTGCAACAGGAATATCATATTCATTAGCAACAAGATAGTCTTAACTTGTAAAGTGCTTGGCAAACTGCCAGACCTCAATTAGCATTCCCCTCTTTGAGATTACTAAACCTTCATTTCTTTTTTTATTTTGTTTACTTACTTGAGAGAGAGAGAGGATGAGAGAGAGAGAGAACATGAGAAGGGGAAGAGTCAGAGGGAGACACAGACATCCTGCTGAGCAGAGAGCCGGACCTGGGACTCAATCCTGGGACTCCTGGGACTCCACGCACGACCTGAGCAGTGGCTTAACCAACTGAGCCACCGGGGCACCCTAAGCCTTCATTTCTGACCAGCATCTTTCCTGTCTTTCAAGTGTAACTGAAAAAGGGAACTCAGAACTAGAGTTCTGATAGCACCATATCATACAGTTTCATTGTCCACGTCAAAACCAACTGGGGCACCTGGGGGGCTCAGTCATTAAGCATCTGCCTTCAGCTGGGGTTAATAATCCCAGGGTCCTGGGTTCAGGCCCCACATTGGGCTCCCTGCTCAGAGGGAAGCCTGCTTCTCCCTCTCCCAGTCCCCCTACTTCTGTTCCCTCTCTTGCTATTGCTCTCTATCAAATAAATAGAATCTTAAAAACAAAAACAAAACAAAACAAACAAACAACAACAACAACAAAAAAAAAAACCTGGCACTACTTTTATTATTTGGGTCAGTTTTATAGTTTCCCAAGTACTAGAACAATGCTGTTCTAGTGGCCACTTTTGGTGGTTCATTCAACTGCTATATACAAGTACTCATAATAGAAAAAGAGAGAGAGAAAATGAGATGTAAAGCTAACTTTAGGTCGGACTTCAGGTGGCAGAGAAATTCTAGAATGACTGCATGATGTCATATCAACTGAAACAGGCCTTTTATTTTATTTCTTAAGATTTTATTTATTTGACATAGAGAGAGATAGAACAAGTGGGAGGAAGGGCAGAGGGAGCAGCAGACTTCCCACTAAGCAAGGGGCTGGATGAAGACTCCATCCCACGAAGCTGAAGCCGGGATCATGACCTGACAGGCAGATGCTTAATTGATTGAGCCATCCAGGTGTCCCTGGATTAGCCCTTTTAGATTAAGACAGCACTGTCCAAAATGACAGCACTGTCCAAAATGTCCAAATCATCCATTAAGGTATGGAAGAAATAGAATTTCTTTTCCTACTTTTTATCTTGAAGTTTCAAAACTTTATCTTACATATACATTTTCATACATTCACAGAATGTTGATAAAGTAATACACTGTTTAATTTGTTTTTAAAAATCAATGTGCAAATATTGATGGAAATTCCAAAATATTTCACCTGTATTGGTATATTATCAAAAATATTTGGAAACTACTAGACTATCAAATTACCCAAATAACGTAAAGATGATTAGAGGTACTGTGACCTCTTAGCTATTCACTTTTGTTGAGCTATTCCCCCTTATCCTAGGGACTTGGAACTAAAGCCAATTTTCTGCTTTTATATATAGTCCAGTTTACAAGAATAAAGGGCAGGGCAGTTGGCATTTCTACCCATAAGAATACTCTTGGAACATAATCTTCAGATCTTTAAATTCCTCTAAACAAGAAATCTCACAGTCTTCCTGAAATCTCCCTTTCTACAAATACTAACTGCTCACCAAGGACTGCTGACTTTTATCCCTGAATACTGCCTCAGTCTGTCCCTCTGCTCCATTTGCCCTACACCTATGCCACAATGCACACTGTGATGGTGGTTCTCCTGGGATGATGTAACGCCAGGTCTGGACATCAATACAAACTCCTTCATGTGGATAGCATATGTATTCTATCCTCTCAATCCAGGTTCCATTTCCCAACATTCCCCTTACACTCACACTTCTGAAACACTGGATTCACTGCAGTTCCCCATGCATACCTAATGTTTCTTTAGATCTCCATATTTTTGTACAGTTTCGATGACCTAGGATTCCCTTCATTCCCCTACTCTCAACCTTTATTCACCTACATAATTCCTGTTCTTTCTTCAAAATTCAGCTCTGTTCTGTTCTCACAAAAGACATGTCCCCTGTTAGATCTCTATCACTTTGTTTATTAAATTTATTCTTACCAAATTAGATTCATATGATCCATTTATGTGTCAGCCTTTTCCCCTAGATTGGAAGTTCTTTGAAGTCAAAGATTTTCTCATTATTTTTATATTCCCAGTGCTTAACACACTATAGAGGCTCAAAAATATTAAACTGAATGTGTACTTTTAATTCTCCAGAATGTCATATGTAATAGAAAATTCAGGTATTTACCTAGGGCATCCCTAACCAGATGCTCAGATGCATCTCTTGGCACTGAGCTAGTCCACAGTTTATACATGTGAGTAAGCCTATAAGTAAATAGAAAAACAAAAACAAAAACAAAAAACAACCACAACAACTCTGTTATCAAATCAAGTATTTCCTAAAGAACATGGAGTCTGGTCATTCAAAGTTCCCTTGTTCTGCCATACTTTGTTGGATCTGGGCTTGCAAGCTTTGCTCAGGAGCTGAGAAGAACTAAAATTCTATGGGCGAGAGAGTGGAAAAACTTAGAGCTAAAGAGGATATGCTAAGGAGGATGTGGTGGGGAGAAAGAGGAGTGAGAGCTGTAAGAAAACTAGCAAGACGGGGGACAACTGGGTGCTTCATAAGAAGGTCCCCATTGCCCACCCCTACCCCTTCAGTTAATATTACTAATTTGTAAAATTTGTATATTTCTTGAGCAACTTGGAGAAAAGGATAAAGGTTAAGTGTATGCCTATGTAAAGGTGAAAAGAGCATGAAAAAGAATCCAGAGAAATGAGTCGTAATCCTGAGGAATTTGGATTTCATAGGCATGGAATTAGCAGGGATTAAAATGGATCATTATCTAGATTTCAGAGAAGCAAAGAAGCCTTAGTTAACATCTGGAGTGAAAACAAAAACAAAAACAAAAACAAACTAGAAATATAAAATATATATATCTAGAATGTATTGTCTGAGCACATGGTCAGGGATACCTTAGGTAAGTTATATATACATATATATATAATATACATATGTTATATATGTAATATATATGTAATACATAAGTATATAAGTATATGCTTATATAAGATATATATGTTATATATCCATATATGATTATATAGTTTTACATAATAGGTATAACTATATATTATATATGGTATGCGATTATAAATATTACATATAGTACATAGCCATATATATTATATAGTAATATTTATACACACACACAGACACACACACACAGTACTAGCACTGCATTTGAAAAGACACATCAGGAATCCATTGGCAAGGTCTTTAAGAAAAACAATGTAAAGAAGTAAAATTAATAGACATTATCAGATTCAAGAGAAGACAGGCCAGATTAGTCAGCAAAAACCTTTTCTGAAAACGCTAGATTGAAATTGGGCTCTAAGTGATCCAGAGAAATGAGTTAACAGTACATAATTTAGTAAAGGAATAGTGATAGATACAGAAGTAGAAGTCGAAAAACAAAAAGGAATCAATCAATCTGTTGAGGGCAGGTGTATTTGAGACAAATAATATATTTTTCATGCAGAAATTCAGCATCTCACCTCTTTGAACTGTACCAAATAGCTTAGCATTCTGACCAAGTGCTTTCATTCATCTATCAATCATCTCATTACCAATCTTTATGCTCTAAAAACCAAATCATCCTATCAAGAACTTTCAGGAATAAGAGCAACTTGGACATCTATGTCTAATAATTTCAAATTGCCCCCCATGGCCCTTTCCTACCCATAATATTTGAATTATATTGACAAAAACAATTTTTTCTTTTATCATATTTTGAAGACTGACCTTAGCGCTTCATATAACACTAAAGTCTTTTTAAGTCAGTATCACTGAGGCTCAATATCTCACACTGACATCCAGAACATAAGGTAACTCAATGATACTTTGTAAAGTTCCATTCAAATTATGAGGAATTGTACCTGCTATTTTATATTTATTAGTGCTATGGATGCTCGCTTTTACTGAATTTTCTTGTTTCTCGTGGAACAGTTGGGAAACCCTAGAAAAGTCTTGCCTCAGTTCAAATCCTTGTTTAACTCCCCACTGAGATTTTTTGACCTTAGGCAAGTTACTTTGCTAGTCTCTGCAATTCTTTTTTCATCTGTAGAATGTTGATGCTAATAATAAAATCTGCCTTATTTGTATCGATTAAATGAGCTAATGTTAACATGTCTATTCATTACAATTAGACAATTATGAGAAGCAAAGACCCAAAGAAAGAAGTCCACAGATGAGCAATCTGTACGGTGGCTTCATTACACTAGGGATCCAGGACCTTTCCCTATTGTTTTCCTAGATAGTACTTAGCTTCAATTCTCATGGTCATTTCATTTTCTTGGAAAGGGAAGTGTTAACCTGGACACATTACATTTTAAGCAGCAGGAGAAAGGCACAAAGGAAAGAGTATTGTTTACCAGTAAAGGACAATTTGGGGACACCTTATCTGGTAGCCTCACTATTAACTCACCAGGCAAAATCTGTCACTTATTATCTACATGTGAAGGAGATTAGGGAAGGAGCAGAGAATATTTATTGTAACTGTAGAAGCTAAGGGCAGACTTCCCCAAGATAGGTCACATTGGGGGGCGCCTGGGTGGCTCAGCAGGTTAAAGCCTCTGCCTTCGGCTCAGGTCATGATCCCAGCGTCCTGGGATCCAGCCCTGAGTTGGGCTCTCTGCTCAGCAGGAAGCCTGCTTCCCTTCCTCTCTCTCTGCCTGCCTCTCTGCCTACCTGTGATCTCTGTCTGTCAAATAAATAAATAAAATCTTAAAAAAAAGAAAAAAGATAGGTCACATTGGGATGAAGATTATTTTGAGTTAAAAAACAATCAAAACCCAGCAGATTCAGGAAAAACTCTTTACCTCCCTTTCAACTAAGAATTTAGATTCTTAGTCTTTAGAATTTAGATTCAACCTAAGAATTTAGATAAAGGACCTGCTCTAGTAACAGAGTTATCACTATAGATAAAGTTCTAACATGAACTAGGCATGGTAGACAGTTTGGTCACAGTCCTCTATGTCCTATTGTTTATGAGCGGCACAGCAAACATTTGTTTACAATCTTTCTTTGAATTGCATTTCTTTTATTTAAAGTCCCAGAACCCTACCCTCTTCTCCTAAGTTCAAAATGAAATATATACTTCATTTTTGCCTGTCTTTGGAATCTCATGTTCGTGTGGGTTTTCTGTACATAGGAAATTAAATTTGATTTTCTCCTATTCATTTGTCAGGAACAAATCTGTTAATCCATCAGTTTGATCCTTAGTCTTGTTAGAAGGACCCCGAAGAGCAGAGAAAATTCTCCCTCCCTGACATAATCCTTTTTAGTTTTTAGTTAGTTGTTTTTTTTTTAAAGTTATAATCAACAGATTTTCTTCTCTGCAACCTCATTGTTATAAAATACAAATTCTACTTAGAATCCCAATTAGTTCCATGGTAATTACATAAAGATTTCTTATGCCATTGGAATCATAAATCTATTTCATGGGCCCAACTAATGCTTGTCTCATTTTCGTTACAAAGAATGTCAATACTATTTAGCATTCATACAAGCCTAAAATATATATTTTGCCTTAGAATAACCCACTATACGCATTATTTTGGAAAAATATGAAAAATAGCTATTTGGCAAAAATAGATTTTTTGTTGTAATAAGAACTTCCTAGTTTATTTGGCTTCCATATATGATATTTATTCGTAAGTTTAAACTAAAATATCGTAAGTTCTTAGTGTGATAAATAGCCAAAAGAAAATAGGCATGCTTATAAATGATTAGCCTACAAAATGTCACCTGTTAACATCTTTTCTGAACAAACATAAAAGCCCATGCTTCCAAATTACTTTTCTACCCAATCAACTCATTACTTAGGATGTGATTAATGTACCATTACTTAATATCACTGATGCATGTACTTAGTCACATGGATCACATACTTAGAATAAAAACTTGCCATAAGTGAATAACTAGAAAAGTTTAGGTCTCAATGCAGTGAGATCCCTTGTAAATCAATCAATAATACCTTCAGGAATTAAGGCACCTGAGCCAATTGGGAATAGAGCTGCTCTGAAAATTACATGGGTAAATTTGCAATTTTTTTTTTTGGAATAACATTATTTTGCAGCACTATATTGGGTAAGAATTTGGGTTCATGTTCAAAATGGCTGGAAGTGTCTAAAAATACTTTTATGACCATATGTTCCCAAAAATAGTTATCTCATCGGAAAACTACAATGAAGATTGCTAATGTTTTAAGGACTTACTACAGATATGTTAGTGTCTGATGGAAATAATCTTTTAAAATGGGGGGTAAGGTGTTAAGAACTATAAATAGAACTAAAATGAGTGATAGACTATGGATATTTTTGCAAAGCAGTTTTAGGAAAGCTAAAGGAAGGCAAAGCAAACTACTCAAGCCAGAATTTATAATCCTGAATTGGTTACTGAGGAAAAAAAAAAAAAAGGTATCCATATAAAAGGGGAACAAAGAAGACTAATAAAACCAGCTTTTATGATGTTTCCTGTTGTGTTCTTATGTACTCTGTCATGGAGCACTGAATCCTACAAATTGGAAAAGGATTTTGAAAAAACATATTTCAGTCTATGTGGCTACTTCTCTCTAGCTCTTATGGCTGAAAAGATGGGGGAGGGGGAGGAATTGCCTTTTTTTTTCCATTTAAAGAAAATCTGAAAGTATAGTGGTATCTCGGAGACAGAAGTCAACTGATTACTTTATAGAAGAATACGATATGTAATGGCATGTAGGGTGAAATATTTCTTCTACTGAATATAGGTTCTATGTTTAAGATATCTATCAAAAGACAATGTGTGGGAGGGACAAGTTCTCCTGCCTGTGGTCATATCTAGTGGTATACTGACACTGCTAGTACTAGGTCGCAAGAGCCAAGTGTTATGTTTCCAGGAATCCTGACAACTGGTTTTTAAATGCAGCTACCATTAAAAAATTACATTGTGTAAACTTAAAATATAAAAATTATATTAAAAACAAAGGTAATAAATACGAAAAACTGATCACTTCCTAATTATTTTTTATCATATTTCACTATTAACTATGGTCTTTAGTTTACTGATATGTATTTTATCTGTATAATGGAGATACTACATAATATATATCATAATAGGTTTTATATATATATATATAAAATTATTACATAATTGCATCTCTTCTCAAGTCCAAGTTCAGGGACATCATATCAGTAGTTTGAACTTGGCCATGCTTGGAGTATTTACATCATGAAAACCATTAAATGCTAGAAATCTAGGGTTGATCTATTATTTTATCGATTGTCTAGATTTAAAGTAATGGGAAAATGTTAATAAAGAAGATTAAATTTAAAGTTGATCATGTCTCTAGGTGTTATGAATTTCCCTCCAAAATGAGAAAATATGCTTCCAGCATTCAAAAACTATTATCCAATCCAGCAAAGAAATTGCTTGTATGATTAAATAATGAAAAAAGTTGCAATCTTACTCATTAAAGTAAATTAAAATTTCAGTCAAATGTTCATGTTTCCATACTCATGTATCAATGTCATGAGTGACTCCTTTGTCAAATATGATAGTAATCAAGGATTTATTGCAGTCTGATTTTGTTAGTTCATTGTCAAATTTCAACTATAGGTAAACTGCAAATAGAAGAGTTTGACAAAATCCTTTGTTGAGTATCATTTGATTGTGTGGAATTTATAATAAAGAATATTACTTAATTTCATAATTATTTGTAAATGTGCTATGCAGTCTTTATATCATTAAAATTTATTATAAACTTAAGTACATATACATGCATGTTCTTTTATCAGAGAGCCTATTGTTAAACATCTCCAGTACACCACCATCAATATCTAAGTTAGAGTATTCTACTAAAAAAACATGCCACTCCAATAACACTATGGCTTTGTGCTCCAAAAATTAACCAATCCATTCTTGAATCTATTTATGTTTTAACCTGTATTTCCTTTTGTCCTGAACTGTACCAGTTAAGATGTAATTTATTGCTTATCCCAGACTAGTTGAAGACTTCAGCTATAACATGTAAGAATTTGATGAATTCATGTTCATCCTTCTTGTATTCCATTTATGAATTAGTGTATCTCAATCACCTCTCTTCTCAGCTTCCATTATTCTAAAATGAAGATCTTTCACCCAACTGATTGGGCCTCTATCTTTGCTCATCTCTGTGGTTCAGAAATCCCCTATAAATCAAAGACCATGATATGCATTCACTTGATCAAAATATTTTCTTTCATATTATCCACTGGTATTTCCAAGATCTAGAAAGCCTGGGAAAACTTACACCAACGTCAGAGCCATCATTAACAGGAAGTGGGTTCTACTCTCCACCCTCCACTGGAGATCACAAATGGCAGATGAACAAAAGGTTCAAGATCCAGGCAGAAATGAGACCACATTGAGAATGGGAAAAAAAAATAATGAGAGTACTGGAATATAATCAAGAAAGCATTCCAGTGCCTGTAGATTACCATTAATGGTTTTCCAAAATTGAGATGCATCTATAAGTAACTGGCTGTAAGTAGTGGGTTCTTTTATTTTTTAATATTAATAATACCTGCAACATATAATGTGCTACACTAGGTCCTGAGGATACAACAGTAAGCAAGACATATTTAGTGCCTACCTTCAGGAAGCCTATATCCCAAGGTTAGGAGGGATGACTTCTTTCTCATTTTGCTTTTTAAGGAAACATAATTTTTATTTCTATCACAGTATTCATCCATTCCTTGACCATATTCAGACCTGTACCATCCTAAGACCATTCCAAGAACTATCTTGACTTCAAATATTTGTACAGATATATATTACTATACCCACCAATTTAGTGTTACATTCATCCACTCCATAGTTATTCTTTTGTTCTGTAATTAGAGACTATATTAAATAGACTATATCATACATTATTTGCTTCTTTCACCTTATTCTCTAACCATACATTTTGTTATTTTCCCACTTCTTCACCCCACTCTAGGCACACTGGCCTTTGCTGATCATCAGACATACCGGGCACACCCCAAATTTAGGAGCTTTGTGTTGGATATCCCCTATGCCTGGAACATTCTTTTTTATAGATATCTACATGAATAACTCCTTTATATTCCAAATCTTAATTCAGTGCCATATTCTTAATAAGACCTGCCCTAACTACCTGTGATGGTTATTATATCCGTCAGGTTGGCTAGGCTATGGTACCCAGTTGTATGTTTAAACAGTCTAAGTACTTCTGTCAAGGCTTACTGTAAATGTGAATAATATTTGACTTTAAGTAAAGAAGGTTACTTTTGACAATATGAATGGGATTCACCCAAACTGTTGAAGGCTTAAGAGAGAAAACTGAGGCTTCTAGGAGAATTCTGCCTCAAGATTGTAACACAGATCCCACCTAAGTTACCAGCATGCTGGCCTGCCGCATAGATTTCATTACTTGTCAGCTCCCACAGATATGTGAGCCAATTACTTAAAATCTGTGCATGTGTGCATATGTGTGTGTATATGTTGTATATACATGATTTTTAGGAATTTTTAAATGAGTGTGTGCATAAAACCAGTAAGAACCATAGAACCAATAAGACAACTCTGACTGACATACTACCCTACTGAAAATTGCACTTTCTGGAATATCCAGTTCCCCTTATTTTCCCCTATTCATTTTTCTGCACAAAATTCTTTACATTAAAACATATTCTTCATCTTATTTATTTTTTAGGTTATTATTTCTTGAGTCTCTCCCCTCCCCAATAGGAAGAGATACCATAAAGGAAGACAAGTTTGCCAGTTTTGTTCAATGATAAGTCCCAGTGTACAACACGAAACCAAAACACATGACTGATGCTGAATAAATATTTGTTGAGGGTATTAATGGTCTATGACCTTCAAATATAGTACATAAGGAAAATACATAATTATTTATATGATTAAAAATAACTTTGCCATCATTATCTTAACAATTTCTATAATTTACAGAAAATTACTACATATAAGATATTCCACAAACTCATCTTTTTGTGTTTATGTCACTTAAAATCACAAAAAAAAAAATCCTATAAGGCAGGTTCTAATGAGGTTTCTTGGTTTCCTAATGAGGATGCTGATTGCCCATAGCTCACAAGTGTGAGGATTGAGTAAGTAGACTAAAACCCATGTCAATCTTCTTCTGAAGCCTAGTGCTCTTAATTATTCTGATATTGGGAGCAATTTGAGATATTAAATCTTTATGCCAATCCTCTGAATTTACTCCACAAAATTGGAAATACTAGCAAAGCTAAACTTGGCTAAGTTACTTTACAAAGACAGCAAGCTTTTGCCCTAATGAAACCCATCTAAAATGTACACCCATCTAGTAATTGTCTTGTTTTCATTCTGATCTAAAGAAAGACCAGCCTTTATTTTAACAAGACTTTTATATTTTCACTAATTTTCTTCTATTGTTATCAATAGTTTATCTGTAATTTAAAACTGTGAACTATAAATCTCCCAGATAACCATGCATATCTCCTGGAAAGGTGCTTCATAATGCCTGGGTTTTATTATTACAATTTGTCAGATTGGTTGACAACTGAGAAACTTGTTCTTATCTATCAGCTATAATAGGTAGTGAAATAATAAATGATTGAAGCACATATGCATTAATCATCTTTCCCCAATTCTTTTCTCAGCAAAACATGTGACTTTGAAATCAAGTTGCTTTACAGACTCTCAGGAAATAACCGTAGAATCAATGTGAAGAGAAGTAGAATCTTCAAAAGTTCTGATTCAAGCTCATTATAATGAGCTTCCAAGAAGAGTCTGTCTGAGAAAAAGTGATCAGTGTGTACAAAAGAGTTCATGGTGGCTACGGGGTTCTGTGTGAGCTCACTTCGAAATTGTGAACATGATTGAATTTTATCCTTAGGATATGTAAAACTGAGAGGGTATTTAAGTTACATCTAAGATAATGGTATTTTCTTTTGCTTTGATTACAACAAGATCAGACATTTTTCTCAGGAGAATCTACTTCTTCACTCCCTCATATAAGAAATCAGTCGTAAGGAAGGCACAATGCCAGGAATGGCCAGCAATTCCTGTACTGATGAATGAAAGAGTACTCCAAACATTGCTGTGAAAGGGAGAAGACGAGGGGGAGTCAATGCTCAGAGACAAAGACCCTTTGCTCTTCTTTGCTCCTGCTTTTATTGGTTCTGCAGGATAGTCATAAATCTTTATCACTGTTTCTCAAGCAGGTGATGTGTGACAACGGGTCTCACTGGAACTGGAAGAATTTCTTTATGGGAGAGATATGCTATGCTAAGGGCATGTTCTCCTAAACATAGCCTAAGGGGCAATGCATACGTCTCTTAGATCACAGGATGGCTCTTTGGGCTGAGAAAGGATCAGGAAGACACCTCCCATCTCCACATTCCAAAGGCTACACCCTTCTCCGAAAATTTCCTTCGCCCCCAGAGGCCTTTGTGTTACATTTTAGCAAGCCAGGTAGTAACCACCGATTTCGTGCTCTACCTTAACCCCAACAACACAAGCTCTAAATAAATTATCACCATAATCTGCAAATATCCAGAGCTCAAATTCCAATAAGCCACTGTACTACTTTGGCTGCAAATAGTAGTAGAGTTAACTGGCTAGGGAAAAAAATGTATATAAATAAGTAAATAATAAAAATTATCTCACATGACTTAAAGTTCAGGAATAATTTAACATCAGCAGCATCTGAATCCAGGTACTCTCCATTTCTCTACATCACCTTCTTCTTTGTCACCACTGGCGCCAGATCTGCCTCTTCACAGTTGACGACTCTACATGTGTTGGGGAACAAAAAGTCTTTTAATATTTTCTTCTGGACATGGGTTTTTTGGATATGAGTTTTGGATTTGAGACCCATTGACCTGGTTGATTTTGCTTGCCCATCCTACAACCTATTGGTGAAACCAGGGAAATAGAATATTCTTATTGGCCAAGGCTATTATTTTTTTTAAGATTTTTCTTTATTCATTCGACAGACAGAGAGCACAAGTAGGAAGAGAGGCAGGCAGAGAGAGAGGGGAAACCAGACTCCCTGCTGAGCAGAGAGCCCGATGCGGGGCTCCATCTGAGGACCCTGGGATCATGACCTGAGCCGAAGGCAGAGGCATAACCCACTGAGTCACCCAGGCGCCCGACCAAGGCTATTATATATCCACTTTTAAAACAGGTTTGGGGATAGAGCCGAACACTCAAGAACATAGGCTGAGTTGGGGGGGGGGGGGAGTATATCACTTCCTCACTATTCACTAAAAGAGCCCATTCTTCACTCCACCTTTTTTTGAAAAAGGACCTTAAACACAACAGCAAACCATGACTTCTTAAAATGGATAGATACTGCTGCTGCTTTTATTTTTACTTTTTTAAAGATTTTATTTGAAAGAGAGAAACCGAGTACAGTGAGGGGGAGAGGGCGAGAATCTCAATCAGACTCCCTGCTAAGCACAGAGCCAGACACAGGGCTTGATCTCACAACCCATGAGATCACTACCTGAGATGATCCAATAGTTGGATGTTCAACTGACCGAGCTACCCAAGCACCCCAAAACTGTTGTTGCTTTTAGCTTGTAATGTTATTCCTGAGTAGCAGCCTGGCAGGGAATGACAGCCAGTCACCTGGGAATCCTGAAGTTCAGGTAGCAGTTGTGGCTCATCTACCATCTAAATAAATGGATTTCTTTAAATCTTATGGCTTAAGAATTCAAATTTAAGAAACAGCATGCCTAGGATCAAATCTGTAACACTTTCTAAATAGGTGGCCTTTTGAAATGTTAGAAATTGAATTGTATTCCCCAAAATGGCATATTGAAGTCTTAACCTCTGGTACCTGTGAATGAATATGACCCTATTTTGAAAAAGGGTCTTTGCAGATGTAATCAAGTTAAGATGAGCTCATTGGAGTGGGTGTTAGTCTAATATGAGTGGTGTCCTTATAAGAAGGGAAAACAGAGACACAGAAATACAGAGAGAGAATTCCATGTGATGACAGAGATAGAAATTGTAGTGATTCATCTAAAAGCCAAGGAATACCAAAGACTGAGTGCTACCAACAGAAGTTAGGAAGAGACAAGGAATGATATTCCTACTGGTTTCAGAGGGAGCAAGACCATGTCAACTGGATTCCTAGCTTAAATAACTGTGAGAGACTAAGTTTCTGTTTTAAACGACCCAGTATGGGGGTATGTCGCTACAACAGCTTTAGGAAACTAATATAGGAAATATTCCCAAGTGGTTTAAGCCCCAGTTTCCTCAAATATGAAATGGAAGAATATGATTATCAACGTTATTTGATTGTTGTGACAATGTACACCACTGGATTAGGACTGGGGCTAGCACGGAATAGTGCAAAATTGATGGAAGAGGTTATTTATTCTCACTGCGTGTTGCTACAATTAATAGGTACTCACCATTCACAGCTTCACATGTTTCAGGAGCTCTCATAAAAACCTTGTGAGCTAGACAGAATAAGGATTCTTTTCCTTATTTTATATACGAGGTATCTGAAACTAAAAGCAGTTCAAACAATTTATCCAAGTTCACACAGTTACCTCATGACAGATCTTTGATCTAGATAGATCTAGATCTACCTCATGATAGATCTATGGTTTGATCTTAGGCATCCTGAATAGTAGTGGGAATTTCTTCACCTATAAGAAAGTATCTCTGACTAGCATGGGTCTCTTTATCCTGCAGAGTTGAGGGTCTACTATGACTGAATATCTGTGTGTGTCACTTTCCTAGGTGAATTATAATAATTAATACATTGATCTCTATAAAACCATTCAGGCAGAGCATGCCCATTTTTCTGGAGAGGAAATTCAGATTCAGAGAAGAATCATACAACTTGTAATGGCAGGAACAATATTCAAAACCCTAGATTCTTTACACTTACTTCATTTTGTCCTACCACGATTCAACACACCAAGGGTCAGCAAAGACTGTGTGTTTGCTTTTGGCAGTTCATAAGTTAGCATCATTTATCACAAGCAGTTTGGACAATATAATTCAAAGTTCTTCCAATTCTCGTTTGGATATGTCAAGGTAACATTTACTTCTTTTTAGATACCTGCTTTTTGCCTGCCTAGCACCATTAAGAAGCAGACAACTTGTCATAATGTTTAGCAGCACCAAATTATATAAATATAAATGGTGCTGTCTTCTTTAAGAGACAACTTCTAGATGCTTCACTTGCTGTTGCAGTGGGCAAGCTCTAGATCCTTTTGTGACACTCAGTTTCTCCAGCAGCTTTGATCAAGGAAATAAATAATGCATGATCATGTCATTATGTAAAACAGTATCCAGAGGAAAATGGCATTTAAGATCAGGGAAAAAGGCAAGCAAGACAGAGAAAGTAAAGCAAAAGAGCTCTGATTCTCAGAACTAGACATTCAGATAGAAAAGTAGGTATGATTTCACTCATATATTTGTTGAGGGAAATGCCACCACCCTCCAATGGCCAGCAGATGGTTTCTTTGTTGCTTCAATTAATGACTGGAAATCCAAAGATCATGTATAGGTAGCTGATGCTGTTAAATGCCATTTAATGAGAAGATATCTTATTAGAAACTGTCACCTCCTATCATGTTTAACCAGTAAAGGAGTCAGGATGGCAGAAATAAAGGAAAAGAATATACCCTAAGAGTCTATATTCAACTACCATTAACTGAGCACCTACTTTTGCAAATTAATAATCTAAGTCCCTTCAGATGAGGCACGGAACAAAGTAAGATGCCTGCCCTCATGGAGCTTACATTCCAGGATAATCTATTATGTGTCAAAGGCTTTAAGAATGTTTTATCACTTAATCTTTACCAAAGTCCACCATAGATAACAATGGAGATATTTTTTCCTTTTATTCTTTTTTTTTTTAAGGTAATTGGCACTTGTTTACCTTTCTTGTAGCAAGTACCCTTTGAGGGAATTACCTCTCATCCATTGTGTGTAATCTGTGCAAGTCTGTAAATCAAGGGGTGCCTGGGTAGCTTGGTGGGTTAAAGCCTCTGCCTTCCGCTCAGGTCATGATCCCGGAGTCTTGGGATCGAGCCCCACATCAGGCTCTCTGCTCCACGGGGAGCTTGCTTCCTCCTCTCTCTCTCTGCCTGCCTCTCTGCCTACTTGTGATCTTTGTCTGTCAAATAAATAAATAAAATCTTTAAAAAACAAAAAAAGTCTGTAAATCAAAATGTTCTGTGCTCACCTACTCAAACTGTCAAGTTAAGCCAATTGGACTTTCCCAGAAAGTTGATCAGAGTCATTAAAGGGTGGAGGGAGAAGCAGTGGGGAGTATTTATTTTAGCGATGGTCTCCAAAAATATTATGAAGTATTTCTGCCTCTTGAAACCCCCTATGGCATCCTTACTTCCTGCCCATCCATAATTCTGGTTTTAAAGCCTTTCTATTTTTCTGTGAATTTCCCCAACATCCTTCCAACAAATTCTCTTTCTGTTAAGTTTACCAATGGCTATCTGTCGCTAGCAACAAATGAACCCAAACTGTCACAATATGTATATGTAATGTATAACATTACACGATATGTAATGTATAACATTACACGATATGTAATGTTATAGATGAGAAAACTAAGTCTCAGGTTAAAAATATATCCAAGCTCACAGAACTACTATGCAATGATGTTAAGTGTGTCTAATCCCAAAGATCAAGCTCTTTCCTCAATACCATGTTTTACACCTCTTGATGCAGACAATTTAAAGAAGAGCATTCTGGGGCAGTTGGGTGCTCATTTGGTTAGGTGTCAGACTCCATCTCACCTCAGGTTTTGATCTTAGGGTCATGAGTTCAAGCCCTGGGTTGGGCTCCACATTGGGCATGGACTCTACTTAAAAAAATAAAATAAAGAAGAGCATTCTTTCCGTAACTGGTGATATACCTTTTGCTTCTTTATAAGAGGATTTATTTAATGATGGGAATGACATCAAAGCAAACAGGACAGACCTTGGATTCACTTTACAGAAAAATGCAAAGACCAGAAAATGCAAAGGCAAGCTGCCGGGTGGCTCCAAGTTCTACCTATTGTTTGAAATAAATGATACAGAAAGAAATGCTCTTTAAAGGGATTTATTAAAACACTCTCCTCTAAACCTTTGCTTGCAATTTCTTTAATGCTTCATATTATTACATTTTCTGCATTCTCTGGCAATCAAAAATAGTCATGCCATGGTTCACAGTGCCAAGTAACTAAATTCTACAGTAAAATATCCTTGGAAGGAAAAAAAAGCTACATAATTAACAACAATATGTGTATTTTATGGAGCTAGCATCCTCCATATTCCATCTATTCCCATGATGGTTCTTTTATTATTTGGCATTTAGCCCACAGTGCTTTCAACCCATAGTGAAGGCTGGTAGAAGAAACACCCTTTGAAAATGTAGGGTCTTATTTGCTCTAAACCTATTGCTCATTATAATATAATTTTCTACTCAGTGAGGACTCATTCAAAAAGACTTGGGACTAGATCTGCTTGTGCTCCTCCAGAAATGGTATGCTTTTTATTTTTTGTTTTTCCCACAATGATTTAAGTAACAGATTACATTTCTGTCTTCCCCTTGATTGTTAAAAATTTGGATGCTAGGGTATATAAGGAGCTCAGAGCTGGCTTCAGTTCTGTCCCCATCAATATGACATTTTTACCTTATTATTTTTTTCTACCATTGACTCAGATTCCCTCACTTTACCTACATATGTTCCTGTGTTTTATATTCAACTTTGTCGAAATAAAAGTAATGTGTAGAAAACCAAACAAACACAATATGTTACATATAGGTAGACGTAATTTACCTGCAATGCACGGAGCTCCTACTTCACGCTTGACCCGCGCCAGTCTGTGCTTATACTGCACATGCTGCGAGTGCTGCAAATAATTTGATAAGCAAAATATATAAAATGTTTGGAATATTTTGATCTAACCCTTAGGGGAATCCAAGTGATTTGAGAACTTTACTAAAACGTAATATTTTGGTAACTGTGGAAGTTCCTAATAACCCAGGGCCAAAGAAATCAGCTTCATGGTTACAGATGAAGTCTAAGCAAATACTAGAAATAATTTTTCTAATTGATTTTCTTCTTACAGTGTTACTGAAATGCGTTATCAGAGCTGAGTTCATTTTTTACTACTAAATTTATGTTCAATTTCTTTTTTGAACTGCAAAAGCCCTGGTAAAGTTGTTGTTTTGCTTGTTTTGTTTTGTTTTTCCTCAGCAATGTTTAATTTAAGAAAGAAAAAAAAAGCAGATAATTCCTTCCTAGTAGGTAGAGGTGAGAACTGTTATGGAAGGGGTGGGAAGCTGGTCGAATGCCTTTGGAACTAATAGAATTAACTGCCAATCAAACAAACATTCATTCTAAGATATTATATGATAAAAGTTCATTTCAAGATATAAGTTGTTTTTGTCCTCAAAATTATATCTTCAGACTTAAATCATCTAAAAGTTCTGGACATATCATACCTCCTTCAATCAATGCAATACCTTTGCTAAAATCAGAGACTTTAGGAACAGACTTAATACGGTTGGTCTCTACTTACTAATGATATAGTCTTTGAATATACCTTCATGTAACCTCTTTAAGCCTGTGTTGTTTTTTCTTTGGTAAAGTATGAATAGCAATGCTAACTTCTCAGCATTGCTGAGAAAATTAAATAAAATAATGAATGTGAATTTATTATCTCAGTGCCCAGTAAATAATAGGAACACACTGAAGAACAGTTAATAATGACATCATTTTGTAGATGTATATGTCTGTGTGTATTGAGGATCTACTAGGTGTCAAATAATATTTGGGGAAATGTAAAAAAAAAATGCATTATAGTCCTAGCCCCAAACAAATTTTTGGGAGATAAAAACCAAAATGCCAAAGTATGTGGTAAAAATATAAGTTCAAATTTAGTTCTGAAAAATAAATCCAGCATTCAGAAAAAAGATTTATTTTACAAACAGATTTGAAGTCAGCATTAAAAATCTGTGGCTAATGAGTACAGAATCCAAATCAGAAGTTTTAAAATTTAAACTTTACTAAATTTATTCTATTTTGTTACCTTTTGTTTTAGCCAAGCACAGGTTCCTAATTCTTAATAAGCCCATTGCTAGAAAATATTCTTTTTGCCACATGTACACATAGGTCAGTTGGAAAGTTCTCCATATACAGAGATTTGGTATTTTCTAAGTTGCCATATGCTATTTTTAATTTGACACATGGTTAAGATCCTTCAAGGGATCTCCCTTATCTCCTTTAAACAATTCAGAACAACATTGGGAAAATACATATTTGGCGCCACTATGGAAATCATATTATATGATACTACCACATGATAATGCCACATGGTTCCTATTTACTGAAAATTAAGAGCACACCAGGTAGTGTACTAGGCACATACTAGTTTATTTAATTATTGCAATAACACTGGACAATAGATATAGTCATCTCATTTTTTACAAGTGAGAAGACTCAACCTGAGAAAAGGAAATGATAGAGATAAAATTTTAAACAAGGTCTTCATGAACTCAAAGACCATGACTTTTAACCAGTGTTTACAACTTCCTAGTGCATAGTTTTACTCCAAATAATTAACAAAATTTCTGTATGACTTCTCTTTCCATTAGCTGGACATGTCGGACAAAATCTGAGCTAATGAAGCACACAGCCTCATGGTACATGGTCTCTCTGAAGTTAATCCCCCAAACTGGCTCTATTGCTTCTCTGCATTTGAGTTTAGCCAAACTATTTGTTAAAACAGGCATGATTTGCTTGAACCTTTAGTGATGGACACAGAAATGTCCAATAAATAATACTGATTCACTTTTTAATTTTTTTAAATTTTATTTCCCTTACCTCCTGAGTGATGCTAGTATATTTCTTAGGATTGATTCAAGAGATAAAGATCAAAACTTAGAATAAATTCTAAGAATATAAAAACATAAGAAATAAAGAAAACTGGAAAATGAAACTTTTAATAACTAGAACATAAACCTATATGCGTATAATCTTGCACAGCACATTCTGAAGCTAAAAGATGCTCTTTCCTGGGAAATGTGGACACTCAGATTGCTTCAAGCTGATTCTCTTACCACTGGATCCAAAATTTATTCCCTCCTCCATCTAAAATGCGGCTGGCTAAATATTTGTAAAGCATTAGGGTGAGAGCATAAGCTGGGGGTGAGGTTGGGGGCCATTTTGTGTATTTTTACTGCTCTCTCATGCTTTTAGGAAAATGTATTCGTCCTTCCTTCGTGGAAATACAGGTAGATGGGAATTGCCAGATCCACAATTAGTTATTACCATTCTTCCCTCTCTCTACTACTACAAATCTGTTTTCTAATGGAAGTGAGGTAGTGGGTTGAATTATTTCCTCCCAAAAGATAGTTTTAAATCTTAACCCTCTAGTACCTATAAATGTAACCTTTTTTGGAAATAAGATCATTGCAGAGGTAATCAAGTTAAAATGAGGTCATGTTTGATTAGAGTAAGCCTAAATTCAAAGACTGATGTCTGTCCTTACAGAAAGAGGAAAGGATACACAGAGACCCAGGGAAGAAGGCCATGAGGCTGCAGACTCAGAGATTGGAGTGATGGAGCTACAAGCCAAGACCGGGCAAGGATTGCCCAAAGCCCTGAGAATTTTTCCACAGAACCCCCAGAGAGAACATGTTACTGTTGAATCCCTGGTTTCCAGACTTCTAACCTCCAGAACTATGAGAGAATAAGTTTGTATTGTTTTAAGCCACCAAGTTTGTGGTAATTTGTTTTGTAGCCTGAGGAAACTAATAAAAGAATTACTGGATACTCTTCTCTTCCCTAGTCTCTATGCAGAGTAGGACGATGCCCCCCTCTCTTCTACCTTTCCTCTCTGCCCAGTTGTCCTGACAGGTCTTCTCTCATTACGGGATACAGTGCTGGTCACTCCTAGGAAGTGGGATGGGAGTGGGGGGTGGAGAGGGGGTGAGAGGAACATAATTGTCCAACATGAAAGAAACAGGAAGGCATAGGCAGCACTCACTGGGCTAAGTGCACCTCTGCTTTATTTCACTAAAATTGCACCGTGATGCTGGAAGGTAGATATTCTTAAACTGCTTTATTAAGGTGAGAAAGCTATGTTTCAGAAAGTTTGAGTCACTTACGCTTAAGCATATTATCATCCAGTTAAAACAGGAGAGCCAGGACTCAAACTAAAATCTGACTCCAGAAAGCCTCCAGAGAGCTTTCAAGTTGTATGTGTGTATGTATGCGTTTGTGTGTATTGTGTGTGTGTGTGTGTTTCAAGTTGTATATCTATATTTGTTGTATATATATATTTGTATATGTATGTATATATAGTATACATATGTATATAGTATATATATGTATATATAGTTGGGGGTGTGTGTGTGTGTGTATGTGTATGTTTGTATATAAAAGTAAATCTCCCTTCCCCTCTTTAACGCACTCACTCAGTCTTCTTGTCTGGAAGCAGCCACTGTTACCAGTTTCTTATACATTCTTATAAGAATATTCAATGAATTTACATTTATGCATATAGATATCACTGCTTTTCTCCCAAATGGCAGCTCAGTTCTGCTTCTCTTTGTAACCTTTTCTGACACTGCTTTTAGCTGGTCATAGAAAGCCTCCAGCCTATACAATGTTCCTCTATTTCCTAAAATGTTACCAAACAATCCACATCACCCCTCTTCTTCTTTCTCTCAATGTTCCCCTTCCTAATGCTGGCAAGTTCAGGGTTGTTTCGTTTCCATCACATTATTGTTCATTATTAACATTCCAGTTAATCAGAACACTCTGTAAACCAGAACTCCTCTCTACCCACCCAATCCTAACAATTATTATCATAAGATAGTAACAAAAATTGTATTGCTCAAGAAGAAAAAGTTTTGGGGTGCCTGGGCGGCTCGGTGGGTTGAGCCTCTGCCTTCGGCTCAGGTCATGGTCTCAGGGTCCTGGGATGGAGCCCCGCATCAGGCTCTGCTCAGCGGGGAGCCTGTTTTCCTCTCTCTGTCTGCTGCTCTGCCTACTTGTGATGTCTCTCTGTCAAATAAAAATAAAATCTTTAAAGAAAGAAGAGAAGTTTTACAAATCAGAGTATGATGTTTAGGGATATTTTTTTGTTCGTCTTTGTAAAAGATTTCCCCTGAGGATACATGGCAGAGATTGCTCTCAAAGGGAGCCTGGCTCCATCATGAAAAAAATCCAGTAGCACTTTTTCCTTTCCAGATTAAGCTAACCTATGTTGGTACCAAAAGAGCAAAAGAGATTAACTCTGTTTAGAGATCTGGAGAAGTAAAACTGCCACTCCATTTGATTTTTTAAAAACATTTATAGCAGCTCACCTATCTCACGTTCGCATTTTCAATATCACAGAGTTTATGTACTCAGCTTTGTCCACAATCTCCAGTTAAAGAGAAATGCACCTAAAATTTAACACCTTGAGTTTATTACAACTTGTGGGAGTGAAGGAGAACACACACTGTATAGAACCATCGGGCATCTCAGTAAAAGGGTATTGGAAAACACTTAAAGACTTGGGTTTGTGTTAGATGATTTTAGGGAGAATGTAAGGAGGTAGGGTTTTCTTTGGGTTGTGTGCACCAGGAAGTAGGGGTAATTCTATGATTGGGTTTCTTAATTTTATCTAGAAAGAAGGAAGACTAGATTGAGACTTAAAAACTATTGAATAAAGAAGCAACAGTCATTCATATTGACCAGGGAGAGAAAAGGTTTGGTTATTGTTGTGGCTTGGATAAATGTGTGTATTTTGTCTTTATTCAGACACAATTACAGAATGACCTTGTTCTTGTCTTCAGTCATAAAGATCCAAAGGGACCCTGTCTCACCCTGATGTTCCTGGAAATTGTCTATGTTCAACAGAAGAACACCAAGCTGACATAGCTGTGAGTACCAGGTCAGCTTGGAGCAGCAGTAAGCCTAAGCTAATGGTACCAGGCCAGTTCCTGGATGTCAAGGACTGCTTATTTCTTTCTCATTCCTCCTCTTCTGACCAAGAGCAAAGTTAGACTGCGGGACATTAATCTAAACTCCAGGCAATGAATCCAGCTGGGTCTCTTTTAGAGAGCCAAGTGCCTATTTTTTTTTTCTTCTTAGTTTAATCGCAAGCTTAGTTATCTGCCTTCTCCTATGTAGGTGCATCAAGGAGAGCTTGTTTTAGCATAGACATTCTTTTGGTTAGGTAAGAGGAAATCAAGGACTGTGTGATTGTCCATCACAACTCTTAATCAATGCATTCAGATTTGTTGGGCTTTCAGAACAGCAGCTGTATGCAAACAAAATTTTGAATGAAAGCAAAAGTGATAATGGTAATATTAATAGTAGCTTTGTACTTAATTGAATTTAATTCTCAAAGAAATTCCCTGAGATATTATTTGTCTCCATTGAATAATTATAGAAAGGAAAGCATGAAAAAGAAAACTCCCCCAAGGTCATACCACTAATAAGTAGAAGAAAAAGGTGTCATCCTCAGGTTAGTCTGATCCTCTGGAGCCTGCATCCTTGGCAATCACTGTCTATCTTCACCATGCTTCTGGAATTAATTCCCATGATCCATTTCTTGAGTAATATGCCTGGGATGTTTCTAATCCCAGTAAGTAATAATTGGTAAGATAGTACTAATCTTCTTCCACTTTCATTCTCTGTGCCTGCCTGCCTGGAGCCACTACTTTGGGGGCAAAGATATCAGAAGCACCATGGAATCAGACAGTGTAGTGGAAGGGTGGATGAGAGATTGAGAGATTCCATGTGGTTACACTCATTTCATAGCCATCATCTTGCTTCTCCACGAACTGATATGATAAATATCTATTTTGGAGTGATTGCATGCCCTGGAAGTAAAAATTTTAAACAAGAATTCGGAAGGCATTGGTTTGTCCTGTATCTTTCCTCAGGAAGTATGGCTACAAAGCTTTTGAACAGTTTTTCATTTCATCTATTTTTTAAAATGCTATTTTTGAAAGCTTTGTTTGCTAAAATGTTCCCACTGAAATGTAATAGAGTAACCTGTCAAACTACCAACACTGCACCATATCATTTAACTTCGAAAGTGTGCTGATGGATGCCCCCAACTAATTAGAAAGATGACTCGAAGACCATATCCCAATGACTCAGAAAATCCACCTCAACTATTTTTTTTCTAAGTTAATTATTGGTTTGGGAATACACATCCTATTTTGAAGACTAAATTCCCCTTTCCTGGAAGGGAATCTATATCGGTGTTGATTTTGTGTCCATGTTTCTGATTAAACTTTTCCATTTATACATATTGCATTCCTACCCATATAAGTCACATTTAAAACAATGTCCCATAAAAGCTCCTGTCTACCTATTTTTTACCTGGAGCTTGGAATATCACATAATTATTTTTAAAACAATTTAAACTAGAAAGCTGCTCTATGAATATGGGTTCTTCATTTCATGTGATAGGTAACATACTGAAAAGCTGTATGTTAAAAAAAAAAAAAGGGTCTAGGAAATTTAATATTATGAATATCTCATTGCATACCAAACTGTATACAAAACCATTATTGAGTTGCTTTAAAGCCAGGTGTTGTTTTCGAACTTTTTAATTCATCTGTACCAAAAGTTCATATGCTCCTCTCTCAAGTTTTCTCAAAGTAGGCAGGCCTATGCTGTTGAACACATTGCAATTCTGGGGGAAGAAAATGTGTATTCTCACACTATTGCTTACATAAATATCAAGTATGGTGCTGCGTAATCTAGAGAAAATGGTATGCAGTGTAGTCGTGGAACTGCATCAAAATTCAAGGGTTATATTTATTCTCTGGAACTTTCGAAGAAATGGTTGACATTAACTGCAATGTAACAGAATCCCATGGCCTATTTAGCTGAACATAAAGTTCTAACCAAATCCGGCATGAATATCATCTTTAGACACAATATTGTTAGCCACAAGAAGTTATGTTTATTTTAGCTTTATTTTTAAAGTAATGCTCATTTCTAAAGAAATGTGGTCCAGGAAACAGATCCTGATCCATTCCAGATTAACTTTGGCAAAGAATTTATGTTGTCTTATATATATATTGTCATGCCTGAGATGCATTTAGAAGAGGAGATATAGAGAAGGAGGAGAAAGAAGGAAAAAAAAAAGAAGAGGAAGATAAAGGACAGGAGAAAGCAGGGAAAGTTCACGTTGATCTAACAGAAAGTGGAAGGAAAGACCAAAGAGAAATCAAAATTTGTTCTACATCCAACAGTTCATGTGATTTCTAAATTTGGCAAACCTGGAATCCTGTCTTCTCTCTATAGTGAAATATCTTCACACTCTGAGGCTCCTAACAGAAAACCTTCTGGAAGGTAGGACTATTCATATTTTGCTCTCAGCTGTTCCTGCAAAATATTCTGCAAATTTAATTAGACCTTCCTTCCCATGAATAGGTACAAAGGACTTTTTAATTACCATGTAAGAGAAGAAGAGCTTAGTAGATCACCTTAGTAATTTGTCTGATATCACTATTTATGGGCAGTACCCATTTTATAAAGCTCTCTTCTAACCCCATCCTGTCCAATAAACATTCCTGATCACTTCAGTCTGAAATAATCATATTTTATACTCTCATAAACAAACTGTTCTTATTTATCCCAATAAAATTCCTATTTGTTTTTACAAAACAAAATTTGTACTTATTCGTGGGGTTCTTAAGGATCCAAATTCTATACCCTTATCACTGGATTTGAAAATCTGGCCTTACTTCCTATAGCCGTGTGGTAATGAGCAAATCACTTAACCCATCAGTTATCTGAAAGATCATTAGTTATATTTTAAGTATAAAATAGAGATGATAATAATTATTTTTCATGGTTACTGTAGTAGTAAAGGTGTTAAAACATGTTATTCTCTTAGAAGAATGTCCAGCATATGGTAAGAGCAAAATGAGCATTACCTGCTATTGCTACTACAACTATCGCTAATAACAATAATAGTAATAGTAATAATAATTAGTAGCGCTGGTAGTATTTCTGTGATGGAACGTACCCTATACTGTCTTTAAAATATTTTGACTAATTTTAATCTGAGCTATAAGCCCCTCAAACGGCAAGAATCACAATCCATTCTTTGCACTTCCCACCCCCCTGCCACAGTTCTCTGAGATTTAAAAGTGCTCATCAAACATGTGTGAAACTGGGAGATGAACTTCTTTATTGCTGACAACACGAACTCTCTAAATTTCCCTGCCATGAATAATATATAGGCCCTGGGAGGTCATGCACGTTTTCCATTCTTGCTCATATATTATCTATTTCATGCTAATCCTATGCTACAAGTTTTTGAGAGAACTAACTCATTAAACGTCAGAATATATACACCATAAGTGGAAGTACTCTGTTTACCATCAATTCATACACCTTCTCTCTTAGACAGACCTAGGACAAAATAGCACCTAATAAATCTAAATGAAGAGTGTTTTTACTAGTATTCAATTACTTGAAAGATCATTTCAAGTAAGTTCTGTGACACATAAAAACCCTAAAAAAAATTTAGTATCCAAAATACCTATCAACTAATATCAAGTGATGTTGAATATAGGAAATATAAAACTGTATTTGAACAAAAATGACTGCCATGACCATGCAATAGAATAATGAATGACCTTCAGTAACATTCAATCCTTCTTCTGGGGTGACCTACCCAATTTGCAGGAAACTTCTAAAAATCTCTCTCCATAGTCCTTTGCTTCTGCAAAGTCCAAACACTAATCTATTTCTCTAGAATGACGGCCCATATATCTAAGGTCTTGGGAGAAGCACAGCAGTAAAGGAAAGATTAATATCCTCATCCTGCTTTTCTTTTCTCCAAAATGAACATTGGGTTCAGCAGTAACAAACAACAGCCTCTGACTTCCCTTCTGAGATTTCCAAATCCACAGGCTCACAGTTCTCTCAAGCAGAAAATAACTTATTTTCCTCTCTGTGCTGTTATCTTTCTCTTTCCTTTTGGTTCCCAACTTCTTGAGTTAATATGCTGTATAATTGACCACAAAAGAGAGGGAGGAAGGGAACTGTGAGCACCAGAAGCTTGGGACTAACTGAACTAGCGATTACAAGGGGATAGTTTCTGGGCAACAAAGTGAGTCTCATGGCCTTTGTAGAAAGAACTGTTACTTGCCAAGTGATTTTCAATTATAATACAGGAAGAAAACAGAATTTATAATCAAAATATTTGGGGGAGGAATCATGAGGCAAAGATACTTCAGTTTTATCTTACTTCTTCCCCTATTTATGATAGCAGTAAAACAAGCAACCAGTCAGCTTTCTGAGTATGTTAAGTGTACTGAACACTGCACTAGGTACGTATTACTGTTAGAAGGTAAGACAGAGACATGATTACTTCCAGCACCACGATATGTGATAGATACACATCACATGCTTGTACACACACACACACACACACACACACTCTTCTCAGTTATAAACATAAACAAACAGAAATAAATGGACATTATACTCACACTATTATAAATTATATGATTGTTCCTGATTATTTTTTCTCCTTCTTCCTCTGATAGAATGACATTCCCTGTTTAATTGGCATCAGACTTAGCCATGTGACAAGCTTTAGCCAAAAAATTAGAACAGGAAACAATGAAAGTCACTATTGCATGTTCTACCATCATTTTTTTCCCAGAGCCAAGAGCCTTAATAAGGACTGCTCTTTTGGTCTGTACCCTGGTGTGAAGAGACCTAGAGCAGAGTCCCAACTTATATGTAATTTTAGTGAGAAATAAAATCTCTTTTGGGAAGGCACTAAGTATTTGGGAATACTTTGTTATTGCAGCAAATTCTGATAAAAATTATTTATATGTATAATTTAATAGATCAAAATATCTTATGTTTTATTATTTTATTCATTTCTTCCCTATTTCAAATATTTCCAAGATTCTCCATTGAGGTTGTAAATTCAAAACTCATAAGACGGAATTTAGGCTTTGAATCCTCTTCAGCTTCAGCTCCTGCCTTCCATTCCACACAATACAGCCATACTAATACATCTATAATTCATCCATTTCTCTAGGATGTGTAACTTTCATACTTGTCTTGTAATGTTCCCTCTTCTTGGAATTCTATCCACCCCATCCTCTACTTTCACTTCATCTGCAAGGCTAGTCTCTATTTGTTTGCAAAACAAGTAGACTAGAAGTAGTCCTTCTGCCTTAAGCCTCTCTAACCTACCCAAATAATTACTCTCTTTCTACTTCTTGTCATCAAGGCAATGTGTTAGACTTCACAGCAACTACTTTTTGATATTTCTGACACTGGGAGTTTCTTGAAAGCAAACTTTAGATCTCCAGCACCTATTAGCTAGTTTGACATATAATAGATCGTTGATAAATATTTTGAAACTCTGAATGAGTTAATGGTCTTTATGCCTTTAACACTGGAATGACCAAGAGGAAGAGAAAAAAGTAATTGATTTGCATGTGTTGATTTTGTTCTAAAATTAAAATGTTACTATATCTCCTTACTAGTGTCTACATTCATAATAAAATGATCACTTATAGCCAAAGACTAAAAATTGTATATATTAGATGGTACCATCTCAATTGGAAATTATTCATCTAGTCTCTAATTTGGCGTTAATTTCTATAGTAATGGTGATAATTACCTGGGTATCTAGTGGACACTGGGTCCATCTTAGAAGTTTCTCATATTTATTTTTGCATATTTTCCATATGTCATCATCCCAGCCCCATTAGTACATTCTTCACTTGCATCTAGAAGGTCAACTAAAGGAGTCAACCCTTCAAGCTTCTGTTTGACACTTCTTTCTATCTTCATGCAAGGAATAAATATGCCATACTTCTCAATCAATTGAGGCCAATTCTATTTCTGGCCAAACCATACCACTTTTGTTCTTCTGTGTTAGGAATACTCAATAGGACTTAACAAGCAGAAAACCTGAATTCAAGAGATGGTTCATTACACATAGGTTGTATGATCAGGTTGTCATTTAGCCTTCTTTAGACTCAGCTTTCTCATCCTTCTGAGATGAGAATGGAAGAGGGGAGGGAAAAGAAATTTACTTTACATCACAGTGTTGAGAAACAAATTAGAGTAAATGCATTCTCTTGTAAATTTAGAAGGAAAAGAGAGGGCCATTATTCAGATGTAAAGTGAACTAAGAAAACTACCATAAAAATTTCTGAATCTTCCTTACTACCTAAAACTGAAATCTACAGAACAAGTTGTACAACCATATAGACCTGGGTTGGAATTCCAATTCTACTGTTTTTTGACTACGTGATCTTGGAAAAGATGCCTGACCCATCTGAACCTCAGTTTTCTCATGTATAAGAAGAGAATACATGGCTTTATCCTATAGAATTTTTACAAAAATCAAATATCTCCATGTCTCAGTTTACGACAACTTCCTTCTTCTGGTTGCTCCAACCAACGATTTTGGAATCACCTTTGATTCTCTGTATTTTTCTTTTACTCCTCATCTTATAGCTAGAAAGTCATCAAGTATTTTGAATGCAACCATTTTTCACAACCTTCACTAGACCATTTAATCCTCACAACAAACTTTATCCTCACAACAACCTTATGAGTTAATAATAGTGGTGATGCTAATGGTATTGATCAACTCTAAGTACCTAATAACTGTGTGTCAGGAGCTATTCTAAAGAATTGGGATATCTCATTTAATCTTTATAATAACATCATAAAGTGGATATTAAGATCTGGTATTTGAACCCAGGTGATTTGGCTCCAGTACTTTTGACCTGAGTGACCTACTACCTTCCAAATAAAAATGAGTACTTGGAATCCTAGAGTGGTAGGAAGAACACTGAAGTTAAAACTTCATTTAAAGAGCACAACCTTTGAAATATGAAGATAAGGGCTTGAATTCCAGCTTCACCAGTGTCTATGTTACCCTTTTTACTTTCTGAATCTCTGAGATTTAATTTCCTCATTCAGACTTGCTATTTTGGTTTCCATCTTGAATATTTGTTAAGTGCCGCTCCAGTATCCATTTCTCCTTATCCATTTCTAGTAGTGCCTCTAATTTCTTAGCTATGTGTATAGGGAAGGAATTAACTGGATTCTGATGCAGGCATGGGTCTATATCTATAGAAAAGGACCACCATTAAGGGATGTGACCTTTAGTTGAGAATCACAACTATCAACTCTAAGCCTCACAGGCAGCAAGCTGAGGAAAAAATTCCCCAACTTCTCTTTTTACTGTCCAAAAATTTCCTGCTGAACCCAAGTGAAGACAAATGGGCAACTGAGACTATGACTGTAGCCCATGAAACCTGGCATCATGGTATAGACCAATATAGAAAAGGATGGGGAATGGGTCTAAAGAGGCAAATGAAAAAGACCTAACTCATTTTGATTATCAATATAAAGTCTGAATCCCCAGAATACCAAATATCCACCACCAGATAGGCAGCAAGAAAACCCAAGGGACACCTTAAAAATGAAAATCTACCATAGGACTTTGTAAGTAAACACATTTCCTTTCAACTTCATTAATAAAATGGAGGAAAGGAGTAGTTATAAAAGGATTTGAGCCATAATGACAAAAAGTTCTTTCAGAATTAATACATTTTTATTTCTGAGCCTCAGCATTCTCCTTAACAGTCTTCCCAACTTTACATTTCCCAGCTCACCTCAGTCAATCCCTATTTTTGTTTATTGAAAGTCTTTCTCATCTTGACTAAATCATGGCTGGCCAGGCAGTTCCTGTTCACTTAAAATTGGGGACTGAGAAAAGACTGAATTGATAATAATTCATCTTTAAAGAAAGTATGTGGAGTTTTCCATAATTGGTTTTCTTGATAAAAATAAGTCTTCAAAAAAAATAGTAAGTCTTCAATTTTTCCCCAGACTTCTACTGTATAGCACTGCCTGCATTTTCAATCAAGCCACCATGTAATACTTGCTTCGGACTTACCCTTCAAAGCGTTTTCTCTCTGGTACTATGATCACTTTTATTCCAGTTTATCTTATCAATAATTAAAGCATTTCAAGCTTTTCATCCATCCAATCCTATGAATTATGTGTGTTTGGTTTTGTTTGTTATAGTTTGTTTTGGCAAGGTGATGAAGTTTGGTTTGCCTTTGCTTGAGTTTCCATAGAACAGAAAAGATATTTCTTTTTCTATATATATTACTTGCCAGTAAACCAGAAGCAAGGATTGTTCCAAATTTACTCTAGGAGACTTCTCTTCTGTCCAACCTATATCTGTGCAGATACAATCTATGTGAGACAGGGAAGGAGTCTTCAGGGGAAATATCTGCATAAGCCTTCCAAGTATCTCTGTGACAGAATTCTTTGTCCCAGAAACTATAATTTTTAGATTTGATTCTTCATTTAAAAGGATATAAAATTGAAATGCACTACATAGGGTAAAAACTTAGACTCTCCTAAGGAAATGAAAAAAGATGGAAATAAGGTTGCCATTTGGGAGTTAAACTATATAATGAGAACAAAAAAAAATGCATCGAAGCAGAGTTATGCAGTTATCTTAGACAGGCACAACTGGACTTCACAAATAAAAATATAATATCAACAACAATGATAATACTAGCAAAAAATTAGAAAAATTTTAAGTCAGTGTATACTATGTGTCTGACACTATCCTAGGCACTTGCCAGAGTTATTTTACTTAATTCTAATGAATTCTTTTGAGGAAAATGTTATTATAATTCTCTTTTGCTGATGAGAAAACTGAAGCTTAGGGCCATTAAACAGGTTGCTTGTTCAAGGTTAATATAGGTAGTAAATGAGAGTTGGGACTTGAACTTTTAGAATTACTACAATCTGTGTATCCAATCAAAGAGGAAGCACAAACAATGGAAATTCAGGCAGGCATGCACTGGTAAATCTGTACAAAGTAGCACACCCCTGACAAAAGTTCCCATTCTCTCTGGAAGGCACCTTCCTATGGTAGAAATAGACATGGCAGCCTGCCTTGTGTTGACGTTATTAAGTGCTGCAATCATAGAGCTACTCCCTCTCCTCTAATTCCAGGCTTACCAGTGAGAGCCTTCATAACCTGGTTTCTCCTGTAGCTTTCCTATGGAGAAATTAGGTGTTGAATCCATTGATATTTTAGTTATTTGCTGTATACATTTTTTAAAGATTTTGTTTGTTTATTTTGAGAGAGAGAGAGGCACACATGGGGTCAGGAGGTGCAGAGGAAGAGGGAGAAAGAATCTTGAGGAGACTCTGTGATGAGCACAGAGCCCAAAGGAGGTCTCAGTCTCACAACCCTGAAATGATGATCCAAGTTGTAATCAAGAGTCTGACAAGTAACTGACTGAGGCACCAAGGCACCCCTTGCTGCATTTGTTTGTGAATTATTACTGAGAGGTGATTTTATACAACTTTGGAAATGGGACACTAACAAGTTTGAATTTAAGGACCTATGAAGTGTTATCAGTTGTTTTTATCTTCCTGAATCAGAAACTAACTTCTACTTCCTCTTCATTGAGGAAACATTTCTTCCTCTCGCTCTAAGCATGTAGTTTGAATGGAAGTTTCCAGATTTTTGCAGATCCAATCGCTCTAACCACAGTCAGCATCTGTCCCACAATGGGCCCTATCACAGTATCCAGCTGAATTGTGAGTCCAGAGATGTGTACCTACTACATGAGTCATAAGAAGCCATGGTCTCCATCTTGCTGAAAAAAATTTTGGTAATAAGCAAAACAACACATAGAGAAAAGCAGAGATGAAAGAATGAGTTGACCAAGTTCTCATAGATGGCAGTTGTTTCTTGCCCTAGCTGCTCTGATCATTTCTCAGTTAAATAAGCTTTCTAATTATGCTCTTTTTAGGCCAAAGCCAATTCACTGCTGGCTTCAGAGTACTAACTGATCCAGCAATCCTACTTCTGGGTATTTATCAGAAGAAAACAAAATCATTAACTCGAAAAGATACATCCATTTCTAGGCTCACTGCAACATTATTTACAATAGCCAAGATATGGAAACAAGTGAAGTATCCATCGGTGGATGAATGGATAAAAAAGATGTGACACCTGTGTGTATGTACGCATGTGCACACACACACACACACATGCGCGCACACACCCTGAAGTACTATTCACCAATAAAAAAGAATTAAACCTTGCCATTTGCAGCTACATGAGTGGAACTTGAGGCCATGCTGAATGAATTAAGTCAGAAAGTTTAAGAAACAAACAAAAACCCATCATTCTCATAGGTAAAGAGAACAGATCGGTATTTGCGAAAGTCAGGGGTACAGAATGGAGAGGTGGGTGCAGGGGATGGGAAAAATGGGTGAAGAGGGTAAAAAGGTACAAACTTCCAGTTATAAAGTAAATAAGTCATGGGGACGTAAGTTACAGAATGGTAACTATAGTGAATAATACTATATTGCAATTTGAAAGTTGCTAAGAGAATAGATCTTAGAAGTTCTCATCTTGGGGCACCTACATGGTGCAGTCAGTTGTGTCCAGCTTTTGGTTTTGGCTCAGGTCCATGATCTTAGGGTCATGATACTGAGCCCTGAGCTGGGCTCCTTCCTCATATGGAGTCTGCTTCAGATTCTCTCTCCCTCTGCCTCTGCCCCTCACACTCACACTTGCTCTCTCTCTCTCAAATAATTAAATATTAAAAAAAAAAAAAGGAAATCCTCATCTCAAGGGAAAAAAACTATATATGGGGATGGATATTAACTAGTCTTATTGTGATCACATTGCAATATATACAAATACCAAATCATTGTGTTGTATGTCTGAAACTAAAACAATGTTGTATGTCAATCATATTATTATTACTACTTAGACTAATATAATCCAAAGACTAAACATGGACTAGTATAACCAGGGCCACCACATTCAAGTGTGCATTCTGTGCACTGCACAAAGGTCCCCAACCAAGGTGAGGAACAGAGGCCAAAATTCAGCCATGCAACCTATAGGGCGGTACCTACCTAGAGGTAATGACTTTTTAAACATTTTTCACAAATCACAAATCTTCCTAATAAAAGGGCGAATGTTGGCCCTGAGTGAAGTCAACAAAGTAAATGTCAACTTCTAAGTCCTCTTGGGAGCCAAATATACCTAGATCTTATTTGATTTCTTCTACCTTAATCATCTATCCCCATTTGTGTCTAACTGAGAGATATCAACATTTCTCACACATCAGGAACCTTCTACACACATACACACGAGCCTGCTTCAATCTCAATAAATCCCAAATGCTGCTCTTTTGTTCCTATGTGAGAAAAATTAGCCAGCTTTCTTTCTCAACAATCATGGAAGAGTATATTCTAACATGATGAAATTTTTTACCGATACAGAATGCTTAACATAGATTAAGATTCAGCTGACAATTCCTGAGTTAGATATGATTTTCTTATAAGTTTTAGGAAATAATGTGTGCATGTGAACTCCCAAACCAAACTTCCTATTGCAAGCCCCATGATCTATGCAGATGCTCAGCCACTTGGATATGACATTAAATGTTTGCAAGTCCACAAGCTATACTTATCCTGTTTCCTGAGCATCTTAAAAGAGTCCTGTTGTTGTCACTGTGGTGAGTAAGCTAGCTATGTCATAACAGCCTATAACCACCAGACACCAGTCTTAAACTCATCACAACTATCTTTCATATTCCTCTTGACTATTATTAGGGAACAGAAAAAGATGAAAATTGGGCTTCTGGATTTTCCATTTACCCAGTGAGTCACTTTATCTCTAAATCATACAGCAAATTGTAGGAAGGATGAGGGTTTCAACTTTCACTGCCTTAACAAGCAACCAAATGGGGAAATAAGCCAGGCTTCTCCATGCCAGTCAAATCTCTAGCCAAACACTGTCCCTGAAGCTCCGGAAAATATAACTGATGACATTCTCTTACATTTCCATCCATTTGGATTAATCACTAATGCTTTTTTCTTTTAGTTAAGAGACAGTATAACATAATGGCTGAAAGTACATGTTTTCTAGTCAGTACATGACCTTAAAAAAAGTTATTGAAATTCTCTGGGCCTCAGTTTGTTCATTGGTAAAGTAACGATAAATGTAGTGCCTATGCTCTAGAGCTATAGTATGATAATGCATATAAAGTATTAAGAACCACTCCTAATATGTCAAAGACTCAATAAGTATTTCTTATTAGTTTGTACATATTTCATAAGTATTTGCTGGGGTTTTTTTTCATATGCTGGATATTATATGAAGAAAAGAAGAAGGAAGATATAAAAATGAGTAAGATAGTCCCGCTGTCAAAAAGACATATTATGTACTTGTGAGGAAATACATAGACAATTAAATTCCAATAAAAAGCAAAATGGATTAGGCTTAACTACAATTAAAAAAATCATATGCTAAATGCTACAGCTATTCCAGGTGACTGATTCTAGCTAAGGCTTTGAAAAAGTCTTCTCATTGGGACTTCTCCACCTAGGTACATGATAAATAGTAGAAGAGTTAGTTAAATGAGATCTAAAGTGGAATATGGGGGAATGAAAACGTCCATAGAAATTCATGATTAACTCCTTTCTTACAGATCCTGGCCCCATAGTAGTTGCTCAATTAATCTTTGCTAAAGAAATAAAATAAATACTCTATGGTTTTCCATCTCTTACTGTGGGTGAGTTTTTGACACCTGAGCCCACTCAATCACTCTGCATTTAGATGTTCATCAATGTGAACTTTCACAGTGAACCTACTACTACTATAAGAAGAATCCAAAGAAACCAAGTCTTATGATTGTGTTAGCAGCCCTGAGACTTCATTCTCTTTGGCAACAGTTAAATTTCTATTCGAAAACAAAAACAAAAACCTCTGGGGTAATAAGGTATTGAAAAACAAGAAAATGGAATAACTCCAGAAATTCATACTAATGTGCCTTTATCCTCTGGCTTCCTTGCATTTGTCTTGATAACCATGATGCTGACAAAAAGTTTTTATAGTATCAGCAGTGTTTCATTGGAAGGGAGCATACAGTTAGTCTAACATCCTCCCATCCCATCCTGTAATTGTACAGATGAGAAAAAAAAATAGTAAAATAGATGAGTAAAAAGTACAAGTTATGTACCCAAGGCCACACAGCTCCAGAACCCAGGAGGAGCAGAAACAGCTTTTAAACCAGCTCTCCAGCCTTGAAGGCCAGGCCTTTACCACACAGTGCTGCATTTCTCACACATTAGTTCTTTCATTTTTTATTACACATTGGAATTTTCTTCTGTCTCTGAGAATTGCTGATTTAACTGACTCAGAGATGGTTTGAAAATGTCTTTGATGGGTCTTTCACTCAACATGAGAACTTCCTATTTAGAAGGAAGGCAGAAGAGCTGGATCCAAGGGCCAGCTGGAATACAGCAGGCATCATCCCTTGTTCAGATCCTGCAGGTGGAAGCATTTCTTGCCTCCTGTGTGTGGCAAGTGGATAGTGGGAAAAGAACACTGGACACATGAAGGGCCTCATTAATAAAATGTTTCTCAGAGCAGCAGGAGAAAGGAATTGGAATCAAGATTGTAAATGTTGCTCCTTTGCCTGTATTTAAAAAAAAAAAAGGTATTTCTAGCCCTAAATGGTCTTCATCTGAGTATATAAACATATAGCGAAAGCTATTCAAAAATTTAGAATTGTATTCACTGATCAGATGGAAACGTTCCCTTTCTTAACTCAAAAATCTCCTGAATCTAGATTCAATTAACCTAGTTCAATCCCATTACAATTTAACAAACATTTTAATTGTCATCTATATTTCTACTTTAATGCTTATAAATTGTTTAATTAAGAAAAAAAAGATTAATCAGGTTCTTTTGCTCTCCAGCCCCCTCAAAGTAAGATCTATTTATAACCAAAGAAGGCCTTGAGAAATGATCAAGTTCAGCCTGCAGTCTCCTATGAAATGAATATCTAAGGCACACAAAATTGGGAAACCTACAGCATTTTCACCCAGATTTCCAGGATTAGGACCCTTCAGTTGGGTATCTTGGGTTATTATCACTCTGACAGAATGGACATCCATTTGAAATCATACTTTTTTTTTAAGATTGTTACAGTTTATTCTAGTTTTCATTCATAAGGAAACAACCAACTGCCAGATGTCTAGTTGGTCTCTAGGCTTCCTTCCAACTCTCAGATTTTATGCCCCTATTAAACTCAGCGTCTCCCATATGAACTTGAAAATAGTAATTAAGTCTGCCCTCAGCTTCTCTAAGCTAAACCACCACTTTTCTTTACAATGCATTCATTTACTTAGGCTATGCCCTATGCCAGGCATTGTGAATGACTCTAGGGACACAGAGTTGAAAGAGTCTCTAACTTTTAGTTGTTCTTGGTCTAGCAAGGGTCACAAACAACCAAATGTGAAGAGATCTGGAATAGAGACAAGCATGGAGTACCAAGGAAAGAACAGAGGCAAAGAATAGAACTCACTGCACGGTTTCACTGCCAGGTAGACAATGGGTGATTAAAATGTCCAAATGTGGCAATCAAAAGGCTTGAGAGCAGAATGAATTCGGATGTGAGAAATGGTTTTGGGGAAAATAGTTCCCACCTAAGATTCTAAAACAGGTAGGTACAGCATGAAAAAGGAAGCAGTTAGGGATAGACAGAGTCCAATGGGATAAGCAAGAAGTAGAAGGTCTTCACAATGATAGATAAAAAGACCTAAACTCAGACACATGCAGAAGTTGGACCCGGGTACTTACCAAGCAGAGTACATGAAGATAAAAAATGCTTTGGGCTTGAACTCAAGGCAAGATCAAAAGTAACGTGGCTCAGTACATCAGAGTAAACAGATCTCACACATGCTAGTTTAATAGAGGAATTTTAGTAGCACAGCCTAATTATAAAGATCAAGGGCAACCTGAAGGTCAAATAAGAGATATGAGACAACTCCAAGATTAACAACACCAGAGGACCATAATGATACCTGGGGATGGAAATATAAAGAATGTATCTAGGAGTTAATGTTACCAGAACCCAGGACATTGGGCCAACAAGAGGCCATTACAGAAAGTTCTGGAAACATTAAGTGCCTGGCAGAGATGCCAGAGGAGTGAGGGAAGTGAGGGAAGGAACATCTGGCTTCTTCCTTCTTCTGGCTCTCCAATTTCTTGTCAAGGGTTCCACTAACTGAACTCATCATGAAGCCAGCTAGCAAAAACTTCTTAGAAATAACAACACTTCGCCCTCTGAGATTCAAACATATCAGGGGACAGGAGAGTACGAAATATGACAGCAAACAGGCAAGTGACTGGCAACGTGGATGAGAAATCAGAGAGGTTGAAACCAGATTCCAAAGACATGGTTTGAACATCGCACCAGGAAGAAAACATTCAGAAACTAAAAGTGGCACAAGTGGTCCAAGATTCCTTCTTTTAAAAGGACAAGTAAGACAATAAATAAACTGAGAAATTATTACTGAAATTCCAGTCTGCCTAACTCCAAAACCTGTGTTCATGACACTAAATCACTGTATACACTATAGAATGAACTATAGCTCATTCAGTGAACTATAATGAATAATCTCAAATTCATACACCGAGAGGGAGCAGAGTTAGTGGCTAAACACACAGATGCTGAAACAGCCAGATGCTGATTCAAATCTCAGCTCGGCTACTTAATGACTGTGTTATCTTGGAAGATGATTTGGTTTCCTGGTCCTACAAATTAGCACAAGTATAGTGGCTTAAGTCAACAAAAATTTGTTCTTTTATAGTTTCTGAAAGCCAGCAATCAGAAAGGAGTTTCAAAGGGCTAAAAATAAAGCAATGGCATGACTGGTTTCTTCTCGGGGCTCCAGGGGAGATTCTGTTTTCTTATTTTTGAATAAGTCATATACGAGGTTCTAAGTGAATATGAATTTTCGAAGGACACTATCCAGCCCAGTATAAGACTTCATACATATTTATTTGCATGACTAAATGAATTAGTTCTGATCTTGAACTAACAAGGTATTGTTATGGGCAGTATAGAAGAATGTAAGGCAAGAAAACAGAATGGCTGTGACGCAAGTGTGTATGGTTGACGATAGAAATCTCTCCACGTTTAACCTTGATTAGTGGCAGTCAGTAATGAAATCAAGGATTTTTTCTCCCTTGTCGCTCCAAACATAAAGACAAACAAGTTTGAGAGACTAAGCTGGGATTAGAAAAGAAATTGTCAGTTTGCACTAGGTCATTTGTATATAAACTAGACACTCAGGTCATGAAAATAGCATTAATTGGGGATATATTAGTTTGATTTAAGCAAAAAATCAAAAGTATATATGAACTCTAGCAGCCCACAGCAATTAAATGAGGATGCTGGTGTCAAACGACCATTTAGTTCATTTTGGTGAGAGCAACATTATTCTATTGACTTGAATCTTCTGTCTACAGTTACAAAGGTAGAGAGCTCCTTAACAATATAGCATCTCAATACAGACTAAATATACATCCTACATGTACACATATATAGTGACTGGTAATTAGTCATTGCATCATTCATCTCATGAGCCAAAGTGTGATAGACACCACATATTAATAAAACACCAAAAAGTGCAGAACAGCTGAAAATGGGCTTAATCAAAGACTGAGAGCAGAGTGGGACTGATTGCCTTATCCACTAGTTACCTATTACTTCTTTTTCTGTATGTGTTTGGCCTCCATGGAAGACATAGTTAATATTCTATGCCATAGTAAAAATTATAATCAAGGTAATTCCCCACCTGGGAAATATCCATTTACTTTGCTTATGCTCTATATAAAATTTTATCTCAAGAGGATTAAAGACATTTCTAGACAAAACAACTACTAATGGTTTTAATATTTACTGATTATCAGTATCCAAGTAGGTATCTCACTTTCTATTCTTGCTTTGTCTTGTAATTTTTTCCCCACACAAACAAATATCCTTCTTATATGCAAATCAGTAACCCAACCTCACCCATATTCCCCTTTGCCGCAGCATCTGGTGTATTCCAGTAGCCAAAAAATGTCTGCTTCAAAGAAGGGAGTTAAATGTCTCTAATGCATGTAATTGCTCAATATAATCTTCATTTATCAGAGATAGAGAGAAGTCTCTTGCTGACATGATTAAGTCATTAGCTTATACTGGACCTTAATTTCTCATATTAGCATCATCACAAAAGTTCGAAGTACAAAAAAGGATTGGGCTTGACCTAAAATAAAATTCAGCTGGAGGTTAAAGAGGAACAAGAATTTTATCTTCTCTTCTGTGTTGCTTCTGGGGCTAAGGCTCAGTTGCTGAAGGCAGAGAGAGCTTTCAGAAGCAGCAGACAGATTGTTCTGAGGTTTGGGAACTAGTTCTAAACACATACTCCTTCTCTGATTGAATATTACAGCGAGATAGCATCCTCGAAGGCAAGGTCAGCACGTAATGCACATTTGACCATTTCAGCTTAGCGATCCCTGATCTTTTGCCAGCGAAGCTGGACCAGTGTGGGACAGAGGAAGGAAAGTCCCCAGACTTCAACTGGGGGAGAGAGAGATGAGCACAGTATTCTTCAGATAACATGGGTTTATAATGCATCAGCCCATCTCCTTAATGAAAGAATATTTGAATAAAAAGGGTTTTCTTGTCTTAAGAAGTAAATCATATCTGTAATAAAGAGTTTCCAAAAAGTAAAAATAGCCCCTTACCTATGTTTTCTTCAGTTTTGCATCCTTAACAACTATCACACCCTTAGTAACATGCACATTACCAACATTAGGACAAAAGTGCCCATAAGAATGTGTCAAAAGGTACTACCAGAATAATTTGTGTCTGTACTAAAAATGCAAAGGAATTTCTCTGTGCTTCCAGCACTGTTAAGAGTGTTTGTTTTTAGGAGCATCCTGGTGGCTCAGTCTGTTAAGCATCTGCTTTCAGCTCAGGTCATGATCCCAGGGTCCTGGGATTGAGCCCCATGGCAGGCTCCCTGCTTGGTGGGGAGCCAGAACCTCCCTCTCCCTCTGCCGCTCCCCCTGTTGTATGCTTGTGCACTTTCTGTCAAATAAATTTTAAAAATCTTTAGTAGAAAAAAAAAGAGTATTTGTTTTCAGATCAATTCCTTTGGAAAAATGTTTATCTATTTAACAAATTGTGCCAATTCTTAACTTCTCTCCAACTTTCGTCTCTGCTAAAATCTTAGGCTCTGATTCTTTCATCCTCCAGGACAAATGTGTCCAGTCTCCCCTTATTTAGTTATTATCAAAGATCCTTTCCTTCTCTGAAAACACAATGTTTAAATAGCTTTTCCTTACACAATGCAGAACCATGGGCTGGGGGACTTTCATCTACTCCATGGAACCCTTCATCATTATCCCCCTTAATATGCCAAAAATGACTTGTGCAAATAGGGGTAATATGATTGAAAGAAGTGGGAGGTACGGGCTTCCAATTGTGGAATAAATAAGTCATGAAGCTCAGAGGTACTGTATAGGGAATCCAGTCAGTATTGTAATACTGTTATATGGTGACAGATGGTAGCTATACTTGTGAGCACAGCATAAGGAATAGACTTGTCCAATCACTATGTTGTACACCTGAAACTAATGTAACATTGTGTGCCAACTCTACTTCAATTAAAAAAAAATAATAAATGCCTCCTTTTCCTGGTTATTCTCCCCTTATCCTCTATGATCTTCACTCACCACTAGCAGAAATTATCTTTATATATCTCTTTCCTGGACTGGTGTGATATCCTTCACTCTACATGTTTCACAAGTAGGGCATGGACCCTTGTACATCTTGGACATAGCAGTATAGCCAGTATTCAAAAAGTGGTTGACATAAAATAGAAATGCAATAAATTAATGCACATAAAGTAACAGATCATTGGTAAATCTTGATATTTACCTAACCAAAAAAATTTACTCAAAAAACAATTGTAGCCATGATTACTTATCCTTTAGTACCCTTTTGTTAATGCTTAGAGGGAGGCTAAATCTCCTGGTGTTCTTTATTATGCAGTTAAGAATGGGTATTAGGGAGAGCACGTGTTGCATGGAGCACTGGGTGTGGTGCAAAAACAATGAATACTGTTACGCTGAAAAGAAATTTAAAGAAAATAAAAAAGAATCCCTATCACCACAACCAAGAAGTTTCCAATGTAAAGCTTCCTTCTTGTTAGAGCCTGAGTTCAATTATCTGGAATACTTGAGAAAAATCCCAAATTCCTCTTTCTGTACTCCCCGCCTACCTTATCCTTATTTATACATTATAACTGTATCCCACACACACAAAAAACCTAGGTATTGTACAACTGCCTATAACCAATGTACCAACTAAATTTAGTAGCCCTGAATAGTTAGCATTAAATTGTCCTGAAAAATCCACAAAGCAAAACATTTATCCAAAGGAAGCTCCACGTCCTTTGCATTATTTTTTCCCCTGTACAGGTGGTAACTAGAACCTGAAAGTGTTCATTTCCTGGGCAATAGTAAATAACAGAAAGAAATCATCCCTGGAACCACAGTCTGCCCAAGAAATTCAAAGGCAGACTTCTCTAGGCCTTCCACATTTTGCATTAAATCCAGAATGTCCATGGTGCTGTCACTAAGGTGATTTTCTTCCTTCCACAGGTAGTACAATAAACACGTTTGTGCTGGAGAAAATAGTGTCGGTACCTCACATTTAGTCCAATTCAGCCTCCCCCAAAAGAGGTCAAGTGAAGCTCACCAAACAAGTATCAGAATCCTTGAAAAGTCCAAACTATAATTATAGATGGGATGCACACAGTCTGCAAATAGTAAATAAAGACAAATGTATTGTTCTGTTTAGTGCAATTTTCATTATAGAATGCTCACAATGTGCTCTTTCAGATTCTCTTTGTATGAAAACTGGCCCCTAGAAAATGGACTTTATAGCAAGTAATATTGAAATCTACTAGTCAAGAGAAGAAAATATACTCATTGTTACTAGAAGGAAGAATATTTACCATACAGCTGCCACATATTGGGCATTTCACAAGAAGCTTCACCCCTGTTATTTTTATTTAGTGCAAACTACTCATGATAGATATTGTCCCCATTTTCAGATGGGTGAATTGAGTCTCAGAGATGTCACAACAAGATAAAGAAAGAGTTTTCAAAGTAACTATGGCTCCAAAGTCCATGCTGTTTTCCTCACCCCATGTTGGTTTTCTCTGCACTAATGCCAACCTGTATTATTAGAATCTTAAACTTCAATCCGCTGCGAGGACTTCAAGGAAACTGTCTTAGTCAGCTCAGGCTGCTATATCAAAATACCATAGACTAGGTCACATAAACAACAGACATTTATTTTTCACAGTTCTGGAGGCTGAGAAGTCCAAGATTAAGGTGCCAACAGATTCTGGTTTTGGTGAGGGTGCTCTCCCTGGCTTACATACAATAGCCTTCTCCTATCCCATAGCAATAAGACAGCACTATTCAGCAAGTTTCAAGACTGTTTCTTAACGTGACCTCCACTGGAAAAAAAACAAAAACAAAAACAAAAACCCTCTACTTTAGTCAGAATACTTCTACTTCCTTAATTATTTGATATATTTTGATCATTCATAATATACTGTATTGTTGTCTTAGTCTTGCTCAAATCGCCTTTAATACTTCCTAATGCTCTGGACACTACTTATCTTTCTAAAATGCTTCAAAAACAATACATACCTCCACCCCCTCCTTTTTCTGTCACCCTGTTTTCTTCCTTTTTTCCAGCTAAAGTGGCTTCGGTTTGCTTCTTATTTGAAGATTGTTTTTCTGAATCCATATGCCAACCCCATTCCTTCATCCAAGGAACAACTTGTACTTTTCCTTTTTTTTTCCCCCGCAAAATATAACTTTTTTTTAGGGCCTTTGATTTGTTCCCTTTGCTTCTGCCCTGACTGAAGTTAGCTTCACTCTTTGGAAGCAATGGTCTTTGATCTCCACTGGATCAGCTCCCCCAAACCACCTAATAAGATGTTGGGTTTTGGATGGATATAGAAATAATAAAAAGCCAAAGACTTAAAGGAAAAGTGAGAGAACAGAAAAAGCTGCCTTGTCCCTAGAACAGTCATCAATTAATATTTATTCAATATTCACTGGGTCATGAGATAAAACCAGATAAAATAAAATTTTGATGATCACCTAACTGAATAATTAGAAATTGGTTAAGCTGTACCTTTGGAATCACAGACAGTGGGATGTAGAGAAACTTTAGAGATCATCTACTCCAATTCTGCTATTTAAAAAAAGACTGGGTAGGTTAAATGACTGGCCCAACACCATCCAGATAGTCAATGCCAGAACTGCTGTTAGGCTCAAAAGACTGACAAACAGTGCTGTGAACTGAAAACATTTCAGGAGGTTTTTACCCCCTCAAAATGCAGATAATCAGAACAAATTTATAGGTTATAAATGTAAGCTGTGAAATAGGAAAGCCAGGAAAGAAATATTAGTATCCTCATTTTATATTTTACTAGTTAAAGAATGTATTCAAATCTCTGCTTCACTTATTATATGTATAATTTGTGACCTTGGGCAGATTGCTTAGCTTATGTCTGAATACCCTTAATATGAAATAGATTTTATAATAATGTCAGAAGCTTTATCTGAGTAATAAAAAATGTGCCTATATTGTTTAGGGACTGCATTTTGTTGCATGTATATAAACCTCAATCACAAAAGTATAACCAAAGAAAAGACATTTAATTCATATATTCAAACTCTAGAGGTAGGCATTCCAACGTTTGTGCAGAGGCTCCACAATGCCTCAGGATCCTTCTGTCTTCCTGTTCTATGATCCTTTTAGAGGCTTGCATCCTCATGGTTGCATCACGAAGCCAGAGGGCTGTTTTTCCTGCAGGCTTATTTGCACTACAGGCAGAGAACAGAAAGAGGAAGTAACAAGGAAGTGGCAGAGCTTTCCCAGAAACTGGTAGCAGATTTCTGAATCTAAATCTGTTGCCAGAACTTTGTCATGTGGCTGTTTCTAGTTTCAAGAGCAGCTAAAAACTCTTTTAAGCTGGGCACATAATTTAGGTTTCTGTTAACAAAGAATAGACACAGGAAAGACAGTTGACCATGTCTGTTCCAATAATTAAAGTAGTTAATGCAATGCCCAGCATATATTAAGTACTTAAGAAATATGGTATTATTATTGTTCTTATCATTAATAAAGAACCTGAGCTCCAGGAAAAATGGAAGTACCTGCCATATTCCAGCACAGTGCTAAAGAGTTCTAGGTATGTTATGTTATTCAAATATTTCCACAAGCCCGTGAGGTCAATTTTGTCTGGCATGCAAATAATACTTGGACTTCAAGAATATTAAGTCTGAGAAAAAAAGAAAGGGTTTTGTCCAAGGCCCCATAACTAGGGAATTGAACTGACTGAACTGATAAGTGAATTCAAGTCCATCGGACTCCAGAGGCTCATTCCTCTGCCCGTTCTGCCATTCTATGACACCACCTTTTGGCAGGTGTCAAGAATGCCAACCCACGGACACTGGGGACATTTTCTGATGAGATCTTTTGGGGACTTGCCTCAGCTGTATTGGTCATCTAAATCCCAGGCCAGTCTAGGCTATAAGATGTGAGTATAAGTTGTTGGAAAGGTACTTAGGAGCAACGTGAGAAAACATAAGCAGCAGATCCAAAGAAACATCCCTAACAGACATCTGACTCATTTGGAACATGTTCCAAAGCACACGCAGCCCCCACACACCGTACCTTAGAACTGAACAATATACTCCCACACCTCATCCCCGAGATAAAGTGCAGGGTTCTTTCTGTCAATAGGAGATCAATAGGACCAAATTTATTGCACAAATGAGCGACTTGGTGGACTTGTTGCTACATCTACACTTCAGAACTTCAAGTGCTTCTGACTTTCTGAAAGACCTTTACAAGGTGGGATTTCTCACTTCCTTCCCAGGCAGGATGAGTGCTTGGCTGTACATCTTTAATCTCCCTGAAACTCCCTCAGAAGGTTTCAGCATTAAACAGGTGGGAACTGTGCTCCAATACTACATGATAATTTATTCCTATTACATTAAAAAAATTTTTTTTCAAACCAAATTTAATCAGTACCCTTACTACCACCATTTGCAAAGTACCAGAATAACATGAAAGCTGACACATGATTTTAGAGGTCTAATAATGTGCAGAAGTGTGAGAATATTCCCCAGCAGTCTATAAATGTGGACAAATATAAAAATTAAGGTTTTCATAGATTGGGGGGGATTAAACAAATAAGCCAGAATGCCAATCAAATGCAATGAAGATCTTCTTTCTAGGGCTCTTTCTTTGGAGCTGGTGGAAAAATTGAAGTGGATGGTCATCTTAGGGGACCTTGCACTAATATGGGCACCAATAACCCCTCTAGTCTCTGTGTTCTAGGTGTTTATATCACTGTGTTTGAATAATGGAAGCCTCTTCTCAAGTAACTGGACAGCCAAATGCTATGAGGAAAATAGAGGAGAGTGACTTGGGGTAAAGAGCATGACAACAGGAACTTTTTTTTTTTTTTTTTTTTTTTTTTTGACAACAGGAACTCACAGGAAGGCTTCTAGGAGATGACATTCAAGCTAAGACAAAAGTGACAAGAGAAGACAGCCATGTTAGGACCTGGAAAGGGTGTCCATGAACTCAAGAACAGAAGTGTAGGCCCAGAAACAGGAACTGAAAAGTCATCAGGGACTGCAAAGCCATGAGGGAACAAAATAACCTTTTCCTTAAGGGCCAAGTCATCCCTGTCTCTGCCTCTCTCTCTGTACCATCCTCGATTCCTCTCCCTAGAAACCAGCTTTATCAGCACTGATTGACAAAAGTTTATCCAGATTACTGATCTGGGTCACTATTCCACAAATCTGTTTCAGGAAGAATCAGTCTGGTCCAATTTGGACCAGCTGATTGCCCTTGATTCAATCTAATATGGCTTGGTCAGATTCCCAGCCTCTGATCTTCATGAAGCAGGGTGAGGAGAGGACAAATTGGTTTGCTAAAACGGGGTATAGAGTTTTGTAAAGTGGATTCGCTGAAAACATTCTATTCTTTAAATCTCCAAGGGTTGATCTAATTATTCACTCATTCACTCAAATTAATGTCATTTAAAGAGTCAACTATATATCTGTTACTCTGTAACTAGGTACATGGAACAGGCTGAGGAGAGGAGCAGTATGGGATTGGGGTACAAATATGGAAGCAAAGGCTCTATTAAGGCAGATAAGTCATATATAAGGATATCTATAATGTAGAGATAAAAGTGCTATAAAAGACATACAAATAGAGCCTGAGATATTTTAGCATAGACAGAAAGATATATATACCTTTATCCATACGCTATATATTTAGCCCCATTTCTCAGAGGGGTGCTGGAATTAAAGTTCGAAGCCTCTGGCAGGATTTTGAATCCACCACTGCCTTCTCACGACATCTTACAAAGTTAATTTCCATCAGAAAAGTAAGAATAGCAGCTGAGGTTAAGGGTTTTGTCAGGGAATGTGTTGAGAGGTCAGAAGGCTAAGTGCTGTATCAATAATAAATGTGCGTGAATACTTTATGACTTGTGATTGAACCAGGTTTTTCAAAGAGTCAGTAGAGCATGCTTTTCAGAAAGACAATTATCTTTGCAGGGTACTACTGTGCTCGTCAAAATGGAGCTGAGATTTTTTGATAAATTCTATTCGTATAGCACTTTATACTCCCCCAACAACATCCCCATCCATGATCAAATTTCAGTCTAAAAATTAGCAATTGCATTAGGAGTTTTGGAATCAAAGCTTTGCTGCTCTTGATCACAGACATAAATTTTCTTGGCCCCATTTCTAGGAGAAAAAAATATCTGATGCTTAAAAGCCTAAGATGTGAGGAATTGTCAGTCACTCGATATAGGTGTAATGAGATGTGACATATAATTTTTTCCATTATTGTAAAGTTCTCCAGAGGCCTCAGCAGTTGAAGACAATGAAATAGGCTGCAGGCCACATAATCAGGTTATGTAAAAGACAGTGATATTGGATATCCAATCCTTCATTTATCAAACACCTTGAGGCTGAATTTTTGAGGTGTAGATAAAAATTATTTGGAACAGTTTTTCTACTGTGGTATAAATGTTCTCAACCACCAACCATTCACCCAGTGTGGGAAGAAGAGTATCTCTTTCTCATCTAGAGCTAAATGAGGTTTTTAAAAGAACCATTCAAGAGCTTGGTTGTAACTTGAGTGGCCTGAAGTGGCAGGGAAGGAAGACAGAAGCTGAAGAGAGAGTTGTAAGTGACAATATAGAGGAGAACTCACTTTCTTAGCTGATTCTGCCATTGGAGAGGCCCCTATAGGAAGAAATCTTGAAGACTCCAGAAAGGGCTCACTAAAAGAAACCCTCAGATTTGGCACTACTAAACACAGACATCAACTAAACCAAACTATGCCTTTTAAAACTTGCCCCAACCCATCAATGCTTGACTCTAGAGGAGTTCCCCAATAGTAGCAAATGAATGGGGGGAAAAAAGAGAGAAAAAAAGAAGGCAGATTCAACCAAATCCCCCCCCCCGCCTTCGTTTTAGTGATCAAGCCCAATCTGAGGGAAGTGAGAAACTTGGGTAAGAGTTTTTGTTAGACCGGGCTGGAAATTTTACTATCCGAGAAAGACCAAAAGAGTTGCAAGTTACTGAGATTTCATTCAAGGAAGAAGTATGCTGTGGTTTTAAAATGTGTCCACAAATTCTCTGATACTCCCTCCTTCAGGTGGTAAAACAGAATACCCTTTCTTTTTACTTTGTTTTGTTCTGTTCTAGGATTTTATTATAATGCCCTTCTTTTGAGTGTGAGCTATACTTAGTGACTCCTTTCTAAATGAGAAAATATGGTCGCAGCAATGTTATAGGACTAGGTCATAAATGGCAGAGCAGCTTCTCCCTTCTATTCTCTTTCGGCTCATTTGCTCTAGAGGAAGACACCTTCCATGCCATGAGGAGATTCATGCAGCCTTTGTTTGACCTGTACCTGTTTGCAACTTTCATATGCAAGCTCAAGCCACTGCAGCTAAGTCAGGACGGGCTCTAGGCCCAACATTACTCCTTGGGCGTCAAAGAGGCTTCAAGATCCCACATTAATTTCTAAATCAAGGTTTTATCCCTGATAGGGTGAACTGTCCCTTGCTACCTATTAGCAGACTTTTACAGCTTTATGAATGAGCACTCTTGACACTTTGGGTCAAATAGTTCTTTGTTGTCATGTCTATCCCATGCATTGTAGGATGGTTAGCAAAATCTCTGGCTTCTATCCCTTGGATGCCCGTGGCAACCAAACATGTCTAAAGACATGGTCAAATACTTTCTAGGGATAAAATTTCTTCCCCTTAAAAAGGCATTTTCCTGTACTAGAAAACTCAAACCAAATTGCAATACAAAAGGAACTTACTGGTTCACATGATGAAAAAGTTTAGGCGTAGAACCTGCCTCAAAACTAACTAGATCCCAGGGCTCAGATGAAATCACTTAGACTTTATCCCTCTCCCTTTTCCTGAATCCTTTGGTATTAACTCTGTTTCCATCCAGGCCCTCCCTGTGAAATTATTGCCAAAATTTTTAATTGCATCTGTTGTTTTCAAGATTGACTTTTTAAAAGTTCTCTACTCTTCAGTAGTTTAATTTTAAATCTCACCCACCCCCTGGCCTCAACCGAGTCTCAGACTCACCCCTGAACCAATAATTATAGTAGTTACATGATATACTGGGGTCTGGGCTATGAGTCCATGCTTAGGTATGGACCCTACCCATACTGATGTACTGAAATGAAGATGAGCTGCTTCCTCCAAAGCAAACTTGGATCTAGTACAACCAAAGTGTGGGGAGTGGGGTAGACATTGGGTACAAAGCCAAGGTTGACACTATAGGTTTATTTTCCCCCGGGATGCATCTGGCTTACATCCTTTTTGTGATGAAAAATAGACAAGGCTGGCCTGCCAAGCTTACCCCTGACCCTAGACCCCCTCATTAAGAATTATTAGTCACAAAGCCTTGGAGAATCAATAACACCAAGGAAATGACACAGCACATAATTCATCCCCTTGGAAACTTTTCAAAAATATCACCTCACTGATGCAGAGGAGGATTTCTTTGCCTACTATAAATTAGAAAAAAAAAAAAAAAAGAAGAAGAAGAAGAAGGAAAAAAAGAGGAAAAAGATCTGAGCTGCCTGACAATTACCGTCCCTGGCATCACTCACACTGCAATCACGCCCACACCTCTGTGCCAGCACTCTGGCAACCACAGGCATGCACGCTTACAGCACCCTCACACACTCTCTCACACACCTACCACCTCAAAGTCGGCCCACCCCGCTGACAATCACACTGGCGACTTAGCACAACCAAAGCCTTCTTCCCCCATGCCTGTCATTTCCTAGGTTACCAGCTCCCCATCACGAGAGGGGCTGGCTGCAGAGAGGGGAAAGAAATGCCCTCCAGACATGCAGCAAATCCAGTTGCATTAAAAAAACATGGTCTTGGTAGGGAGAGAAATCCTCCTAGCAAACCTTCCCAGAGGGCTAGCCACAGGTGAGGATCCTGCTGCTGGCCATTCCCTCCCCATTCCTTTCAGAAGCATGAGCTGCCAGAGGCATTGGTCAGACTTCAATAACCAGTTTGTGAAACCAGTTTGTGACCCCTAAACCGCGAGGGCCATCCTTGCTTGTGCCTGAGCTAAAAGACAAACTGAATGTAGGCATTACTGAGAGAGATGAGCAGCGTATGAGGAGGAGGAGAATGAAGACAGTGCCAGGAATTCCAAAGAGCAGTCCTCCCCCAGGGAGCTGGGTGCCAGGCTCTGTGGGATGGGCAGGAGACATAAATAGCCTTCTCCTGGATCCCTGTGGGGCCGGTAGTGGGTGGGCAGCTGGAACCCTCTGTGACCCAGTTAAAGGAAAGCTTTCCGAGGGCTGGAGCTGGCCTCGCGTACAATGAATATAACAGCAATAGTGATATTATTTCCTCAACTGTAAAAGGATGATAACAATATTTTCTCCCTCGGGGTAGTGTCGTGAGGATTAAGTGAAATGAAAGATACAGAGCTCATTGAGTAGTGCCTGGCTTATAGTAAAAGCTCAATAAATATTAACTAATAATAATCATGGCAGGCAGGACGGCATAAAGAAAAAACACAGACTTCAGTCTAAAACCTAATCCTGCCACTGACTTGTCCAGCTCAAGATTGAGTATCATCTCTGAGCTTCAAGAAATACTTCTGTCAGGTAGGGTTGTTAGGTTGTTTGTTTGTTTGTTTGTTTGTTTGTTTTTTAGTGAGAATACATAATATATGTAAAATCTCCTTAGCTCTATGCCTGACAAATAAGACTTCAGAATTAGCTAGTGATTTCATCATCACTATCATCATCATCACTGCCTTCACCTTTGTGCTTTTTTCTTAATAAATGACATTCACTATCTCACTTTACCTCATTGGATCCCATATAGTATGTAAATAAATAGGACAGGCATTACTTTCATTTTCCAGATTAGAAAATGAGGGCCCGTAAAGGTTAAATGACTCTTCTAAAACCAAACAATTAGGAGGAGACGTTTGGAAGATATGGGGCCTTTGGATTGTAAGGTGACGCTCATTTATCTTGCCATAGTACCTCCCAAGTAGAGCGGGACACCAGTGATCCATGACGATCAAAATAGTAGTTGCTGTTTATTGAGTGCCTCTTACACTACGGGTCCTGATCTAGACACTTCTCAGGCTCAAAAAGGATGAACAGAGATCTTGGGAAATCTTGTCAGCTGACCCTTACAGGTGTCCTACAATCTGTTTTAGGTTACTCATTCTCCAAATAGCACTTCTCTGAAAACTGCATGCTTTCTGGCAAGGCCCAGTCTCTATCCAATCCACAGACACACCATCTCATGTACTATTTGGAAGGCTCAGTTTCTGCATAACCTTCCAGAGCTTTCCTCTTGCCTCCTCCACTCTCCTCCCAGTCTTAAAAAAGACTCTCTTAACCTCATAGCCAGCTGGGTGAGTCATGGGGGAGGAGGCCAGCTTTCTTCAGCTCTCCCCCCAAAAAAGACCTGTTTTTATTTTTATTTTTCCATTCCATACACCAGTTCACTAGCAGAACAGAGAGAAAATCCTGGGAAGACCCCAATAGGAGGAACACCTCCCTCTACTCATTCATCAGGTGGGTACCAAGCCCCTCCAGCCCTCCAGGGTCTAACATCTCCCCCTCTCTCCCGAGGTAACATTTCATTTGGTGCTCAGTCTAGATTATTCTACCATTTACGAGTTCTTCATTTTTCTCTATAAGAACACTGATCATTAAATGATCTCTTTAATGTGGGTGTCAAAATGAGGGTTTGTTGATGAGTGCCCTAACATATAAGCAATTTCTAAATCAAATGTTAGAAAAGAAAATAAAATGGTTGGGAATCAACTTGTTATATACTTTTACTGTATCAGACTGGTAAGAAATATCCACCCTTAAATCTTGTCAGATTTGACAAGATAAGGGAAATTCAGAGAGGGATTTCAAAGGCACACGAATGATACTAAGGCTTGATGTTGCCCATCTGACACAGATATAAAATGAATCATGTTTATCAGAGGCTTTTATAAGAGAAATGAGAGGTGGATATATATCCCTACACCAGAATCAAGTAGTGAAAGGTTGTTATTTGCTTAAATGCTATATTTCACAAGTGGAGGAGTGGTACTCATTTTGAATGGCATCCATTAGTCTCCTACCAAGCTCAAATTCTCTGATCAGAGTTTCTAAGAACAATCTTTCTCAGTGGTCAGAAAAGTTTAAAGTTTAAGGTGGTTTTTAGCCAACTCTTACAATTTCTTTCTTCTGCTGAACTCATACCTTGACCTGGAAATCTCCTCAGCCTCCAGATGAATCCCAAATTTGTACTTCCTATTTATTTTCCTCATTTGGGGTTAATATTAATCAGTTAGGGAATGCTTCTAGCCTTGTACAGTTATAAGAAATGAGGATTTATGGATGGCACACGGAGAGACTTTTGTGGTTCAAGTTCCACCAGAAACCAGCCGTTGTGACCATGAGCAAACCATTTTCATTCTTTGGGATACAGTTGTCTCACTCATAACCAAAGGGCATTTACTAGATCAGACACACTCAGCTGAAATGTCTGCGGCAGCAACAAAGACAATCAGCCCAGAAGGCTCCTGGGGAAAATGCAGAGGCAAGTCTCTGGATTTGAGGAAGCAGTCAGTTGCCAACATCAACTGTTGTACAGTTTTACAGATTAATGTAATCAGTGGATGGAAATTTGAACTTCGCTCATTGTCATTCATTCAGTAAATATTTCCTGGGAATCTGCTATGTTCCAGGCATTGTTCTAGGCATCAGGGTGCAATAAAATGCAAGAAAAAAAAAATCCTTGCCCCTTTGGAGTTTACAGTCTGATGGGGGAGACAGACAATGAACAGGTAAATTTTTCAAAATACAATTTTAGCTCGGAATAACTTCCATGAAAACAATAAAGATCTCTATTGTCAGTGGTATGGGGAACACTATGAAAAAACACAGCCCAGGCAAGCTCAAGGGGCTTCCTTCCAAACTTTTTCACCTCCCATCCATGAAATATCACTAGATCCCTGAACAAAGGAAAATAAATACGCTGAATAGTGTTGCTTCATGGGGAAGTAATAATAATAATAATAAATAAATAAAATAAATAAATAAATAAAATAATGAAAAGAATCAGTAAATAGAAGTTCGAATTGTGCTCCATAAGCCAAGGAGAAAGCTGAAGTTGTTCTAGAGCAGATGCCAATGCGGTACTCATCCCTGCATTCTGTTAAGACCCTCAAGGGGAAGAAATGGTCCCCAGCAAGGAGTCCTAACTGGCTCCAGGCAAGCAGCATACACAATATCCCCCAGGAAATCCCTAATTTATATCCTCAGGATTTTACATATTAAGTTCAACCAAATATGATCTATTTGACATCGGTTAGAATTGCAACTACAGAATATAAAAATACATGAAAGATTTAAAGAACTAAAAGGGCAGAATAAAGGATAAGACTACAAAATATGAGGGTCAAAAATGAAGGTCACGTTTTTTAAAGGGTCCAGGGGATCTCTATTGCTCGTTTTTCTGGTCATGAGCTAGGTTATCCAGACCAATGCTCTGTTAAAAACAAAAAAGAAAAAAGGTTATGCTGAAATCTCCTTAAACACATTTTTAAGAACTAAAAAAAATACATAAAGGGGTTTATAGGCCCAAATCTAAACCATTACTTCTCCAATTGTGTTCCACCAATGCCTGGGGGCCTCAAAGACCCATTCAAAAGACCTAGGAGGTCAAAACTATTTTCGTAAGAATACTAAATGTTACTTCCTTTTTCACGTGGCTGATTTATACTGTTGGTATAAAAGGAGTGGAGGGGTTGGAGAGGGTGGGACAATGCTGCTGGTATGTTAGCCCCATCAAGGCAGTAGCCCCAATATCCTAGAAGTCAGAATACTGGCATTCCAAAAGCCAGTTGCAGCAACACCTGGGTGACTCAGTGGGTTAAGACTCTGCCTTTGGCTCAGGTCATGATCTCAGGGTCTTGGGATCAAGCCCCACATCTGGCTCCCTGCTCAGTAGGGAGCCTGCTTCCTCCTCTCTCTCTGCCTGCCTCTCTGCCTATTTGTAATCTCTCTCTATCAAATAAATAAATAAAATCTTAAAAAAAAATGCCAGTTACACTAAAGAATACCTTTAATTGAATAGTAAAAATATGTATTAAATATTGACCATTGAGTATGTCTTCCTAATATTTTGTGTGATGAGATGGACAGAACACATTAGGTATTTTTGCTGCATACTAAAATACAGCGTTTCTCAGGATGGAAAGTCCATGTGGTGTTTGAGCTTTGTGTCCAACTGGCTGCTTTTTTCTTGGATCACCACTTTTATTTGAAGGAATGACTGACAGACTAACTATGACTTTTTGGACTTGGGTGTTTTCCAAGATTTTTCCTGAAAATGAATGAAAGCCTGTCACTTCAAGGAAAACAACTGACAGTATTTGTTGCCAATGTTAAATCTGAGCTTTAAAGAAAAACTCAAGTTTTGGAAAACTTGTATCTGCTACCATGAGCTTAATAGCTTTCCTATACAAAAAGACTTTTTTTTTTTTTTAAGATTTTATTATTTATTTGAGAGGGATTAAGAGTGAGAGAGATCACAGAGGGAGACGGAGAAGCAGACTCGCTGCTGAGCAGGAAGCTGACTCAGGCTCTATCCCAGGATCCTGGAATCATGGCTTGAGCCGAAGGAAGACGTTTAGCCAACTGAGGCACCCAGGTGCCCCCATAAAGGCTTTCCTGATGAGATCAGTGTGATATTAACAAAATATTTTTTTCATTAGTAGATTTTTGTTTATTCTCAGAAAAGTTTTGGGTTTAGAGAGAAATTGAGCAGATGGGTAAGAGTTTCCATATACTACATCTCTCCTACAGTTTCCCTTATTATTAATGTCTTGCATTAATGTAGTACATTTGTTAAGTTGATAAATTGACATTGATACATTACTACTAACTAAATTCCATAGTGTATATATATTAGAGTTCACTCTGCATTGTACAGTTCCATGTCTGGACAAAAGCATAATGTCATATATCCACATTACAGTATCATACATAATGTTACTGCCTTAAAAATTCTATGTGATTCACCTATTCATCCCTCCCCTAGATTCAGGTTCTTTTTATTTCTGTAGTATCGTCTCTTCCCTGTTAGAATAACATGGTATATTGACTTTTCATACTGACTTCTTTCACTTAGCAACATGCATTTAAGTTCTCCATATCTCATCTTGGCTTGATAGCTTATTTCTTTTTATCACTGAACAATATTCCGTTATCTGGACATACCAACATGTTTGTATCCATTCACCCACTGAAGGACATCTTGGTTACTTCCAATTTTTTGCAGTTATGAGGAAAACAGTTATCAATATTTGTGTGCAGGTTTTTGTGTAGATTTAAGTTTTCAACTCATTTGGATAAGTATCTGGGAGTTCAATCACTAGATCATATCACAAAATTCTTTCATTTTGCAAGAAACTTTAAAACCGTCTTGCCAAGTACCACTTTTCCAGCAGCAAATAAGAGTTTTTGTCGCTCCACATCCTTATCAGCATTTGATGTTGTCAGGTGTTTAGATTTTATTCATTTTAGTAGATATGTAGAGGTATCTCATTGTTTTAATTTGAAATTCCCTAATAACAGAGTGTGGAGCCTATTTTCATATGTTTATTTGCCACTTGTGTATTTTCTTTGGTAAAACATCTTTCAGGTCTGTTTTATTATCTGTATTTTTTTTAATTGCTGAGTTTTGAGGCTTCTTTATATATTTTGGATATAAGTCCTTCATCAAATATGTGGTTTGCAAGTATTTTCTTCCAGTCCATGTTCTGTCTTTTCTTTCTCTTAAGAGTATCTTTGCAGAGCACAAGTTTTATTTCAAATCCAACTTACCACTTTTTTTAAAAAGATTTTATTTATTTATTTATTTGACAGAGAGACAGTGAGAGAGGGAACATAAGCAGGGGGAGAGGGAGAAGCAGGCTTCCTGCTGAGCATGGAGCCCTATGTGGGGCTCGATCCCAGAACCCTGAGATCATGACCTAAGCTGAAGGCAGACACTTAATGGCTGAGCTACCCAGGAGCCCCGACTTATCAATTTTCTTTCTGAGATTGTGCCTTTGATGTTGTATCTAAAACCTCGTTGCCAAACAGGAGGTCACCCAGATTTTCTCTTCTAGAAATTTTATAGTTTTGCATTTTACATTTAGGTCTATGATCCATTTTGAGTCTGTATCTCATTTCACTTTTCTGTTTGTTTGTTTACACGTAGATATCCAGTTATTTCCATCCCCAATAGTTGAATTGCCTTTGCTCCTTTGTCAGAGCTTGGTTGACTATATATGTATGGGCCTGTTTCTGGGTCTTCTATTCTGTTCCATTGTTCTGTTTATTCCTTCACCACAACCACCTTATCTTCATTACTATGGCTTTATAGGAAGTTTATAGGAAGTCAGATCAAATTAGTCGTCCAAGTTTTGTGTTTTTTTTCTTTTTTTTTTTTCTTGTATTATGTTGGCTATTTGAGACTTTGCATTTCCATATACATGTAAATAATTCCTTTAGAATCAATTTATCAATATCCATGAAGTAACTTCCTGGAATTTTGACTGGGATTACATGGAATTTATAAATGAAGTTGGGGAGAATTAACATCTTTTTTTTTAAGATTTTATTTATTTATTTATTTGACAGAGAGAGAGATCACAAGTAGGCAGAGAGGCAGGCAGAGAGAGAGGGGGAAGCAGGCTCCCCGCTGAGCAGAGAGCCCAATGCAGGGCTCGATCCCAGGACCCTGAGATCATGACCTGAGCCAAAGGCAGAGGCTTTAACCCACTGAGCCACCCAGGCATCCCCAGGGGAGAATTAACATCTTAAAATGTTCTTATCCATGGACATGGGATATCGCTCCATTTATTTAGACCTTTACTTCGTTAGTTTTTTAGTTTTCCTCATATAGATCCTATACATATTTTATTAGTTTTATGCTTATTTCTCTTTTTTTATTTTGGTTATAATGAAAATAGTATTTTTTTTTTTAATTTCAAATTCCAATTGCTCATTTTTGGTGTACAGGAAACCATTAACCTTTCTGTATTAACCTTGTATCCTACAACCTTACCATAATTAGTTATTAATTCCAGGAGCTGTTTTGTTTTGCATTTGTTCCTTGTCATTTCTTGGGATTTTCTACATAGATGATTATAAACCAAAACAGTTTTATTTATGCTTTCCCAACCTGTATATCTTTTCTTTTCTTTTACATAGCAGGTTCTAGGGATGATGAATAATGGGACACAGTAGATTTTATTTCCCAACTAGGAGAGTTATAAAACTTCACTGTAATAATTTAAACTTTTGTGGTACTTATTTATCTACTTTTGATACAGCTAGCTGGAAAAGTTTACAGTCTATATGCAGCTGCAGTGGACATTAATCCAGGGAGAGGGAAACCTCTGTATGGCATTTACAAACCTAGTTACTTACCTGACAATCCCAGGGTCTCCTATATGACCAGACCCTCCAGTGACCAAATTACTGTCATCTTGATATTTAACTTATGCATTGTATTAGATTAAACACAGAGAGAGATGTTTTATACCAGGAGCTAATAAATACATTTGGTGGCAGTATTATTTGTATTGGAAGAAACAGCAACTGAAAAGTATCAGCATCAACTGGGTGACTGTAACTATATCATGAGATCTCATTTCACAACACCAGAGTTACAACAGCAGGAAGCAAATTCTGCAATCACAATTCAGGCAAAGCTCTGACAAGTCAAGCTGCTCAAATCCATGTAAACAGGAATAGGAAGATCCATAAAGGACTGGGGAAAAGAAAGGGAAGAAGGGGTCAGTTGTTTCAACTTCTTTTAGAACAAAAAGTATTCTATTCTGGAAATCAGGAGCAGTATTAAAGTTTTAGTTACAATGAAAAAGATTTCCCCTAAGAAAACCCTCTTCTTTATATTCACAAATAGCAACACGTCCTTTTCTGCATTTTTTATTTCTGTTATTATCTTCCAGGTTAACTTAGGAACATGGACTCTGAGATCTGAGAAATCTAAATCAAAGGCCACTTAGCTGTAGATCCTGGGCAAGTTACATAACTTTTCTAATTAGGTTTCTTCATTTGTAAAATTACGAAAATGGTTATATCTGTTTTAGATTGTTGAAAGAATTAAATGAACTAATGCCTACAAAAGACACAGTGTGGTACCTGATACATAAAAAGATCTTTATAACACTGTTGATAGTATACTTAATAATAATATCCATGACTTACAAGTCCTACCAACTCTATTTAAAAAAAGGGAATCCATCACATCTTCCCTTCTTATCGTTCTATTTCTATCTTATTATAGACCCAGGGTACTCATCACTTAGCCCACTTGGTAGCCTCCAGTCTCTACTCTTTCCCATGCATTATTTTGCACACAAATGCCAACTTAATTTCTCTAAAACACACCCTGCTAGAAAAACCTTCATTGGGGCTACAGTATCTACAGAAAAGAGTATGAACTCTTTGCTTTGGCACTCAAGGCCTCCATAATCTGACCACAACCTTTAGCTCTGAATGCTCTATCCCTGGCATGCATTTAAATTCCAGCCAGACTGAATAGGGCAGCCAAGCTCAGGCTTAATTGAGTTTCACAGTTTCCCAGAATGGTCAGGAGGGAATGAAGCCAGATGGGGAGTGTAAGCTGCATCCAGAGGAAAATGCCAAGGTTTAAAACTATAGAAAAGAAGCCAGATCTGTTGTCAAGACCAAGGGCTAAATGGGGAATCAGAAATGATAGATAAAGCCAAGAAGTTCTGAGGGTAGTAAAAGCAACCAGAGTGAAATCGAAGAACAAAGACCAAAAAGGAGGAGGCTTCGGGACTTTTTACCTGAACAGGGCTAGAATTGCCAAAAAGCTCTTTCATTTGATTCTCTTTATCCAATGTGAGGAGAGTCAGCACAGTTGAAAATGTTACTTAAACAGGACTAGGAAAATAGTACATTGAGTAAAAAATTATTAACTGTAACATTTTTGTGACAAAACTAGAATACATATGTAAGTAAAATTACTAAGAAAAATTTATTAAATGATTAACATTGGTCATTGAATTTTACATTAATATATATACATATATGTATATACATATACATTAATATGTAATATGTCTAACATTTATATTTTATACAAATATGTATTTATATATGCTTACATATATTATATGTTTATATATTATGTAAATACACATTTATATTTTATGTGTATATGCAAAAATATATATGTTTACCAAAAAGATACATACGAGAATGTTAACAGTAGTTAAGAGTGATTTAAGATTATGTCATTCTTTTTTTTCTTACACAGAAGTTGAAATTTTCTGAAGTGTATGTGTATTAAAACAATAACTGCCGAATAAATTGACTGCCTAGCCACATAATTAATCAGAAAGAAATTAGTGGTTTATCTCTCCATGAAACATTCCAATCCACTTATTATATAATAGGAAATCAAGAAACAGACTCAGTTAAAGAATTTAATTTCTGAACAAACACACTGATTCCTAAGCCAAACAGTAATAAATAAATGCAAGAGAATAAAAGACATAATCCCACCTACAAATTCAAATATATATCCTCTATGACTATCATCTCCCATGGTACTCCCATAGGTACTCAGGATGTTTTAGAGCACTTTTGCAGACTCTCACATTTGTTCTCAAGAAATTCCCTTACATACAGATGTGGAAACCCAGACACAGATTTTTTAAGGGATTTTCATCAATCTCACAAAGTGACATTGCACTGCAGAAACTAGTTAGAATCCAGATAGTCTTGTGAATAACATGAGGTTTAATATACTTTACAGAACACTTAAGTGCATGGAGATTTTTGTATTTTTTATGCTAAATGACATTTCACATGATATAGCAAGATTCTGGTTTTGAAGGAAAAAATATTTAGAATGATACCAATTTCTCTATTATCATTGAGTAATGTCACAGTTTTCTAACAAATAAAAGGAACCAAACCAAAATAGAAACAAACAAAAAAAAAAAAAAAAAAAAAAAACAGAAGAAAAAGAGAAAAAGGGGAGGGAGGGAGGAATGAAAAGAAGAAAGGAGTAAGGGAAGGACAGAGGGGAGGAAGTGAAGAAAAAAAAAAGATTCTCTAAAAAGCAGAGATTCATTTCTAGACAAAGGATGGTATTTATTCCTTCTTTGCACGTTTTCTTACAAACAGTACAATCGCACAAATCTGCTAGTATGACAGACAACAGGGACTAATTAAATATATAAACTAAGAACTCCTTAGAATGTATTGATGGGATTTGGACTCTGGTGAATTGCCAAACAGAAGAAAAGCTAGCATGAAGGAAGTCTCCTACATTCCATTTTAAGTGATTTATTATTTATTAAAAGATTCTAAATTTGGATAAACTGTCTCTTATTATTAATATTATTATTACTATTATTATTATTACTTGTCCCTGCCTTGAATCCACAAGTGTTCTAATAAATGGAACAAAAAGTATACTACTTCTGAGTAGTTTCACTTCTCTAGGTACAGGGCTATCATTCTGTTTTATTACTCCTTTCAGTAATAATCCTTATTGAGTTACAGCAATACCCACAGTACCTTTCCTAGTACAGAGAGCTGAGAGTGTTTTCCCATTTCCTCTAAACCTAAACCATGGAAAATACCAGGGAAGAAAATCTGAGCTAGAGTCTGAAGCCGATTCTTTCAGCACCATTGAGACCGGATGGAGGCTATCTATGTTGTAAAAGCACCATGTGGGCTCCCTAAAGTGAGTGTTTGGTCCATAAATAAAAACAACCAGCAAAAATTGCTGGTTTTCTGCTTGATGACTTTCCATGTTGTTATTGTGCACATTCCACTCATTCTCTTGAGTCCTATTCCTACCTCACCTTCTAACCAATGCCCACATCGATCTCTCCTGACTTTGAAGTCATGTGTTATCTGTTGCATTCATTTGGCACTTTCTCTATATCGCTTTGCACTGATACTTTTTTCTATGAACACTTTTGCCATCCTATCTAGACTATCAGTGTCATTCACAAGCAACCAGAAAGAAACAAGCCTTATTATGTAGCTTTCTATGCAAAGCTCGGCTTAAGTGGTCCTGGGGATGAGAATCATGACTTTAATGGCCTGGTAAATCCTATTTATGTCTGTCTATAACAATATCCAAAAAGAGTCTTTAAGTCATGACTTTATGAAGACCCAAAAAAAGTAATGACCATCTATTTGGTAATTCAACAAATGTATCCTGAACACTTACTATGTACCAGGCATTGTTGACACAGATATAGAAGATACAGACCCTGCCCTGAAAGAGCTCAGCCATTGAGAGTTCAGTAAATAAAGATTATAGTAGAGGATATAATAAAAGGGCATTCTGAAACCAGACCTTAGAAGGATTTTGCTATAATGACTTATACAAGGTATGCAGTGAGGTCCTATTTTAGAATCCCAGATTCTTCTCAATGAAAAATAATTGGAAAATATATCCTTAAACCAGGAGGGTCTTATCTGCCTGAGTGCCCCTTGCAGTTTTGTTGAATTTCTCAGATTTGCCCACATGTCGTTCTTTTTGCATGCCAAACTACACAGGTATGTCACTTTCTTATATCAAGGCCATTATTGAAATTATGGTAGTATCTTTTATCTTCCATTAAAAGAAATTCCAATGTTTACATTTAAAATAAGGAAGTATTTACTCATTGTCTCACACAGCTTGGTAAAATGCCTAACTGCAATTATCAGATTATCTGTATCATGTTAAGGGTTCACATCTCTCCCTGAGCACACTGTATTTGGGGGCATTCTGCCCCTTTTGTCTCTGAACTTCTTATTCTGAAACAGCCCCAGTGGGAGGGATATTAGTTAATTCTTTGGGAGGCTGGGAAAGGAAGAGGAGGGAACACAGTTGGAGAGTGACTTCATTAGTGTCCTGTCTATAAAAAGTAACTCTCCCTTTGTATAGAAACATAAGTAATAAGACAAATTCCTTTGCAGTATTAGTTTACATTGTCTTACCTGCCACATTTTTCATTGAAAATCATCTTTTCTCAGAGATAATTTTCTTGGGCAAAAAAATTCCTGCTTTAATGTAACTTAATAAAAATATTTTCAGGGGCACCTGGGTGGCTCAGTTGGTTAAGCATCTGACTCTCAATTTTGGCTCAGGTCATAACTCAGGTTCACGGAATGGAGCCCCGCCTCAGGCTCCATACTCAGCCCTGAGTCTGCTTGAGATTCTCTCCCTATGCCTCTCCCCATGCTCTCTCTTTCTCAAAATAAATAGATCAATGTTGTCTAAAAAAATAAAATATTTTGATTATGCCAATCATTATTGTGACTCAACCATTACCCTATATTAACTTTGTGAATTGCACAGATCATCTCATAAATGCAGTAATTTGCACCCTCTAGAAAAATCTATAAAATCTCACTATATAGCTTTAAGTGTCACAGAATGTTTTCCTTTAATAAATTATCACTTTTAATTCTACATGAACCAGAATGGAGTTGTAGGAAGAACCACAGGGTTAGGCAAACCCATGTTTAAATCCCAGTGTTGCCGATGATGAGTCATGTGATTTTATGGCAATTACCTAGCCTCTCTACATCTTGGTTAATCACGTGTCAAATGGGAAAACATCTAAGATTCTGGTGTGGATTAAATAGATTAACATATGTAATGTTTCTAGACATCACTAAGCCCAGGCCATATTATATGCAAGATACTCTAGCAGCCCCCAGGGGTTTAGCTTCAGTGGAGGAGGAGGAGGGAAAAAAAGACACTTGAAAAAGACAAGTGGGAGAAGAAGAACAAAAGCTAACCCAGCTAATGCAATATAGTATTTATCATTAGCAGAGTGTTCATTATCTGTGGTGAATACTACTTTTTTTTTTAATATATTAACAGATTTACTCTTGCAACAATTCTGTGAAATAAATACTATTATTCTCAACTTAATGGTATGGAAATTAAATGGAATTTATGTAACTTGTCTAAGGCGGCACAGTTGACAAGTGGAGGAGCCAGGCTTAAAACCCATCAGAACCAAAACCCATGGTCATAACACTGTTTCTACCCAGATTTTTTCCATAGATCTCTAAAAGTCTACAGGCCCTGAGAATACAGAACTCTTTCTTTCTAGTAAAAAGTTAAGAAAAATATATAATTACAGTACTTTATACAGAAATATAAAATAAAAAATTGTGCTTTTGCATACATTGGCTTATCTTAGCAATTGCAAGAAATAAACAGGGGTCTGTTTTCTCCATTCTACAGATAAGAAACTGAAGGGGAGTGTAATTAGCTCGATATTATACAGTGGTGAAGTGGTAAGGACTCGAACGCTGTTCCTGATGCTGAAACACACTGCCTCTCTAGCAAGGTAAGAGAGACCCATTTGATGGATTTGGGTTGCCCGTGAAAGCAGGAGCCTCTGCTAGTGTACTCGGGATTCGAAAACCTGTCAGTGGTATTTCAGTCCTGTGTCCCACTTACGTACAGTTGAACTGTTCACATTAATAGCATGCAAAGGTCTCGGATGGGTAGATGTGGCCTGCACTGCAAGGGGGGTGGGGGGCGGGGAAGAGGGAGAGAGAGAAGCAGACTTCCCGCTGAGCAGGAACCCCAATGGGGACTGATCCCAGGACTCTGGGATCCTGACCTAAGCCAAAGGCAGGTGCTTAACGAACTGAGCCACCCAGGTGCCCCTAAATTAACCTATTTTAAATATGCATCTGTATCTTGCATATTCCTAACTGATACATGTACTAAGTAACCAGGTTTTATATATTACTTAAAAAGTCTCAATCTGTCATAAATCCTACACCAATGGCCTCAGTAGAGGCCCACTGGACAACTGCAAAACTTATCCAAATAATCTCCCAGGACAACCTTAACCTTTGTAATGTATCCTAAACCAGCAGCCTCACGAATCTTTAATGATAAATCTGATATTATTTTCCTCTTTAAAGCCTTTGGTAATTTCCTATCTTCTTCAGGTTAAAGTCCACATCTCTTTACACAGGAGGCTGTAACTACACTTAAACTCTACCTCTACCTTCCTTCCACTTTCCCTGCCATCTTACTGTGAGGCCTGCCGCACGCACCCACAAAGCCGATACTGAGGCAGGGATTCAGGTAGTGGTAATTTAATGGGAAAGGTTGCCAGAAAAAAAGGAGGCCAGGAAAGTGAGAAAATACAATAAAATCTACATTAAAAAGCCAGGCAGCTAGAGTCCAATTCTACTGGAAAACTTCTGTAAAACTGAGGATTGAGCCTTAGGATGTCCCCACCAATGGACCAATGGACCAAGGGACTATTCTGTGCCAGTTGTAGCCTATCAATAACCGATGTTGTAGCTGGACCCATTCTTATAATTCTTATTCTGATTTCAAGACACCTTTTAGCAACAAACCGTCAGAAAACTTTGAAAAAATAGAGAGGGATTACTTACAAGACCTGGAAATTACACAACACATATGGGGCCACACAGTAAGGTCATAGGTAGAGATAGAGAAGGAGAGAGAGTACTTCGGCCAATGGGCAGGGTCTTCTGCTTTTATTGGGATTGAGTGTGAGGGCCTAGGATTTCAAGGTCTCCTTCTTTATTGGTGAATTCAAATCCCAACAGTGGGGAGACGCCCGGGTGTCTCAGTTGGTTAAATGTCAGCCTTCAGCTCAGATCATGATCTCAGGGTCCGGGGATGGAGTCCGGCATCAGTCTCCTTGCTCAGCAGGGACCCTGCTTCCCCCTCTGCCTCCCACTGCTCTCCCTTCTTGTGCTCTCTCTCTGAAAAATAAATAAATAAAATCTTAAAAACAAAACAAAACCCAAGGGTGGGAATTTAAAGCAAGGGGGAGAGAAAAGACAAATGGTCAGTTGTGGAAATCAACCAAGATTTCTAAATCAAAGGAGCCTCAGTTGGGGAAGGGGCCTGGCTCTTCATCTAGTCCTGTGGCTGGGCAAAGAGTGTATTCAAGATAGCTGTCTTTGAAGTGGATGCCTCCGCAATCAAACCTTAAGGGATATACTCGCTTTACAAAAAGGAGGGGGTGCGGAAAAGCAACTCTCAAGGCTGACACTACAGAAACTAAAGTATTACCACTGACTCAACTCCCATTGGTTGGTTGAGGGTTGCCCCTGGAGTTAATTCTCAATATTTCCATGTTGCACCTATCTACAATTAAGCAAGCCTCTGCTGCCACAGAAAGGCTCCAGGTCAAGAAGCAAAGACTCTGGTATTTACATTGGGGAACTAGATTCAGATTCAGCAGATTCAGGTGAACTAGAGAGGAGTCTAAGGATATGGATTGGGGCATTCATAGCATCCACTACCCCCACTTTGCCACACTAGCCATCTTGCACCATACCCTGTTCCTTAGAAAGTCTAGTTACTCTATCTCATTCACTTTCACCTGTGCAAAAAACATGTTCATTCCACTCCTTCAATCAGACCCTTGTTGCCGTCTTTTTCATACAACTTCCAAAGCCCAACTGAAATATTACCTCGGAACAACAATCCAGAAAGAACAATTTGTTTTTGTTTTTGTTTTCAGAGTTCCTAGATCATTTGTTCATGATTCTATATTACAATTCAGACACATAGGGTCCCCTGGGTGGCTCAGTCTGTTAAGTATCTGCCTTTGGCTCTGGTCATGATGCTGGAGTCCCAGGATTCAGTCCCACGTCAGTCTCCCTGCTCTTTGAGGAGTCTGCTTCTCCTTCTGTCCCTCACTCCACCTGTGCTATCTCTCTCTCACTTTTTCTCTCAAAAAATGAATAAAATCCTTAAAAAATAGAATTCAGACACATAAACCAATAAATATAATATTTTAATTCTCCTCTACCATATATATTAAGCTGAATGATGTTAGCTCTAACGTTTTAGAGCCTCCGCTTATATAACTGAGAAAGAATACATAGTGTTGGGCGTTAAATGAGATGGTACGCACAGAGTGCCCAACACAATGTTTGGCACATCATAGATGATGCAAAACTCAGTTCCCATCAGTCTAATCCTTTCTTATGTTTTCATTTTTGTAACTCTAACACCTAGCACAATCCCCAAATATAGCAAACTCTCACATAATCAGAATGCCTCATGACCGCTAAATTGTCCCATGTCATTCCTATAACAACTCTGTTATAGGTAAGTAAAGGATGACGGATCTTTAAAAATAACTTTAAACTTTAAGATTACAGGCAAATGAATGTTTTATCTCGGGGGAAAAGAAGAAAGCAATATGTCTGTAGTTTGTTGTCCCTACCATTATATCAGAACATAAGCATAGAAACTCCTTTATAGAGAATTTCAACTAGGTATAGTAATAATAGGCAACTGGATTACAGAAGTTCTAAAATGATCTGACCTGCAGTGAATTCTTTAAAATGAATTTTGTCTTCCTAAAACCTATAGTTTTAAATGTTTACCTCCTTCTCAAAAGCAATTTCGAGTGCAGCATGGGCTAACTAAAATGGTGTACATTTGAAATAATTCAATATAAATGCACTGAATAGCTCAAATTGAGTTTCCTTTGCCCTGAGAGTATGATAAGCTGACATTAGCATTTCAAAGAAAACAAGAATTGGGCAAAATTGCTTTGTTAGAAATAAGACGTGACTCAAGGGTCTTAAAACATCTTAGAGGGGTGTCTGGGTGGCTCAGTCATTAAGCATCTGTCTTCAGCTCAGGTCATGATCTCAGGGTCCTGAGATCAAGCCCCACATTGGGCTCCCTGCTCAGGGGGAAGCCTGCTTCTCCTTCTGCCTCTGCCACTCTCCCTGTTTGTGTTCCCTCTCTCGCTGTCTCTCTCTCTCTGCCAAATAAATAAAATCTTTTAAAAAAAAAATCTTAGAGGAGGGAAACCAAAAGTGCTTGGGGGAGGGTCCCAGGAGTCACTTTATTTAACATATAACACCAGTATTTTAAAAATCCTGGCAACCTGGGGCACCTGAGTGGCTCAGTGGGTTAAGCCTCTGCCTTCAGCTCAGGTCAATATCTCAGGATCCTGGGATCGAGCCCCACATCAGACTCTCTGCTTAGCAGGGAGCCTGCTTCCCCTTCTCTCTTCCTGCTTCTCTGCTTACTTGTTAACTCTCTCTCTCTCTGTCAAATAAATAAATAAATAAATATTTTTTAAAAAAAGAAAAAATAATCCTGGCAACCTGACAGTACTCTAGTGTTGGATTAGGAGCTCTCTGCTGACTTGAGCTCCTAGAGTATCAACAAAAGTTCCCTTCAGTTCACTGGTCAAAAAAAAAAAAAAAAAAAAGTTTTTAATGGAGACTATAAAATGGTTCTTAGGAGACCTTAATCATTGTTGGATGAGAGTGAATGCCTAAATGAAATAATGACATTAAGAAAGTATTCTTGGCCTCAGTTTGTCTTTGCATAATTTGGGAGAAGTTTTTAGAGGATGATCTCTAAGGCACTCTCCATTCTATCATTTTAAATTTCTATCTATGGCATGTCAATAGACATGTCAAGTAGAAAAGAGTCTTTCTCTTTCAGAAAAAAAGGTGCTTCCTCTTGTCATTGGGGGAGAGGAGGAGGCAGGAATGGAATTCATTTTCTACAGAGTAACATTTCTCCATGAATATTGAGAAAAAGGTGATTACCCATTGAATTGAAATCAAAATAAAAGTAATGTGAATAAGAAAATGGAATTCCGTGTATCGGATAAAGAACAAACTGACTTCAATAAAGCCTTTGGTGTTTGCAGAGACAGTAATCCATCAGTTGCTCATCTAGATGAATCCTGGAGATGCAGAAGTATGCAGCTGAACAGTGTTTATGAGTCAGGGTGAGGGGGAAGGTTTAAACTACATTCCCTTGGACAAATTCTGGTTCTGCCCCTATCAGCTGAGCTGACTCAGCAAGTTACTTAAACTTTCTAGATCTAGTTTTCTTTACTTTAAAGAGAGACAGAAATAGTATGCTCTCTAATAGAGTTCTTGTAAGTATACAAAAATCAGTAAAATGTTTACAGTGGTTCCTTCCATATGATAAATAATTACTGGCTATCATTAGTCCTCCAATGTCATTCAGTTTCCATAAAACACCAAAGAAATAAATCATACCAATTTTTCAAAAGACATCAGAATAGAACAATAAATTCAGACCTAGCTGGAAGAATGTTCTTGAGGGAGAGTCAATGTGTTATAAGTTATTATTAGTAATCTTGATGATGATGATAATGATGATTATAATTTATTGCCTATCATGTCTTACAGGAATTGCCCAAGGGACTTGATATTTTTGTTATTGTATCCTACCAATAAATCTATGAACGAAGATATCATATAGATATTATATAGATAATATATAAAATATTATGTAAATTAGAAAACTGAGGCTCAGATAGGTTAGTAAAATGACTTATAGTTATAAAGTTAGAATACTGAAGAATCACTGATCAAAATTATGCTTACTGGGTTTGGAGCTCATTCTCTTTCCATTGCCACAATAGAACACTATATCCGTAAGATAAAAGTTTAACCAGATGGGCTTACCAAAAAAAAAAAAAAATACAGAAATAGAAAAGGTAGAGAAATTACCAGGTGGCTAAAAACCAAATATTGAACCTGGCTGAGGATGACCAAGAATATAAATATATCAAAACTTTCTCATTTTAAGGATTTAAAAAAACTTTACTATAAGACTTTAGCCATTTTCCTGTTGAGTATCTCTTAACTCTGCATGGTCAACACATCCCTCAGGAAACTAAGGAAACAAAGTGGTGAAAGAATCTAGTCGGCAGCCAGCGGTCTCTTTTGCAAATTACATGATTTCCTAGTTAACTGGATTGGAGAGAGAAGTTGATGACTGATGACAGTGGTTAGGGTTAGGGCCATTGCAAAAGAAATGTTGGAAATAGTCACATTCAGAATATATATGTATTCCAAATAAATATGCTACAGCTCCATCAGTTATCTGTTGCTATATAACAAACCCTTCAAAATCAAGGCCTAAAGTAACAACCACTTATTTTCTCAAGAGTCTGCAATTTGAGTTGGATCCATCTGGCAGCTTTTCTGTCTGGTATCTACTGGAGTTCCCCATAAAGCTGTAATCGGTTGATAGCTCAAATGGAGTTGGATGGTCCTATGTGGCCTTAGTCACATACCTGTGGGTTCTCTGGGGGTTGTCATCTGGAGAACCTTGAGAAATCTCTACCTGGTCTCTTCAGCAAAATAGCCTAGCCTTTGAACAAGGTGGTAACAACATTCTAAAGGGTAGACCTCAGTGTTCCAGCATTTAAAGTTTGTTGCTTTGGGCATGTGTATTGGTGTCCTACTGACCAAAGGCAGTCATAGGACCAAGCCCAGAGTTTAGAAGGGGACTATCCAAGGACACAGATACTGATATGTATAATTAATTGGATATCATTGATGTGAAAATCTGCCACAAAGGCTAAAAGATGATGGAAAATAGATACATATATACATATAGCTATGGATATATTTCTCTCAGATATATGTGTGTATATATGTATGTGTGTGTATATATATATATATGTATGTGTGTGTGTGTATATTTCTCTCAGATATATAGATATATATATTTCTTTCAGTGCCTTTCAACCTAAGTCAGATCATACTTTCATTCTTTTGACCAAAATGATGCCAAGTTTGCAGAATACTAAAACAAAGATATCAAACATTAGCCATAGGATTTCACACTATATTCATTACCAAAGACAAGTTTAAGTGAAAATTATTACCTGCACTGCTCTCAGCATGGAAGAAAAAAGGGCATTATTCAATGGTTTCTTCAGTCCTAAATCTGGCACTAACCCACTTGGCAAGAGGAGAGTGCCTGAAGGGCTCAAACCCACAACCTAAAACTATTGGCCCTCAGAACTGCAGATTATGTATTCCAATAAAATAAAGATTTCATTTGCTCTTATTTGAAGTAAAAGGAACATATTTCTCCCTAATTAGTGTGTAGTGAGATAGCAAAGGGCAAACAAATATTTCTAAACATACAGACTTAAAGCAAAGACTATAATTGTTATAATCAGAATTAAGAGTATCTATTGGGAGAAGTAAAGTGATGTGATGACTTGCATACTAAGACACTGGTTAGAAATTTTAGTGCCATCTGCTCTGGTGAGAAGAAAAAATATATATATTACCAAGCAAAGCCAGAGTCTCAAGCTTAAGGAGTAATGGCTACAAAAGGGAAATTCCTCCCAAGTGGAGTAAAGCTTATAGACAAGAATCTCTTTTCTCCTTCTCTACAAGACTCAGAAATTAAACAGCTCCTGCAATCTCTTCTCTTCTCTGGATCAAGGTTAGTCAAATGGTGAGAGATTTTGCCTCCAGGCTGATCTACGTGCAGTAACAAAATGAAACACTGGATTGTCCCCCATTGGAAGGGATAGTTTATCCTGGTTTGCAAAGAAGGGTGCATATCCATAACAGGTGGCAAGGGAGGGAGTTTGCAGTAGATGTGATTGGTTGCCCATCAAAGATTCAAGCCCCCTTCCATTGTATACAGTCACTGTCAGGAAAGGCTGACAGGTTAAACACTACATTTCCCAACCTGCTGTGCATCCATACAGGGCAATGTGACCAACTACTGGTCAATTCAATGCCAGTAGAAGTGATGTGTAGTATTTCTAGACTTGGACAATAAAAAAAAAAAAAAAACCAAATCCATGTGCTTTTTTTCACATTCTCTTCCTTAATTTTGCTGCCTCATTGACATCTTAGTAGCTAAGTGTTAAGGATGGCATATCTCCAATCAGCTTAGAACCCTTAATGACTGCGTAGAACAAAATACCAACCCATCCTCCTCAAACCCTACCCATAGGATTTAGGTGAGCAAAAATAAACGTCTATTGTGTTAAACCAATGAAATGTTTTATTTTGTTTTAGCAGCTGGCATTGCCTTAACTAATATGTGGGGATGTCGGGAATTCTAGCCCCACTGGAATTCTGAGGTGAAGTGAATTAGAATAAGCAACTTGGCAAATGCAGCTGGGAAGAATGAATGTGCAGTGACAGGGATCAGAGCCAAAAGCAGGATCTTTGGAGCCAGACATATCTGGATTTGAATTCAAGATTCACAATTTATGAATAAGTGAGTGACGGTCATAAACTAACCTTCTTTATTCGATGCCTACTACTTGCCAGACACTGTGATAAGCACCAGGGATACTGCAACAAATGAAATAGAAAACCCCCTATCATTTGGGTGTTTATATTCTAGTCAGAGAGGTGGATAATACATAGACTAATTTTTTTAAAAAGTAAAAGTATAGGATGTGATAAGAGCTGTGAAAAATAATGAAGAACAAGGAGATAGGAGGGCAGAGCACACTGTGTTAGACAGAATGATATTCAGAGAAACCTTCTCTAAATAAAGTGACATTTGATTAGAAATGAGTATGAAGTGGGAGAGTGAGCCTCATTGCTATTAGCAGAACGGAGCTTCAGGTGGATGGAAGAATAAGGATAAATACCCTGAAAACGGCAGATGCATGGCATAGCAAAAAATAGCAAGAAGCCTAGTACCGCTAGAATCAAACATGTAAGAAGAAAATCAGGAATAAATGAGCTTAGCCAGGTAGGCAGTGACCAGAACATAGAGGACTTTGTTTCAGTTCAGGTCTCCCAGAAGCAAAACGTAAAACAAGAATTTTGTGAAACTGCTTTATTGCAGGAGTTCTCTCAAGAGAAGGTTAAAGGGTAAGAATATAGGATAAAGGAGAACGAGACAAAACAAAGCAAGAAAGTGAACTCTGCTGGAGACCACTGGCAGCCCAATGCCACAGAAGGTCTGGAGTAGGAAGAGCACTAGAGAGTTGGTCCCACTTTATAGGAAGAAAAATGTCCTTTTGTTCTCTCACGTCACCAGCCATTACCAAGAAGCTGGTCCTGGGACATAACTTTCCAGGTGAGGCGGCACCTGTACAGCCAAGGACAATTCTCAGGAGATGTGGGCAGCTATGAGCCGTTAGCAGCCACCATCAGGTAGGTTCACGGGACCGGGAAATGATATCTGGCCAAGGCACTAACAGCTTCCACCACGTTTCACCCTGGCACCACTCGGTGCCCTTGCTTCTCACACGAACTTCACTCTATTCAAGCAATGTTTCTCCAAGATTTTGGTTGGTCACAATCTCAAGGAAAGCTTCTAAGGAGAGGTCTAGTGCTGCTGCTATTGATCCCGTAGCTGTAACTGATACCCCCATCTCCTTCCTCCATCATTCATTCTAGATTCCCCCACTGACTCACCTACCACCTCCACTGGATTGCCAGCTTGCCTGGTAAGGTGACCCTCGTCAAGGAGGGATCTGAGTCTCTGGTGTCCCTGCTCTTACTGAAACAAACATGGTTTCTCATCCCTGCACATTTCAGTTAAAATTGTGCATGAAACTAACAAGAGATGCCCCAGGACATCAACCAGCTGCATCTATGTAACAGCAACCTGATCTCCTCATGACGATCAAGGTCAATCACTTGATTCTTTGCACCGGTATCCAAAGCCTAAAATATTTACTCTGCCAGAGGCTACCTACAGTCTCTGTCTGTCACATAGTCCCTTATTTTATTTTATTATTATTATTTTTAATATATAACCCTTAAATTTTTTTTAATTACTCTTTGTTCATGGGGCTATGGAAAGAACGGGCTATGGGCCAGATTTGGTGATCCCTGCTGTAGACCCACAGCACCTAAAGCTGTGAGAAATTACCTACATGGGTCACAGGCAGTGACATGAGCTGGACCACTTCTCCTTCCACCCCTAGGTTCTTAGATTCCTATATTCCACCTACCGGGGACACACAAATAACAGCCTGCTGAGAAGGAACAGCTGCTATTGGGTTGACACAGAGCTACTGGCACTGCCAGTGTAGTTACTGCATTCAGAATCCCGGGCAAGTACTGAGGTGCCTGGGGTGATCAGGGACAGATGCTGGCTGATGTCAACTGGCCAAGTCATTTTGTCCACTTGATTATTTAGTGCCTCTTCTGCAGTGAATGGTCTCTAGTGACATTCAAATGCAACACCAAGATTGTCAACTCTGAATTCGCTCTCCGAGTTCGATAATATCCAATAGGCATAGCCTCCCCTGAGGTACCAGTCTCCTCCATTCTTGTTGTTAGACATTTTGAGAAAGATGAGGGGGTGAATCCCAGGTGAGAAACTTAATCATCAAGCTCAAATGCCACAGTGTCCCTCTGATGTCTTTTTTTTACCTTCCATGTGCAGCTCCCTTAGCTCCCCTGCCCCTTATAGTGCTATCAGGTAAAATACAGCATGCCCCGTTAAAGCTGAATTTAAATAGATCCATTTCAATAAGTGTACACACCATCCAAAATTTTTAGCACACATATGCTAAAAAAAAATGCCCTGTTCTTTTGCTGAATTTCTAATTTAACTAGTCATTCTGTATTTCTATTTTCTTAATCTGGCAGGCCTACGTATCCAAATACCAGTATTGTTACAACTCCGTTTCATGCCCTGATACACCTCACCTTTGTTCCAATTCTCTAGTCATATTTCAAATTCTCTCAACACTTGTCATTTCCAAAATGTACTTTCATACACCCCGACCTCTGCCTGCTTTTGCTATCCTCTCAGCCTGGAGTCCCCCTCCCCACCTACTCCCAAATAGAAACAAACAAATAAAAACAACAACAACAAAAAACCCAGCTCCTCTGTGAAAACCATAAATCACACCTCTGTGAAACACTCCCAGGTTTCCCTGTCAAATTCAATTGCTTTTTCCCATTTCAATTAGGTTAGACCACAATGTGTAAATCCAAGCCAGCAGCAAACTAAACATGAAACATGGTTCTTCTGATAACGATTAGCATTGATTATAAAAATGACAGTCACTTTGGTTGTATTTTGCCCTGTTTAGCAGGCCGCTTTGGAGAGCATCTAAAACCTATGGCAAGAGGAGTGTAAATGAGAAGGGCCAATGCTAAAATGGCTTTTAAAAGTAGTGATTGAAAAATCATACTGCATTAACGACATATAAAAAGTCAACATGTGAAAGTATAATCATTAATAAAATAGAATGGTTTGGGAAACACACAAATAAAGGGTATGATTATTTCATAGTCACATATAAAATTATAAACACTCCTTTTAGAAAGAAAAGTCCTAGGTTCGTTTTGTCCTACGGTCAAATTAGCTTGTCTCTGGGACAAGGTCTTACATCATTCTTAATCAGTCATAGTAGATACGTTCCCTGTTCCCTCAAATTCTAATTCTGCAAAATCTTCTAACCAATAATGGGTCATCAGCAGCATTATATTCAGAAGTCAACACATCTGGATAGGTTATATAAAAAACACCAATCCTAGAACATAAAGACATGGGACAAAGTTTCAGCTTCACCATTTCCTAACTTAGTAACTGTGGGCAATTTCCTAAATGTCCAAGAATTTTAATTTCCTACTACGTAACTTCATCAGTTCTTCTGGAGATCAAGCACAGTGACCTTAGGAAAAATAGTATATAAAAACATTTTTTAAAGGAAATGTCAGTGGTATTTAGAGATTAAATTAATCTACGACAAAAAAGTTTTTTTCCTCAAAATCATGAATCTCAACCCTTTGCCCCTAGTAATACCTATTTGGATAATTTTGGTCATTACTAAAGTCTTGACAGCCTAATGATCTGAGGGGAAGATGTTTTATTTAGCATCTGCCCATAAGACAGTTAGACAGCTGTTATAATGGAAGAATTTCCCTGCAGGCTCAAATTCAGCTACATACCTGTTTTTGTGAAGGTGAAGTTTGCTTGTCTATACTTTTATTAGCAGCAACTCCCCAGAGCTGAGACCTTGGTGTCAGCTCTGGAGAGAGCATGGTACTGTTGCCGCCAGCAATTTCCCAGAGTTTCATTCTTCAGGCCTTTCCCAGGTGACGCTAGTTAGGATTCCTGGAGCATGGAGTGAATGAGTGCTGTGCAGAGCAATGGACAGGCCTCCAGCACCAGCCTTGGTGGGTTCCGGAGAAAGGAAAATGACTCCTTTTCCTGCTGTCTAGTAGAGACTGAAGGGGAGTGGGGGAATATAAGTGATGTCATTATTGTTCCTCCTGGCGTGAAGAGCCTCTCACAACTCTAATCAACAGAACGCTTTTTTTCAAACAGGCTTGTGGAACGATAAATGCATCCAACCACTCAGGTTCAAAATAGGTCACTTCTTTGGTGTAAAATTGCTTTGGGGGTTGGAAAAGACGGGTGGGGATAGATTTTTTTTTTTTTTTTAATGGCGGGGTGTACACTGGGGACTATACCTACATCTGCTACTATCCTCTTTTAGAAATTCTGACAATCTACATGAAATATCACTGCACAGTTTTGATCTATCCCCACTCCAACCCCAGAACGTGGCATGGTGCCTTATACAGCCTGTGGGATCAATAAATATGTTGTACAAATGAACAAAAAAGTAGTAAACAAGCATCATTCAAGAGGAAAAAAATAAAACAAAAATATATAAGAACCTCTCCTGCCTGGAGAAGACTTCGTACTCAGGGAGACATCTGGTATTTCAAATATTGGGACCTGTCCTTGGGACAGGTCTATTTAAAAGACTTACACTTGTTTAATGTAATCCAATCGCTCTGCATAAAAATAGTGACTTTTAATTTTATTCACTCCTACATGGTCTACACAAATAGAGGAATAACTTCCACATGATTATAAAAACAATAAATATTCTAAAACAAAAATATAATTAGCTTTGAAAAAGAACCAAGACACATTCAAATACAGCAACAAGGGTCTAGAGGCATCGCCTTGTGCCCTCTGCTTTCCAGTACACATATTAGATGAATGGGGCAACACACAGATTGTATATGCCCACTTGTTTGTGTGAAAGAGAAGTATTCTGTCATTCATCCCTTCAAAATGAAGAAAGTGGGGGTATAGCTCAGGGGCAGAGCATTTGACTGCAAAATGAAGAAAGTCTTATACAAATTAGTGTCTCTGTCTACCCAATTTCCATCTCTCATAACCTAGCTTATTTAAATACTAAAAATTCTCCTTTCTTCTTATCAGGACAGTATCTTTGGCTTAACTGTTATCTGAACAAAATACCTCTCATCTCTGTATTTTATCTAATCAACCTTTATTATCTATTACATATCACATCCTACACTCAGCCTTTGGGGTAAAATAAAAGAGATAAAGATATGGGACAACCATCTCTTGAGCCCAAGCTAAACAGTAAAAACAAAAATAGAAAGTCCCCGAGAGCAGATGTCCCTCGGCTTTGCAACCCAGTGCCCATCGCAGTGTCTGACACATGCACCATGAGTATTGATGGAAAGAAACAGTTCCTAAGTTCCTAACAGAGTGCCCTTGGAGAGGGAAAAGATTTCGGAGCAAGTTCAAAGAAGCTGAAGGCTGAATGATGGGTCTGCGGGTGCCTGAAGAAGATAAGGGCATGAAAGAGGTAGAATGTGTAAATGCAAGAGGAATGAGAGCTCGGGGCACCGTAGGCTCAGAGGTGGAAATTATTTGGGTGTGGTTTTTATGTTGGTACCCGCTTGTGTTGGGAGTAGTAGCAGGAGATGAGCAGGAGAGGAGTGGGAGGAGACATAATCAGGGGCCTTAATGTTGTTTGAAGGAGTTTACTCTTTAACCTGCAGCATGTGACTGTTACATACGCGGGGATAAATCACAGTCTCCTTGGGATCCCTCCTTAGGTAAGAGTTCACTTGTTGCACCTTAGATGAAAACAATGCTATACACAGAAGGAAACCATCATCAACACATGTTGTCTGAAGGAGTTTACTCTTTAACCTGCAGCATGTGACTGTTACATACGCGGGGATAAATCACAGTCTCCTTGGGATCCCTCCTTAGGTAAGAGTTCACTTGTTGCACCTTAGATGAAAACAATGCTATACACAGAAGGAAACCGTCATCAACACCAACACCACCATCACCCTCATCTACTGTTTTCTGAGCTCTAAGTGCATGCTAGATTCCGTCCTGACCTTTTAAATGTCACAATGCCCCCACTGAGGTAGGTACTTTTGTTGATTGACACTTGAGCAAACACAGGATTATAGAAAATTGGGTAATTTCTTTAAACCAATAGGGCTAGCAAATGCCAGAGCACCTAAGATTTTTAACTTTGACTTCAAGTTTTATCCCTCAGATAACCTGCCTGTCTTAATAAATATCTGTTGATTTCCTGAATTTATATTTTTTCCTCTACCCCCAAAATAATTGCATTCAATGACCAATATAACTATTTCACTAAGGTTCATTTTCTTTCCAGTTCTTTTCAGCTAATAGCATGATAGGGTGGGCGATATGCCAGAACACGGCATCAGGTCAGCCCAGCCACTGACCTTCTGGTAAGGTATGAGTCCCCCACCCAACCCACCTGCCCACCCATCACTCATTATACACATTTACTCCGGTAAATCAGAAAGTGTAGAAGTCTGAGTACATTTCACCAGCTACGATAAGCTTTCTCTCCTCTGTACCTTCTCAGAATTGACAGGTATCATTAAAACCTCCTCCATAAAACTTTTTAGCAGTTAACTAAGTTCCAGTCTCCATGGGAAGAATAAATGAAGGCACATTTTTTTTAATGTATAAACTGAATCTTCAGAGGTACAGCGTTGGAGGTTGCCATGGAAACTTTTCTCTCTCCTTCCCACTGTTTTTGGCGAGTTTTTTATTAAACAAAACAAAAAAAATTTTTAAATGCCCTCATTAGCCCCATCTTCATTTCCAACAGAATCAGAGGTACTCTATGTCTAGGCCCCAAATCTCTGGCTCACAGTACCCTGAACACTAAGAAACACAGACACTTTCGTTCTCCAATATGGAGAAGTGAACACTGAGTTTATTCACTCACTCATTCACTGCATGCAATCTCTCATTACAAAGCTCTAGTCTAGCCCCCTTGTGAATATAGACTTGAGAAAATGCCCACATTCAAAGGAGCCAATCATCCAGTGGGAGAAAGAAAATGAGTACATGGCTGATTTAAGACAGCATTAAAGAGAAGTGTGAAATGCTGTAAGGGTTCACAGGGTAAAAGCAGTCATATCCAGCTAGTACCAGTGGGTAATACTTCTTGGAGGAAGTAGCATTTAAACCGATCCTAGAAAGTTGACAAAGAATTAAAGGGTGAGCATTTGGGTTTAATTCTACTTGGTCTCCTATGTTAGGTTGAAAAGCCTAGTCTTTCCTTACCATAAAAGGTATTTTTGAGTCACAGTGTGATATAGATATCATATACCTGGATAATAAATCTGAAAGTAGGGAACACCACTAAATGGAGAGAGGACCCGAGGGCTTGGGAAGATAGAGGTGAGAAAAACAGGAAATTGAGAAGGCTCAACCAGTGTGAGGAAATAAGACTGTGTTTCCTTCCCCACGCATCAAGCTTGAGGTAGAAAAGATCATCTTTCCTCCCAATTAATTGTCAAGACAGAAAAACAAAATCACTTAAATATGTCTCTTAGCAATGCTAAATGAAATCCTAGTCAAGGATGAAACTAAACTTTTTCTTTCTTTTTTTTTTTTTTTGAAACTAAACTTTTTCTAAAGCAGAGTTTTAGGAAGAAAGGCCCCATGGTTCTTTCTTGATAAATAATGACTAAATTTTTCTATATGCAAATTAGCTATATTCCTCATTTTCCTCAGTATTTTCTTTGATCATATATTCCATACCACATTTATTCAGTGGTAGAGGTTAGAAACCAAATCGACTTTTTTTTTTTCAAAGATTTTATTTATTTATTTGACAGACAGAGATCACAAGTAGGCAGAGAGGCAGGCAGAGAGAGAGAGGAGGAAGCAGGCTGTCCGCAGAGCAGAGAGCCCGATGCGGGGCTCGACCCCAGAACCCCGGGACCACGACCCGAGACGAAGGCAGAGACCTTAACCCACTGAGCCACCCAGGTGCCCCGAAACCAAATCGACTCTTAAATAAGAAATGCTGAAAGTCTCCATTGTTATCTCATCAAGGCAAAGAGCAGAAACTCTGTTCCCTTTGACGTACTAATTTCCTGACATTTAGCAGATATAAGTAGGTATTTGTGCAATATGGTAAAAATACTTCTTGAACATTCAGCTTGAATGCTGACCCTAAAGTAATGCCAAAGCTCTTGGGGCGCCTGGGTGGCTCAGTGGATTAAGCCGCTGCCTTCAGCTCAGGTCATGATCTCAGGGTCCTGGGATCGAGCCCCGCATCGGGCTCTCTGCTCCGCAGGGAGACTGCTTCCTCCTCTCTCTCTGCCTGCCTCTCTGCCTACTTGTGATCTCTCTCTCTCTGTCAAATAAATAAATAAATCTAAAAAAGTAATGCCAAAGCTCTCTCATTTAAAAAAAAAAAAGAAGGAAGGAAGAAAATGATCCTGTTGGGCCTTGATAACTCCCCAGAATTTTACCCTAAAATCCAACCCAAAAGCTATGACTTGGGTTAAGTCAGTGGTTCCTAGCCTAGGTTTCACCCCCAAAAGTATTTTTAAACAGCAGAAAATTGAGGTGCCTGGGTGGCTCAGTGGATTAAGGCCTCTGCCTTCGTGTTCAGGTCATAAACCCAGGGTCCTGGGATTGAGCCCCACGTTGGGCTCTCTGCTCAGCAGGGAGCCTGCTTCCCTTCCTCTCTCTGCCTGCCTCTCTGCCTACTTGTGATCTCTGTCTGTCAAATAAATAAATAAAATCTTTAAAAAAATAAATAAAAATTAAAAAACGGCAGAAAATAGATTTTCAAGAGAAATACACACACACTATATATATATGTATACAGATACATACATATATATATGTAATTTTAAGGCTGATTGAAGTTCTTCATTTACATATGGCAAGGCTGGAAATTTCCTTACTTTCCTTGGGATATAATCATCTCAGGGTGGTCATACTGCTTATATCTCATGCTGATCAGAAGCGCTTTCTGACAGCTGCTTAAGTCCCCAGTTAATTAAAAATGGAAAAACAAATTAATTATTACTTAATATATGCAGTTGGCTTGGTAGCTAAATCTTTTAGAACAGTGACTTCACAGAGGATATAAAAATGAAAATGAAGGGGAGCCTGGGTGGCTCAGTGGGTTGAAGCCTCTGCCTTCGGCTCGGGTCGTGATCCCGGGATCCTGGGATCGAGCCCCACATTAGGCTCTCTGCTCCAAGAGGAGCCTGCTTCCCCCCCTCTCTCTGCCTGATTCTCTGCCTACTTGTGATCTCTCTCTCCCTGTGTCAAATAAATAAATAAATCTTTAAAAAAAGAAAAAAAGAAAAAAGAAAAAAAAAAGGAAATGATTCTTGGGTAAAAATCTAGGATCCAGAAAATTCTTGTGATTGTTCAACTACATACCTATTACCTCCACTGTCATATTAAGAAGACTTCACCTTTCATAGGTACTGGGGACAGGATATGGGACAGATAAGCTTTGATGTAAAAGTGGGGGGCGGGGTTGAGGGAATAACTACAAAACTTGTTAAAAGGAGACCAGGAATACCTGGGGCATTGAGTTCCTCAGCAGCATAACTTAGTCTTAAATTTGCCCTGGTCTGAGTGAGAAGCTGACTCTGGAACAACATGGGTTTGAATTGTGCTGATACACTAAGACATAGATTTTTTTTTTTTTTTAATACACAGTAGGTCTTTTCTCTTCCTTATAATTTCCTTAACATTTTTTTCTCTAGCTTATTTTATTGTAACAATACAGTATACGATACATAGAACATAAAATACATATTAACAGACCATTTAGGTTATTGGCAAGGCTTCCAGACAAAAGTGGGCTAATAACGTCTAAAGTTACACGAGGAGTTTGACCGCGTGGGGGATCAGCACCCTTAACCTGTGCATTGTCTGAGGGTCAACTGTATTTGCATATTATTAAAACAGCAGCATAACTGGCAAAGAGCAAGGTCATCACATAAATGATTGTGACTAACAGATTAAGTAGGAGGATATCTCAGAATTATTCTGCTGTGATGGTTTGTGATACAGCTTAATAAATAAGCCTGGTGAATTTCTAGATCCAGCTGGGGTATCAATCGGGCCCACTAAGTTCTGATTCTGGACTCAGAATCAGAAAATAATAGATTCTAATGGCTGCTGACTGTGTGACCTTAGGCAAATCATTTGACTGCTCTCATGTGTCAGCTGCTTCTTGTATAAGACAGATGCAATGCATTCTTGTCTCTAAGTCCCAAAAAATGCAGTGGAAAAAATTTATACAGGACTATTCTGAGGAAGATGTTTAGATTCTTCCTGGCTCCAAAAGCTAATGGCTTTTTTGCCTTGGGGTATTTATCTTAATTGATATTTCTAGCTTTACTAATACCAGGGAGGCTGCTCTGTCTAGACTTCTTCAGGGCCATTTCACATTGCTGCTACAGAGCAAATTATTAAGGGGAATTCACAGTGTAAATCCATCACTTTTCAACCAGAGCATTCAAAATGACACCAGCTTGCTTAAATTTATATTGTCATTTTCTTTCAAAGAGTTCTCAGCCCTTAGAGCTCATTTTGGCCTCACAACATCCCAAAGAAAGATTCTTACTAAAATTTCCATTCCCCATTACAGATAGAGAGATCAAGAATCAGAGATAATTTGTCCAAGGAGATGAAATGGATTTCCAGTAGAGGTGAGAGCAGGTGAGACACAACAGTGTCTCTTGACTTTCTGTCCCATAGGCATAGCTTACTTGATAGAATCAACTGAGAGACACAGAAAGGTGCACCTCTCACAAAACAGGGCCTTATCAGCTATCTAAAGTGTCTTATATTTGCCCTGACCCTTCCACATTACAATAATATAATATATAATCACGCTATCTAATAGTTACTGAGTATTCACCTCTGTCAAACATTTACAACCCATTTAATTCTCTCCACAATCCTAGAGATGTGGGAAAGGACATGTACCAAGGTTAAATAATTTACACAAGGCCACACAGTTGGTAGACCAGACATTAAAAGTCCTTATTAAAGGGCCAATGTGTATCTAAGTAAGTTTATGTGTTGGGAGTGGTAGGGTGGTTTACAGGAAAGGGGTAGCAATCAGAAGTCTGAGTTCAAAATCTCACCCAGCAGTCCATGAATCACGAAACATCCAGCATGGTCCACATCAAAAACAGAAGGCAAATTGAATCATGTTACTAAAGACCATTTTCTGGGGTCCCATTGCTCTAAGTTGTTGCATTCTTCACCTTTCCTGGCTCTCTTGAATCCTCTCCCATCAGCCTCCTCCTTACTCCCTGGGAGAGCAGGTACCACCACATTTCAGTTTTCAAACAGGTCCTCAGAGCCTCTAAACAGCCTGTCCCCTTTTACTGGAAGGTATCCCCACCCACCACTCACCTTGCTTCAGCAGCCAAGCACTCCATCTTACACCAGGTGACCTTTACCTTGATCTAAACATCCTTACTCCTTGACTCTATGCAGCATACACGATTCTTCATGAATTTTAGACAAGGACGCTGACGTTCTGAAAGGCTTAGTTGTTACCTACGATCACACTGCTAGTGAGTGAGTGGGGTGGGGGGATGGGGTAACTGGGTGATGCGTATTAAGGAGGGTATGAGCACTAGGTGTTATACACAACTAATGAATCATTGAATGCTACATCAAAAACTAATGACGTACTATACGCTGGCTAAATGAACATAATAATAAAAAATAGTAAGTCAAAAAATAAAATTAAAAAAAGAAGAAAAAATAAAGGATTATCTAGCAAGCAAAATTTAAAAAATAATAAATAAAATAAAATAATATAAAATAAAATAAAATTCAAATCTAGTTCTAACTCCAGTTTGGACTCTGCACTTCAACAAGCTGCCCTTGACTTTGCTCTCTGATGCAGCCATAAAGAAAGCAGGCATGTCCCTTCCTCTCCTACCGCCCATCAGTTCACTACTGAAAACGACGACTTCACGGGCTATAGCTTAGGCCTTTCTTATGATATTAGCCAAAATTTCACACCACCAAGGAATGCATGAAATCCTTCAAAACTCTGCCCACTTAACCCTATGATACCTTCTGCCAAGTGATCTGTCCCTACGTTATTCTCCAAATGAAGGCCACAAGGGCTAGATAACTCTGCTCTATTCTTCCTCATGAATGTGATCATCTAAAAGGGACTTGTGATAACATCAGGGTGACTGAAATTGGGTTGTGGTATAGATTACTTGACTTGAACAAACTGAAATATTTCCAGGATTTGTTCTCTTACTCTGTACACTCATAAGTATGTTATTCTGTGTACTTAACACAACTGTAAGGAATAGGCAATACTTGGGCCTTGCCATTTTCCCATTTGGGGGGAGGTCAGATAAGAAACAGGTAAACAAACATACCAACAAATATTTGCAAAATGTGACTGCAAAGGAAGCATACAGAGTCGTGCGACAAGGAATAATGAAGGGGGCACGGAGGCTACTTCACATGGATCTCTAACTGGGGCCTGTCACCCTGAAGGATAGGAAGAGGTTTCCTCCACCTGCAAACATCTGGAGGAGATAACTCCAGCTGGAGGGGATTACAAATGCTAAGATTCTGATTCAGGAAGGAATCTGATGCGATCAAGGTACTAAAGGAAGAGAGGAGGGAGATGTATTATGGGGATTGGAAAGCAGAGTGAGAAGACAGTTAATCATTCACACCCATTTAATGGAGTACCAACCATTTGCTAGGCATTATTACACTTGAGGGAGATAAACTAATGACAAAGACAGAGAAGCTCCTTCCCACCCTGGGGTTGACTTTCCAGAGAGAGTTTGAAGCAACAGGCAGTCTTCAAGCCTTCTGGCTTTTATAAGCCATACAAAAGAGTTTGGAGTTTATTCTAACTGGAATGTAAAGCCAGGAAGTAACTTGATCTGATAAATATTTTAAAAGCTCACCCCAGTTTCCTCTGTGTGATGACAGCCAGAAACCTCCAGAATTACTGTTGTTGTGGTTTTGATTATTATCAATAATAAATATCCTGGGTCTCTCTTGCTTACATTTTTCAAGACCGAGATCTTGTCAACACAATGACAAATATTTCAAACCACTAGAGGGAATCGTTTACAAAAGGACACCAACAGAGCACAGTGTTGTTTGTTCTCAGAGACTTTTTCCTCCGGATAATTTCTAAGCTAAAACTAATTGACCTATTAGCCAATAATGTATAAAAGACAAAAGTGCCTGAGGTAAGTTGAAAGGGAGTAGAAAAAACAGTGCCTGTCTGTAAACACAGGGATAATTTAAATCAATCATATCCCTTTCCTCTCTAAGCCTTCCTATCTCTTTCTGATCATAGACTACTTTAGAATGTGGTGAGGAATAATCAAATTTCATTTGATGCTTTTATGCGAGGAAGTAGAAAGTTCTAGAAAGAATATAGGTTTGGAATTTTGAAGTCCTGATTCATATCCCAATTTCAGTATTAGCTGCTATTAAACTTAGGCAAACTACTTAGCATCTCAAAAATAAGAAGTTAAAAACAGGTATTTAAACAAAAGCTTGTACATGAATGTTCATAGCAGCACTATTCACAATAGTCAAAAAGTGCAAATATCCCAAATGTCCAGCAGCTGATGAATGGATAAACAAAATGTGGTATCCATACAATGGAATATTAGTCAGCCATAAAAAGGAATGAAATATTGATACATGCTGCCACATGGATGAACCTCAAAAATACTGTGTTAATTAAAGGAAGCTGGACACAAAAGACCATATATTACAAGATTCAATTTTTATGAAATGTCTAGAATGTATAAGCCCATGGAGACAGGAAGCAGAATAGTGGATGCCAGGGGCTGGAGGAATGGTTGGGGAATGACCGCTTAATGAGAAGAGGGTTGCCGTTCTGAGTGATAAAAATATTATGGTGCTAGGTAGATGTAACATCATGGACACGCCAAATACCACCAACTTGTATAAACTAAAATGATTACTTTCCTGTTACATAAATCTTACACCAATTTTTTTAAAAAGTGGAGTCCCAAGAGCCCCTCCCTTTTAATAGTTATAACCCAGATTTGGCATGAAGGCTACATTTGCAAAATGTGTTTCATGGAAACCTAGTTACTCGTGGTCTTTTGGAATCCTTGGATAATCTTTTCTGCTTTATGTTTGTTATCCCATGAACATTTAATATCTGCCTTCCATGGGTTCTTTGCCCATAGGGGATTTTTTTAAATTCATATTTATAGCAAGCAGTCTTTGTCTGCTTTTAAATTAAAGAAGTTACAAAGTGATAAGCTAACAACTAAACTTGAACTTGGGAGCCTATATTTTATATTTAAATTACCTCTAATGTTTAAAAGAATTTGATACTTCAAAGGATCTAATAGATTAGCCTTGTGTTTGTGGAGTAATTGATCTCTTCTGTTTGAAAAGTATAATGGTATTTAATCTTGATACAAAGTTTTAGGTTCACCATATGTATTAGTTTTCCTGAAATTGTTTATGTGTATGAGAATATTTTGGTTGTTAGTCATATATTTGAACTGTTTATAATGAAATAAATGAAGTTTAAAATATTTGAGGCATAATAGGCAAAGTTTGTAAATGAAACCAATCTAATCAAAATGATCATACTATTTTGCTAGACTTATAAACAAAGATGAACCAAGAATCTTAATGAAAAACAAAGTTTCTGGGGTGCCTGGGTGGCTCAGTTGTTAAGCATCTGCCTTCAGCTCAGAAATGATCCCAGGGTCCTGGGATGGAGCCCAGCATTAGGCTCCCTGCTCAGCAGGGAGGCTGCTTCTCCCTCTCCCATTCCCCCTGCTTCTGTTCCCTCTCTTGCTGTGTCTCTCTCTGTCAAATTAGTAAATAAAAAAGAAAAACAAAGTTTCTGAATTTATAAGTTTACTAAAATTAGTATTTCTTTTAAAATAACCAAAAATAGCCTTTTCTACGCATAAAAATCACCTCCAAGAAAATCTAAAACGTCA